>NC_081416.1:156751357-157086357 GCF_949786415.1 Peromyscus eremicus | reverse complement strand
GGTTCATCAGCAGAGGAAGGACGGGGCTTGAATCCCACGCTGGTGTCCCTACTGCTCAGAGCACCAGAAGTCAGTCTTAGTGCCACTGAGGATGCCAAGGCCCACAGGAGGAAAAGGCTGCTGGATAGCCCCCGAGCCCGGAGCAGAATTGAGGAGTCCTCTCAGTCCCCAGCTGTCCCCTCCTGTACCACCTCTTAGGGTGAAGACAACGACTCACTGTAACAGGAAGAGATAGAAGTTTCCAGAGCTGAAGCGACCTCTGATCCTGTAGACTCTGGGGAGAGAGGGGCAGAGGGAGGTCAGAACCAGGCTGTATGCATGTCAGAGATCCCTGAGTTCACTCCCTGTCCCTTACTCCATGACCAGAGTTGCCATGCCCCCTCAATAGGAAAGACCCTTCACCAGAGAAATCAGGGGCTGGAGGGACGGCTCAGCAGTTAAGAGTGCGTGCGTCTTCCAAGAGACTCAAGTAGGGATCCTAGCACCCCTATCAGTCACCTCACGGCCATCCATAACTCCAGTTACAACATCTTCTTTGGCTTTTGTACACACATACACATATTTTTTTAAAGAGAGAAACCAGGAGCGGTGGCACACACCGTTAATCCCAGCAGAAGCAGGAAGATCTCTATGAGTTTGGGGGTAGCCTGACCTACATATTAAGTTCCAGACCAGCCAGGGATACATAGAGAGGTCTGTTTCAGAAAGAGAGAGAGCTAGAAACACACACACACAAACACACACACAGAAAGAGAGACAGAGAGACAGAGAGACAGAGACAGAGACAGAGAGAAACAGAGAGACAGAGACAAAGACAGAGACAGAGAGACAGAGACAGAGACAGAGAGAGAGACAGAGACAAAGACAGAGACAGAGAGACAGAGACAGAGACAGAGACAGAGAGAGAGAGAGAGAGAGAGAGAGAGAGAGAGAGAGAGAGAGAGATATCAGTGGACACTAGCTACACCAGGCAGGGAAAGGCAGGCCAAGGAGATGCTAAGGGGACAGCCCAAAGGCAAGTCAGTTCCCATCAGTGTATCACACCTCGGGGAACATCCTGGCACAGGAACTCGGGGAAGACAGGAGCCTTAGAAAATGGGACTCACCTCTTGGTGCTGCCGGATGCCTCTGAGGCTCAGGAGTCCCCTTGCAGGGCTATTAGATGATGCCTGGGATGGGCAGTGATCTGGAAGAGAGAGAAGGGCGGGGTGGCCATTAGCAGGAGGTACTAGAAGCCTGGATGAGCAGCTGATGGAGCATCCTATGCTGGTCTGCAGAAGGTGAGGATGTACAGAGGAAGAACGGGAGTATGACTGGCTTGATTGAAGACCTTAAAGAGGCAGGGTTCATGGGGCACAGCATTGTGCCCTCCTGACTCATTCACTGCCTGTTCAAACCCACAGGGAGCTGAATCTGCCCCATGGCTGGACGAGCTCACGGGCAGGTCCCTTGCTCTATTGACTCACTCCTAAGTAACAACAACAAAAAAGGCATTCTGAAGACTTCAGTCACCAAAGTAGATACATGCTGTCATGCATATATGGACAGTAAAAGAATCACTTAGTGGCCTAAGCCTGGCGATGCAACCTGCAATTCCAGCTGTTCTGGAGATGTATGAGGATCACAAGTTCAAGGCCAACTGGGCTACAGAGTGAGTTCAACTGCAGCCTGGGGAACTTAATGACAATGTCTCAGAATAAATACTGGTGAAGGGGCTGGAGATATGGCTCTCTGCTGCACAACCTGCCTAGAATCCCCCAGTGAGGGGCTGAGGGTGTGGCTCAGTGGTAGAGCCCCTGCCTAGAGTCCCCCAGTGAGGGGCTGGGGGTGTGGCTCAGTGGTAGAGCCCCTACCAAAAGTCCCCCAGTGAGGGGCTGGGGGTGTGGCTCAGTGGTAGAACCCCTGCCTAGAATCCCCCAGTGAGGGACTGGGGGTGTGGCTCAGTGGTAGAGCCCCTGCCTAGAATCCCCGAGTGAGGGGCTGGGGGTGTGGCTCAGTGGTAGAGCCCCTGCTTAGAATCCCCCAGTGAGGGGCTGGGGGTGTGACTCAGTGGTTGAGTGCTTGCCTAGCTTACACAAGGCCCTGGTTTCCAACCCCAGATCCATAATTTACTTTTAATTTCTGTTTCACCTACACACACAGCTGGCAGTTCCGGTCTAAATCCTATGCAGCAACAGTCTCACTGAGGGTACACAATCCTCCCCAAGCAGTTTACTTGGTGGTTATTTGGAGTTCCTCTGGCTGTGTGACCCCACGTCTGCTATCTCTACCAAAAGGCTGGCCCTATGCATGCCAAGGTCTGCCTTGCCCGGTGCGTGGTGCTCCATAGATGCTCTGGTCCTGGGAGAATTGGTTACTCTCAGGTGTAAGGCTGCAGTGTTCTGGAGTGCCGGCCTCTGGGCCTCCTGGCCACCTGCTCTTCACGCCTCAGCAAGGCTGTTGACATCCACATCTCGTGGTCAATGGGTCATGAAGTAGCTTTATATCAGCAGCTGGGCTTGGCGACAGGATAAGCAAGTACATGGTGGTTGCCAGGAAGCCTAATCCTGACCTCATCAGCCTCAGGGCTGCCTTCTGCTCCTTCGAGAAGACCTTGCCCCTGGGATCTTTGGAGACTCCAGGTTTGACTGAGCCTCAGGAGATTGGTTCTGTGCGTTAAAATTCTCGCACCCCAACAACAGGCCCTGCCAGATGTGAGTTCTGTTTTTATTGTTGTTGTTTTGCATTTTGAGTCGAGGTCCCAAGCAGCCCACGCTTGTCTCAGACTCGGTGTAGCGGAGGATGACCTTGAACAGATTCTGGTCCTACGCCCCCTACCTCCTCGATGCTAAGATTACGGGTGGCAACACCGTACCCCGCTTATGTAGTGTTGGGCATAGAACCCAGGGAGTCATGCGTACTAGGCAAGCACTCTACCCACCGAGCCAAATTTCCACCCCTCACCCAAAGGGCAAATTTGAATTCACCAAATACTTGTCATATATATTGATCAGCTAACTAGTAGTTGAATATTGCTAGAGCCCCCAAAACCTTCTTTCTCTCACTTAAACAGTGGGTTTTTTTAATTTAAATGTAAAAAATGGGGGCACCTGGAGAAATGGCTCTGAAAAGCATCAAGCATTCTTAACTGTTTAACACCTTTCCAGCTCCCCAAATATTTATTTTACATTTGTGTGTGTGTGTGTGTGTGTGTGTGTGATAGTGTGCATGGAGGGGTCAGAGGACACCTTTTGGGGGAGAAGTGTCTCTTCTTCCATCATGTGGGTCCTGGGAATCAAGCTCAGGTTATGAGGTTCAGAGGCAGGTGCCTGTGACCACTGTGCCATCTCTTCAGCCCTCCATTTAGATGGCATTTAAAGTCCCACTGGCCCCCCAAATTAGTTAATGGTGCTCACAGGAAATCAATTTGGGGACAAAGAGGAAGTGAGGGCTGTGCTCTGGCACTGGGGAAGCATGGCAAGGGAGGGGGAAGGGAACCCTCCTGGGGACCCTCGCTTGTGCCTTGCCTCTGTGGCTGGTTGAGCACACCTTGCTCTCTAGGTTGAGCAGGTAAGTGGGCTGGGGTGTGGCTCAGTGGTAGAGCCCCTGCCTAGAGTCCCCCAGTGAGGGACTGGGGTTGAGGCTCTAGGGTATTTGCCTGGCATTCATAAAGCCCTAAGTTCAATACCAACACTGCACAATAATGGCGCCCCCATCTACTGAGTTGATCATGAGTTTACCATGAGTCTCTTCTCCCTCCAAGCTCCATCTCCAGGTTTCCAGTATAATTACCCTAGTCACCAACGGGAGACAGTTCGTGTGACAATGCGTCATTTTTTATTATGAAGCATTTAGTGGATTATACATAGGTCCATGGTATCCTGCCTGCCCAGTGCCCAGGACCCCTGAGGGAAGGCACCATCTCCACGGAAGGCCTGACTTCCTGGTAGACATGTTCGTATGAGAAAAGGCAGCTGAGGACAGTGCCTCTTGTTTCCTTACTTCTGCCCTCCCTGGGGATTTCTCTCCAGGACCAGAAATGTGGGTAATAAGATTAGTGAGGGGGGGTGGGAGCATCAAGGGGACAGAGAAGAAGAAATGTTAGTGACAATCCCAACTGGTCACAGCAGGAACACATCTAGCTGAAGTGAGGCTCAGGATGAGGTGGATGGTGGCAGATGGCCAGGGTTGGAGAAGGGGACATTGTACAGTGTGGGGTGACAATGACCAGTGCAGAGAATGCTGGCTGGTTCTCGCCAGACTCAAGGTTTTTAAATGATTGTGAGGGCATGCAACCCAAGTGTGTGCTCAGGGAGTGGCCTTAGAAGTTGTAGGTGACTTGGCAGCTGAGCTGAAGCAGCCAAAGAAGTTACAGGTCTCTCTTAGGTTCCAGAACCTTCCGCGGCAGCTACTTCCAACCTCAGTGCTTGAGGGTCACGTATTCCACATCTTCCTTTGCCTGAGGCCGCTTCCCAGCCCCAAACTGAACCAGCTCTGAGTAGTGGATGCTGTCATCCTCAGGATGGCTTGGTGTCACATTCTCATAGTCACTCTGCAAAACACGTGAAGGTAAGCCAGGCCTCATGGTGACCAACCTCTGTCCATCCTCTTAACGCCTTCTCCCGTTGGTTCCCCACCACACGGGGTCCAAATGTCCAAACGGGGTCATCTTGTCTACAAATGGCTATGCTCGGCCCCTTAGACACTCTCTTGGCTCCCACCCCAGCTCCCCCAGAACAACTGCTTTAGTCTGAATGTGCCCCCTGAGTTTCCTGTGTCGGAAATGCACAGATTGTGGGATCTGTAGCAGGTGATTAGATTGATGGGTTAATAGATAATCAATGCAGAGACTTTTTTTAGGAAGTTGGGTTCTCTCTGACAAATGTCCCCTGGCCATGAATGTTTTGTGTTACCTCAGGACTCTGTCATTACCAGAAACAGCTCCTTTGATATTGGATTTCCAGAACCAACCATAAGTCAAAATAAATCTCTTTCCTTTGTAAAGCACCAAGGGTATTCAGTTATAGCAATGGGAAATGGACTGAAGACAGCCACCCTTCCCAACTTCACTGTCTGCAGAGTGTGTTTCATGAGGGGCTCTCAGTCGAGGCCCCAGGTCCCGTCCCCTCCCCCTTCCACAGCGTAGCTCTGCCTCCTCACCACATGACGCTTCTGTAACACCGAGTAAGTAACTGTGTCATCGTTGTTTGGAGAAGGACCCTGTGCTCCTGAGGTCTCCGCATCACTGACAGAGAGAGAGAGAGAGAGAGAGAGAGAGAGAGAGAGAGAGAGAGAGAGAGAGAGAGAGAGAGAAAAGGCTACACTGAGTTTTCCCCAGCAGCACCCCGACTTCAGTCCCTTGTGTGCACAGCGCCACCATAGCAGCTAATGAAAATGGGTGGTAAATGCATCCCAATGCCCTCACCCTGCGCTGCAGCCTGGCTCTGGACACCCGCTTCTGAATTAAAGAAACAGGTCCCATCTGAGGCTGTTACTCATGCTGCCATGTAAGAACGAGGTAGTGAGCGTATGGTGGTGCCTGGTATAAAGAGGGCAGGAGGGACACAGACTTTCCTCCCACAACCCCCCTGAGTGGCAGGTACCAAACTCCTGTATCCTCCATACCCGACTCTGGGCGTGTCAGTCTCCGGAAAGCGCAAGATGGCGTAACTAACACTGTCATCCATCGCCGGGTTGTAGCAGCCCTGGGACTGGGGGCCTTCGGACAGAGGGGTCCTTCTAGTCTGGAAGATGCGAAGTTGCAGCTGTGATTCTCTCCTGACCACTCCCTTCTCCTGGCCTTTGACCCCAACAACTCCCTGGAGGTTTTTGGTTTGTTTTTTTTTTTTTTTTTCCCCCAACAGGATCTTACAATGTGTACCCCAAGCTGGCCTCAAATTTGCCAGTCCCCTGCCTTATCTCCTCGAGCGCTGAGATTTCGGATGTCCACATATGCTCAGAGCGCTCATGCCCCTTCCTCATCTTTCTCTTCAAGGGCTACTATAGGGTCACCTTCCTCCCATCTTAACTTTTTTTCAGACGGGGTTTCTCTGTGTAGTCCTGGCTGTCCTGGAACTCGCTCTGTAGACCAGGCTGGCCTTGAACTCACAGAGATCCACCTGCCTCTGCTTCCCAAGTGCTAGGATTAAAAGTGTGCTTTAAGCCACCACCTGGCTCCATCTTACCTTTTTATTCCTTACAAAAAAGCTCTGGCCACTGGAATTTTCCTGAAGCCCCTGCTGGCTCTGATTCTGTTTCCATCTAAGGATCAAGGGTTTGTGAGGGTAGGTGGGGATGACCCAGCAGGCTGAGGGCTGTGGGGAGGGGGAGGGAGGAGGCGCAGTCGACTGCTCACTTTTTCTGGAGTTTCATCCCCCAGATAGCCAGGATGCAGACAGCCAGGCAGAACCCTAGTCCCAAGGCAGCCCTCTTGCCGATGCTCTCTGGGCTATCTGGTGAAGAAAGAGGTAATGGCGCACTCTGCCTTGTGAAGACGGCGATGGGCAGAGCATCCTGCCCCTCTCCCTTCACAAAGCCTGGTCCTTCTTGCCTGCAGATGTCCTCCACATACGGTAGAGTGATTTGGGGGAGTGATTCAGAGAAAGATCGAGAAGTGGTCCCTGCCTCCTCACTCCTGATAGGAGAAAAGGGCCAATTCTTTGTCCCCAGCAAGAGCTATTCCACAGACAGGTCAAAACAAAGCCTGTGACCCCGCCTTTGGCACCGTGCAACCCTGAGAGCAGTTTGATCAGAGAGAGCCAGCTCCACACAAGACCCTGTCCCACACTCGTCCCTGCAGGTGTGCCCACAGCAGGAGGCTCGGCACCCCTCCACCTTGACGAGGGTGCTAGGGAGACGGGATGGGCTATGGTTATTTGAAAGAAGCAGGGCACAATCTGGGCATGGTGATCCATCTCTGTAATCCCAACACTCAAGAGGCTGAGACAGGGGAATTGCCTGCAGTTCAAGACCAACCTGGGCTGCATACCAAGACCGCTATCTCAAACAAACAAAAAGAGCATGGGTAGGTTTCCTAGGGGAATGAGACAGGGTTGTTTTGGTTTTGAGGCAGTTTTTCTACATAGCCCAGGCTAGCCCTGGTGTTCTGGTGATATTCCCTCTTCAGCCTCTCAACGCCTGTGTTCAGCTTCCTTTTTGTGTTTGAAACCGTTTTTTTTTTTAAACCACGCACTTGTATTATCTTGTTTAAAACACTAGAGTATCAAAAGATAAATAAGGATCTTATTCATCAAGGGGGAGATACACACATGGAGGGAAGGAGAGAAGGAGGGAGACAGAGAGAGACAAGGAACACCAAGAGCTTTTGGAAGGCAGGCACAGCCTTTGAGGGAAGGTCCGTGAGGCAGAACAGGGTGACTTTCCAGCTGGGAGCTACTGGCCGCAGGGTGTGCCTGGCTGAGCTGGACACGGGACGTGGGGAAGGGGGCTGCAGCCGCCAGACAGAGGAGGGGCCTAAGGAACTTACAGTAGACAGTGAGCGCGCTGGGCGGTGACTCGCCCATGCCTAGCTGGTTGATCCCTTGGCAGCGGTAAGAGCCAGTGTGCTGGACCCTCAGGGGCTCCAGGCTCAGCTTCTGGCTGAAGAAGGGGAGGTCTCGGTCGCTGGAATCCAACCAGACATACTGCGAGACGGGCGGGTTGGCATCACTCTCACAGGACAAGACGGCCTTCTTCCCTTCCATGATGCTGTTCCCGGGGCTAATCGACACGCGCAGCCTCCGAGGAGCATCTGTAAAGGGGAAACCGAGTCAGGCCAGGGCTGCCGGGCACCTCATCTTCTTCACACTTAGCCCCCCAGCTCCTGCCACTCACACAGCACTCGGAGGTCCCAGGCCTTCGACAGAGTCTCTCCAATGGAGTTGCTGGCCATGCAGTTATACTTTCCAGAATCTTCTGGGGAGATGGAGCTGAAGCTCAGCTCTTTCCCTTCCTGCACAAGACTCCCATTCTTCTTCCATGAGATGCGGACCTCTGGGGGGTGGCTCCCGGAGAAGTTGCATTGGAGGATGACGTGCTGCCCAGCATGGATCTCTGATGAGGGGCTCACCTTCAGGACCTTCACCGCTCTGGGGGCATCTGCAGGGCCACAGCCTCAGGTGATGTTTTGACTCTCTAACCTTCTTGATGTCTCCCCAAAATGTCCTGTGTTTAATTAGGACTTCCTAGCCCTTTGTTTAGTGTTTCCTGTGTCATGGGTCAGGACTTCCTGTCTCCTTAGCCCCAGGCCTATGTGCCCTTCTTCAATCCTCTCTCCCCCGGCCTGTGGTCCAGGTTCCTATCCACCCCCGCTTCCATCACCATATCTCAGTGTGTCCACCTCATGGACACGCCTTGCCCTGTCACTCACAGTGGACATTCAGGCTGACGGGCGCGGCCCACGAACACCAATGGTTATTACAGGCGGCACAGCTGATGGGCGTGGAGTCCCATGCAACTTTCTGAATCCTCAGCACTCCAAGCGAGATCTCATTCCCAGAACCTTGAGGGCTCCACTGATAGTAGGTGACTTCAGGATTGCTGGAGTTGTAGCTACAGGCCAGGGTCACACTATCTCCTTCCCGAATCGGTGTGGGGTTTTGAATCACTGTGGTTACCGCCTTGGGGGCATCTTAGAGGAGAGCAGAGAGGTGAGAAAGCATGATCATTTGGTTCCCCTTTGCAGGACCAGACATCCAACCCCTCGCCTTGGAGGGCCTAGGCAAGAGCTGAGCCCCATCTCTAGCCCTACCCTGTTTTTCTCTTTAGCCTTTTATTTTTGAGTCGGGATCTTGTGTATTTGCACAGGCCAGCCTTGGACTTCTGACCACCCCTCCTTAGCCTCCTGCGCAGCTGAAATGGCTGACTTGCACCACCCTGAGCCAGCTGCAAGGTTGGTGTTCATTAAAGCCTTTGCATACTGTCCCCGAATGAAACCTCTCCTGCTTCCCTATTGCGGCTGTGAGGCACAGTGCTATTTAAAGCTGTATGACTGTGGGCTGCAGGCCTCCATCTACCCGTCCGTCAAGTGGGGCACCAAGAACACCCACCCTTCCAGAATCCTCCCAGAGCACAGATAACCTTAGAGCAGCCAGTGGTGTGTCATAAATAATACACGTTGCTACTGCTCTCCAGCTGTCCAGATGTTCAGAGTGTGGGTGCCCCGCCCATATGCAAGCCACTCCAGGTCCAACAATCGAGACTGTCTTGGGAGCAACCTGATAACCAGCTGTGCTGTGCTAAGGAATGCCAAACGATGGCAGAATAACTGGACACTCCCTCTGGCTCTCCAATCTTTCAGGCCTCAGCTGCTGCCATTGACGCTATGTTTGCGTGTCCTGTGAAGCCCTAGTATTAGGCAGGGTCTCACATAGCCCAGGTTAGCCTTGAACTTGCTATATAGCCAAGACGAACTTGAGTTTATGATGCTCCTGCCTTATGTCTTAATGTCACCACATTCATTTCTTTCATGCAGTGCTGGGGATTGACATCCACCGAGCCACATCCCCAGCTCTCACTGGGGGATTCTAGGCTGTGGCTCTACCATTGAGCCACATCCCCAGCTCTCACTGGGGGATTCTAGGCTGTGGCTCTACCATTGAGCCACATCCCCAGCTCTCACTGGGGGATTCTAGGCCGTGGCTCTACCACTGGGTCAGGCCTCTAATCCCTCATTGGAAGATTCTAGACTAGTGATTGGTTGCTGAGCCATGCTTCCACTCCCTTCCTGGTATGTTGTAGGAAAGCATTCTGCTGTTGAGCTGTGTCCCAGGTCCTCTTTCTACTTTTGAGACAGTCTCACTAAATTGCCCAGGCTGACCTTGAACTCAGTCTAGAGCCCAGGCAGTCCTCACATTTGTGATCCTTCTGTCTTAGCTTCCCTAGTAGCTGGGATGACAGATCTGGGCCACCAAGCTGGTGACATTCATTCATTCATTTATTCAACAAACATCTACTAAGTAATTGCCATAAGCCAAGGCTGTGGTCTGCAAGTCTAGAATGCAGCTGTGAAGCTCCAGGTCCCTGGCTGCTTGTCTTCCCCACACCTCCACACCCCTACACTCTATTGCCTTCCTTCTCTATTTCCCTCTTTCCTCCAAGAACCAGAGGTCAGTTGGCCGCTCACACTGGACATCCAGCTCAGCTTCCTCCTCTATCTCTCCAGGACCCAGGAGGTTCTGTGCCACGCAAGAGTATTTCCCAGCATGCCTCAGGGAGACTTTAGGGATCCGGAGCTTCTCTTGTGTCTCTCCAAGCACAGGTCTTCTGTTGTGGTACCAGGTGTAGTTCGTTGCTTTCGGACTGGCCAGTGACTCACAAATCAGCTCTATTGACTTTCCTTCTTCAGCCGGCGGACTGTATATGTGAACCCTGGAGGGTTCCGGAGCAACTGAAAGAAGTCACAGAAGTGACAGGACAGGTGAGCAGAGCCCGCAAACCTGGGCAGGCAGCCACCAGCCTCCACTACCATCCCTGAGGATCCTGCTAGCTCCCCACCTCCCTTGCCAGATTCAAGGGAACTCACACAGCACCGTAAGGGCCACTTCTTCCGATTGTCCTAGGCCCAGGTCGTTGGAAGCCTGGCAACGGTATTTCCCACTCATGTCCTTGGTCACTGATTGCAGAGTTAGTGTGAGCGTCTGTTCCTGCAGGGTCCGCCCATCCTTGACCCAGGACACTGTCCTGCGTTCTGGGTTGCTGCTGATAACCTGGCATGTCATGGTCACAGAGTCACCCTTCTTGACCTCTTTGGAAGTGACCTCGATCGTCAGCTGCGGGATGTCTGCAGGAACAGAGGAGCATTGGGGGAGGACAGGGAATTCTCGGTGGCTGTTTTCATTGGGACAGCAGCAGTCTGCACACCTGTGGTCCTTTGTCCACCCAGGTGACTGTCACAGCCCTCACTTGTGTCTGCTCCCCTTTCTCATGCGCCCTCCACCTGGTCTCCGCCAGCACCCCAGCACCCCAGCACCCCCAGCACCCCAGCACCCCCAGCACCCCAGCACCCCCAGCACCCCAGCACCCCAGCACCCCAGCACCCCAGCATTGTCCGTTAGACATCGACAGCGAAGCTGTCCGCTGGGCTCCCGGAGACCCAGTGTCCCACCTCCTCTCTTACCTCGAAAGGGGGCTGGGCCCCTCGTCCTCTCTGGTCCTCGGACACTGTCACGAGTACACTACACACCTGTGCTCTGGTTCTTTCCCTCCCTGGAATCTTCTTTGCCCGCCCTGGCCTCTCTGTCATGTCAGCCAAGGTCCTCACCTTCTCCACAGACGTCTCCATCCATCAGCCCATCCTAAGCCTGCTTTCTTTGGGGTTTGTGAGCTATTTGTGTGTGCTCATGTGGATAAGGAGCTCGGAGGACAACCTTGGGTGTTGTACTTCAGGAACTGGCCATCTTGATTTTACATTTTTTGAGACAAGGTCTCCCACTGACCTGGAGCTCATCAATTAGACTAGACTGGTTGTCCAGCAAGTCCAAAGGACCCACCCGGATCTGCCTCCCCAGGGCTGAGACAACGAGGTCATGCTGCCACATTCAATTTTTGTTTTCTTCCTCTTCCTCTTCTTCCTCTTCTTCCTCTTCTCCTCCTCCTCCTCCTCCACCTCCTCCTCTTCCTCCTTCAACAGGGTTTCTCTGTGTAGCCTTGGCTGTCCTGGAACTCACTCTGTAGACCAGGCTGGTCTCAAACTCACAGAGCTCCACCTACCTCTGCCTCATGAGTGCTGGGTTTAAAAGTGTATACCACCATGCCAGGCTCCACAGTAAATATCCATTGAATGGATGAAAGAATGAATGAATGAATGAATGAATGAATGAGGCATAAAGTAATGACAGGAAAACTTCCTTGTATGGAGAACAAAGAAACATAACCAGATATCCTCAAAGTATGCTGTGACTTGAGAATTGATTGATTGATTGATGACTGAGTGGTACTGGAGGTTGACTCAGGGTCTCACACATGCTAGGCAAGCACTGTACCGCCAGGATACATCTCCAACACTCAGGGTTTTGAGATAGTATCCCACTATGTAGTCCAGGTTGTCCTCAAACTCAAGATCCCCCTGCCTTGGCCTCCTGAATACCCATTTCCAAGCCAACTTGATTGCTTTATTTTTTAGGTCAAAGCAGAGACTAAAATGAATCTGTGTCTCGAGACACAGGACCGACAGAAGAGACAGTGAAAGAGCCTTGCCACCCTCTGTCAAGTGATTGACAGCTGAACCTTCTATGGACAGACTCCTCTTACCCTTACTGGGGCTCACCAGGGTTTAAGAAGAAGGGGACAAGATGTCCTTCCCACATTGAGACTCACGTTTAACATCCAGACGCACTGTGTTCTTAGAGAGCATTTGCGTAGAGTTCCAGACTTGGCACGTCACATTCTTTCTGTGGTCCTTCCACTCTGGTTGGAAGGTGAGCTCGCTCCCTGTGTAGACATTTTGTGTAGAATCGGTGGCAGAGGTGATGGAGGTGATGGAGGTGATTTCAGGCTCTTCCAGGGACCACTTGAAGTGAATGTGGTACCGAGAGCAGGCAAAATGCAGTCCACAGGTCAGAGTGACACTTTGGGATGCATGGATTTCTGATGGCATCCGGATGTAAGGTGAGAAGGGTGTCTCTGGAAAAAAAAAAGAGCTGGGGGTGGGGCATGGGCTAGCCTTCCACCCCTGACTTCAGGCATCCTGTCCCATACGACCCCAGAACAATCCCTTGCAAGGTCATTCTACCTCCTTGTTCAGTTCAGCTTTTTTGTGGAAGGCTTGGGGGGCACTAAGCATGCTGGGAAATTGTATTTTACATTTACTTCGCTTTTCACTTCTCCTTTCATTTACTTTCTAAGCTGCCCCAGGGTCACCCAGGGTGGATTTCTCTGGTTTAGCTCTGCATGTATTGCTAAGCGTTGGTGACATGCTTATGTTTGTGAGGTCGCCTCAGTATTGGAGTCAGTCAAGCAGACAGCCCTTTAGTGAGGTGATCCTGAGGCCCAGGGCTCATATCTCCACCAGGCTAGACCACCGCACAGACATGATGTCAAGATGCCTTGAGCTGACAGCTCTAGTGTGGAGCCATGATATCGTCGTCTAGGGCAGAGAGCCCGGCTGTCTGATGGGCCGTGTCTGAGACCTCTGCTCTCGTCATCCGGCCTAAAAGGATTCCTTAGACTAACAGGCTAAGAGATTTGAAAATCCAAACCTCTATCTTCTTTGGAAAGACATAAAAACAAAACCCTGACAGCCTGGACAACAGATTCCGGGCCAGACACGAGCTGAGGGAGAATGTCTGAGGTGGGACAAATGCTCCTGTTGCCATCAACATCTCCTATTTAAGTGAAAAAAAGAAATAAATAGGAAAGGGTACACCTGTTCCTACGGTGGAGGAGAAGGTTTATTGTAGATATGAGGGAATGCATAATCAGAGACATCTGAGAGAGTCCAGAGTGGACATGACCCTGAGCCCCATGAGACAGGGACGGGAAGCGAGAGGGGAGAGAGGGGAACCAGGTGTAGTAGCCAAGAGGGCAAAAGGTAAAGAGGGCAGGTAACCAACATGGCTGGATCATATAGGGGAGAGCCTCTGGGGGAAGGGCAGCCTGGCCCCTGGGCTGGAGAGTTGGGATAGAGGGAGGGGTATGCCAGCCATACTCTGTAGGTGTGACAGACAGAGACTGAGGGATGCTGGAAGAACCTGATGGCCATTTCCAATTTGATGTGTTAAATAGGCACCTCAGTCCCAGGGTTTGAGACTTAACAGTGGGCAGGCAACTCAGTACTTCCACTCCCTCTTTGCCTCTGCCAGAACAGGGCGATGTTTCCCCCGTACCCTTACTGGAGATATTGAGGTGAAGGTGCTCCATCCACTTGTCATCGCCTGAAATCATCCTCAACCCCAGCTTCCCATTGTCAGTGATCCGTATCTGGTGGATTTCCAGGGAACAGTTATTTTCTCTGTTTCCCCAGAATGTTACCCTTCCTTGCTCAGAAGGGGGTGACTCAATCTTGGTGTTATTATAGAGGACATTCCCCTTGAAATCCCGGGTACGATCGTCAAAGTCGTAATTGTGATACAGCAAGACCTTGTCCAGAGAACTCTTTGTTGGCGTTTTGTACTTGCAAGGAATCCAGACGCAGGCTCCTTCCCAGGCGAAGAGGGTTTGGGGACGTTCAACAGTCCATTTCTGTGATGAGTCAACCAAAGCCACGTGTCCTAAAGGCCACAACACTGGTCAGAAATCATTACTGAGGGGTGAGAACTTTCACAGGAAATAGGAGAGGGAGACACCGGGGAGATGAAGGGCGGCGGAGGAGCACGGCACATCTCTCTCTGCCTCTGAGTAGTTCCTCTCCATTCCCCAGGCCTATCCCCGCTCTACCTTACCCACAGACATCTCTAAACCCAGGTGTCAGCCTGGGCCTTACCTAGAATCAGGAGGAGCCACAGACAGTGGACATGCATGGTGTCTGCTCTGGGTGAGACCTAAGGAAAGAAGAATTAGTCTGTAAACTGGCGGGGGGATTGCTGCAAGTCTGAGGCCAGTCTAGGCTATATTCTGGGGCCCTGTCTCAACAACCACAAGAAGAATTTGCCTTTGAGTCATCTGGTTGCTTTTGCTTGTTCAGTCCTCTGAACTCTGATCCTTTTTTTCTGATCCTGGGTTGTGGGTGGGGACACACACCTAGTTATATGATGGGAATGTGGGATTTGGGGTGCTCATAGAGCTATTTCTGGGTATACCATACTTCTTCAAGCTGAGACCTTTGCTTTCTTTTTTCTCTACCTCTCCTACGCATTTACTAGTTTTTAATTTTTATTTTATATTGTTTGTGTGTGTGTGTGTGTGTGTGTGTGTGTGTGTGTGTGTGTGTGATATATGGGACATGTGCAAGCTACAGTGCACACGTGGAGACCAGAGGAGGACATTGTGGAGAATTCTGTGGAGTTGATTCTTTCCTTCCACATTTCAGTGGGTCCCAGGAGTCCAGCTCATCCGACCACCTTGCATAGCAAGTGTTCTCCCTCTACTTTTACAACCTCTAAAACTCCTTACTCTGCCTGAGGCTCTTTGTATGCCAAGCTAGACTGTTGTGTGCCTTGAATGCCAGGCCCTGGTAACAAGGATCGCCCCAGGCTACCGGTGCAAGATTTTACACAGGGACAGACAGAGGGATTTGAAAGACTTGGGGGCGGAGTCTCGTTAAACCAAATTTGAGCCTAGTGATTTAGGCCTGGAATTCCAGCTGCTCCAGAGGCTGAGGCTAAACAGTTGCAAGTTCAAGGTCAGCTTGACTACAAAGCAAGTTCAAGCCCGGTCTAGTCAACTTACTAAGACCTTGTCTCAAAACAAAAAGTAAAAAGAGGACTGGGGGTGTACCTCTGTGATAGAGGAATCTCCCAGTGAAGCAGTAGACACCTGCCTAGAATCACCCCCACACCGTGAGGGGCTGGAGTGTGGCTCAGTAGTAGAGCCCCTGCCTAGAATCCCCCAGTGAGGGGCTGGGGTGTGGCTTAGTGGTAGAGCATTAGCCTAGGAGGCACAGTCCCCAGGTTTAATCCCTAGTACTATCTCAAGAAGTAAAACTAAACTCATAGTGAAGTTTGACATGAAGAAAACATTTTGAGGGAGTTACAAAGCCTTAGAAACAGAGAATGGTCCAAAGCCCTCCCTCCCCCCAACCCCAGGTGCCAATAGGAATCAAGGAAAGATATTCCTTTTCTAACAGCATCAGCCAGTTGGTACCACGTGGGAATGGGGACCTCCTGTGGTCTGATCATCCACAGTTTTACCGTAAGTAAGAAGGCAGACTGTTATGAGAAATGTCTTATTTTATAAACATACATACATGGTGGTGTGCACCTAAAATTCAGTACTTGGGAGCCTGAATCTGAGAATATGAGTTTGGTGCTAGTCTGGCCTCCCAAGCCAGATTTTGTCTCAAAAAAACCAAAAAAAAACAAAAACAAAAAAACCAAACCTAAACAACAGAAATATAGAGTGTTGGCCTGACAGAACTTAACCGTGTATTTAGGTGCCACTGATTTACAACTGATACCCAGTGCTTGCTTTCTCTCTCTCTCTCTCTCTCTCTCTCTCTCTCTCTCTCTCTCTCTCTCTCTCGCTCTCACCCTCCACCATCATCACCATCCTACACTTTACATAGAGTTAAATTTAACTCTCTTGGTGTGGCTGTGACCTGTGTCAGCCCCCAGGGATCTTGCAGGATGTGCCAACTGAGTGTGTCTCCGGTGGCAGTGCAGAGCTGCGTCCGTCCCTTCCACCCACCCTACTGACAGCATCAGCACCTCCCCCTCTCCAGCAATTCCCCTCCCAGGCTGCAGGACACAGGTGGGGAGGGCTGCTGGAGCCCTCCAGGAGCAGGTATAGGGAAAGCTAGTCCACTTGCTGAAAGCAGGCTGGCTTCTGTCCCCAGTGTGGGGGTGGCCTGGCCTGGGTGTGTGAGAGGTGAGGAGACAGAGGCTGGGGCAGATCATCGGAGGCAGATCATCCAGGTGCAGGGAATGTGTTACATGGCCTTATCTTCAAGGTCACGGCCACTTGGGAGAAGCCGAGTTCAACAGGAGGGCTTTACTGTGAGACTGCTCCCACTGTCTAATGAGCTGTGCATATGACACATGCCACCAGACATGGAGTAGATCCCCTTACTTCCTGGGCCACGAGTCTATTTTACTCTTTTTCATCAAAGGCTTTGCAGGATTGCAAGCTTGGTTCTGAGGGACACACGTTGAGACACCCTCGGGATTGCTACAACGGTTGTGGCAGCCATCAGCCCCCAGGTGCCCGACCACTGTGCCTCTCTGCTAGCACCTCCAACTACATCCTTAACACGACTTGGCTGGAGAACTCAGCGTGAACAGGAAGCAGACAGTTCCAGAGATGCCTGCCTACGGGATTTCTGGCAGTCACGGTAGCGTAAGAAGCAGGGACCTGAGCTTGAGGACTGGATGGCTGAGGAGGTAGAGTGGGGTATGGCAGCAACAGTTACTAAGTCCAGGAACTTAGAATAGGGCCACACTGTCGAGACCTATGATGCACTCAGTTCAGGTCTGCTGAGATCCCCGGAGTTGGCTTCCCAGCCCCGCCCTTCCCTCCTGAGCATCCAACAGCGTCTTCCAACCTCAGAGGACCCAGAAAATCTGGCAGAGGCAGTGCTGAAAGACAAGGATCTGTCTGTGCCTCTCGAGAGTTAGATAAAAGAAAACGGCAGGTCCTCATGGCCAGCACACAGAGGACACCCCATATTTGCTTGTTGGGAACAAGAGAAAAGATCAAAATGGTATTTACCTGTCTCCTCCTGCGCCCACGTTGTCTCTTCAGGGTCTCTAGCAGCCTCTGAGAGTAAAAGTAAGTGAAGTCTCCCCAGCTTGGCCACACCCCCTTCCTCTCTGTGGCTCCCAGGGAGACCAGTAGATAGGGTGATCTGCATCTGCGATCTGTGAGTGGAGAAGAGAGGCCATGATGGAGAACATGGGCTTGGAGTCAAATTGGAAGGGATGTTTGACTCTGCAGCGAGGTCTTAACTGGTGGATCGTCCATGTCTGATGAGTCTCCTAGCTGGTTTGTCCATGTCTCCCTCTGTGAAAGCCTCGATCATGAGAGCTCCCAGTCGGCTTCAGTTCTTCTTGTTTTGTTTTTCTTTTTTTTTTTTTTTTGTTTTGTTTTTTTTTTTTTTTTTTTCGAGACAGGGTTTCTCTGTGTAGCTTTGCGCCTTTCCTGGAACTCACTTGGTAGCCCAGGCTGGCCTCGAACTCACAGAGATCCACCGGCCTCTGCCTCCCGAGTGCTGGGATTAAAGGTGTGCGCCACCACCGCCCGGCTCAGTTCTTCTTATTTCTAGCACTGCCATCAGCAGCTCCATGGGCTGGGGAAGAACCAGAGCTCTGAGGAAGGAAGTTGCCCAATGGGAGTCTTTCCTGCTTGGCATTTGTTTGTTTGTTTGATTGTTGTTTATTTGGGGGTTTTTGAGACAGGGTTTCTCTGTGTAGCTCTGGCTGTTCTGGAACTCACTCTAGTCCAGGCTGTCTTTGAACTTAGAGATCCACCTGCCTCTTCCTCCTGAGTGCACCACCATGCCCGGCACTTGATTATTGTTTATTTGGGATGGTATGCAGGCACATGTGTGTGTATATATATGTGTGGTGTGTGTGTGTGTGTGTGTGTTTGTGTATGAGTGTGTTTGTTTTGTGTGGTGTGTGGTATGTTTGTGTATTGTGTATGTGTGTGGTGTGTGGTGTGTGGTGTGTTTGTGTGTTGTATGTGTTGTGTGTATGTGAATGTGTGTTTGTATTTGTGTGTTTGTGTGTGTGTTGTGTGTGGTGTGCTTGTTTGCACCAGTGTTTATGTAGGGGTCAAAGGACAACTTGTGGTCCGCTCTCTCCTCCCACCTTTATGTGGGCTCCCGGGATAAACTTGCCAAGCTTGCCCACAACCTAGTCACTTGTATGCAGCTTCTTCTGCAGCAGCCACCTACAGGTGACAGGGAACATCGGAGGCAAAGCTGACCTCAGTTTCCCAGGCACAGGGAATGTGTTACACAAAAAATGTCTTCAAGGTCATGGTGGGTTGGGAAAAGATGAATGCAACAGTTGGGGGGTGAGGGGAAGTATGTCCCTGAGAGCCTCGCAGCCAGCAGGACAACAAACTGCAAAGAGGCAAGAAACTCTCTGCGAAGCACATGTGACCGTGAAGATGGGTTCTACAGCTTAAGGGCCTAGGATCTGGTGTGGTTCCTGACTGAGACAGCACAGAGGTCAGCAGGATATAAAGTACATCTCCCCTAAAGATGGGTTCTGTTAACTGAGAGGTAGGGAGGGAGAGCATTCTGGGTGATTTGGATGAGGTGTGCCTCTACAGATAGAAAAGGTCACCAGATTATTAATAACATCAACTTCTAGATTTCTGAGTAGAAAGCAGAGGAGAAGCCCCTGTGTGATTAGCATTCCTGGTTTCTCCAGTGTTATCTGTGAAGACCTGAAGATCTCTACTCAACAAGAGCTTTTACTATGGGCCTTCCCAAACTGTCTAATGAAATCTGCATGTGATACATGTCGTTAAGTATGGGAGTAGCCTGAGTGTGGCTAGCCACACAGACAGAATCAGAAAGAGTTAAGAAGAGCTACAGAAGATAGCGATGGGTGGTGGGGACAGCAGCAGGACTGTCTTCCCAACTACTCAGGAAGTTGAAACAGGAAGATCAAAAGTTCAAGGTCACCTGGGCTACAGAATAATTTCAAGATCAGCCTCACCAGTTTAATGAGATCCTGTCTTGAAATAAAAAATGGGAGTCTGGAAGTGTGGTAGAAGAGTAGAATCTTCTACCTGCCTAGAATCCCCCAGTGAGGGGCTAGGGTGTGACTCAGTGGTAGAGCCCCTGCCTAGAATCCCCCAGTGAGGGGCTGGGGGTGTGGCTCAGTGGTAGAGCACTTGTCTAGCATATGTGAGGACCTACTTTTAACCTCCAGTACTGCCCCCTCCAAAAGTAGTAATATAGCAGGGACATAACCAAGGTGGAGAAACTTCACAAATCAACTGCAAATACCTGGGTTTGGTCCCTGACCAGAACTGTGCTTGAAAAGGAGGAAATAGCCAGGCGGTGGTGGCGCACGCCTTTAATCCCAGCACTCAGGAGGCAGAGGCAGGCAGATCTCTGTGAGTTCGAGGCTAGCCTGGGCTACAGAGTGAGTTCCAGGAAAGGCTCTAAAGCTACACAGAGAAACCCTGTCTCAAAAAAAAAAAAGAAAGAAAGAAAAGAAAAGAAAAGAAAAAGAAACAGAAAAGAAAAGGAGGAAATAACAGGACATGGTGGTGCACGCCTTTGTTTAGCAGCCAGGAACTCTTGAGGAGGGGTAGAGCCTCAGGTGCCCCCCCCCATCCATGCTAGAGTCTAACTACATATTTTGAGACAGGGTCTCACTATGTAGCCCTGGCTGGCCTGGAACTTGCTATGTAGACCAGGTTGGCCTCTAACTCAGAGAGATCTGTCTTGTTGCAGGCCGCAGAAATATGAAACAGGAATTCAGCTGACTATGACAAAGCTATACCTGGAAGAAGACAAGAGCCTTTCCAGAGGGTAAAGCCAGGGCTTAAGGAGTCTTGGTGATATTGGCTTTTGAATATTAGCCACTTCCTGCTAAGAATTTCTTGTGTGCTATTGTAACTTTTCCATTACTAAGAACAGTATGTCTGATCATTCACTGGGCACAATCTCCCCTATACAATTAAAGTATTTGTATACCTTTCTCCAACTGTGCTAACAACAGACACAGTCAAGATCCCTAATTTCAGGCCTTTCTGTAATTATCATCATTAGCAACATCTGGCCAGGACCATCTCTGGATAAAAGTATCTTATCTGAGATACCTCCCAGACTTTCTAAGACAGACTTCAGCATCCAGACTATCTGTTTGAGAAGGCCTGGCAGATGTGCTAATTAAGCTTAACCTTCTTCCTTTCAAATGCTGCCTCTGCTCTAGATCAATTAACTCAGAACTAAAGGATTTTTACTTTTTTTTTTTTTTTTTTTTTTTTTTTTGCGAGACAGGGTTTCTCTGTGTAGCTTTGCGCCTTTCCTGGAACTCACTTGGTAGTCCAGGCTGGCCTCGAACTCACAGAGATCCGCCTGGCTCTGCCTCCCGAGTGCTGGGATTAAAGGCGTGCGCCACCACCGCCCGGCAGGATTTTTACTTACCAGGTACATCAAGCTGTGATGCAGGGTACCTAGCTACACCTCCCCCGCCCTGCCAGAAAAAGGTAGCCGAGATAGCTTGGACAGACAAGGGGCCAAAGGGAAAAAGGCAGTTTTATTTTCACTTTTGACTTAGTAGACTCCTAGCACTTTACCTAACCACTTCTAAGAATATAATTTGAGAAATTCCCTTTGTCAGATCCATTAACCGAATTTAGCCCTCAGTTGATTTTATTCCCCATTAGTAACTTCCCATTTGGGTTGCAGTGATGGCTGGCAAGTACTGCTGTTTCTGGGGGTCTTATCGGCCTTCCCTTTGACCCTGAGGGGATTCAAGCCTGGTGACCTTGCCTTAGTCAGGGCATTGCTATTGCATGGGTATATAACTGTAAACCTCAGAAATGTGAGGAGGACTAGATTGAGAACTAGAAGAATGAGATGGAAGATGGGGAAGAACTAGAGGAGGAAGAACCGATGGCGAAGGTCTAGATGGGAAAGAGTAAGATATGAAGAACTAAGGAGATGGGAAAGAACTGGATGGGGAAGAACAAGAGAGAGAACTTAGAAGAATAAAGAGAGGAACTAAGGACGAAGAGGAACTAAGATGGGGAAGAACTAGATGGATGAGAACCAAGATGTGGCAGAACCAGATGAAGGAATTTAGATAGCACTTGGAAGGAACAGCAGAAAAATGTAGAGAGAATTAGGGAAGAAAGGAGCAGGCACAAGAGCAGAGAAGAGGCTCTGTAGAGAGAACTGACTCAGGAGATTGAAGTGAACGGACTAAAGAGTTTTGTGTACTCGTATTTGCGTACTCTAATTAATCCGCTGCTGGTAGCATCTCTTCTGGAACTGTGGGAGAAGCCTGTTGAGGGACTGGACCCCAATAGTTTTTGATATCGCCTGCGTCTGCCTCCGAGTGCTAGGACACTTTTGATGCGTATTTGGCTGAACCCATAGATTCCAAAGTGGGGGACGTGGAAGACTGGCTATCCTTTTCTCTATTGCTTCTGCAAAGTACAACTAGAAACCCCCAGAGCTTATAAAAAGAAAAAAAAGTAGAGGAAGGCTAAGAGGAGCAGAGAGAAGGCTTACATCAGTTAGAAACCCTAAGCCCTGGCCGGTCAGTGGTGGTGCATGCCTTTAATCCCAGCACTGGGGAGGCAGAGGCAGGCAGTTCTGTAAGTTCAAGGCCAGCTTGGTCTACAGAGCAAGTTCCAGGACAGCCAGGGCTACACAGAAAAACCCTGTCTCCAAAAACCAAAATAAAGAAAAGCCTGAGGAATGGTGCAACAGTTACTTCTCTGGCTCTTGGCTTCTTTTTGTGAGACAGGGTCTCATGTGGTTCAGGCTGGCCTCAAACTTGCTGTGTAGTCAAGGATGACCTTGAACTTCTGATCCTTATACCTCCACCTTCCAATGCTGAGATTAGAGATGTGAGACATCACCCCTGCTTTCCTGTGGGACTGTGGCATGAGCCCAGGGCTTCCTGCACTCTACACAAGCACTCTACCAACTGAGTCTCACCCCCAGCTCTCTCTTTCTCTGCCTCATCAATACCAGACCACATGCTGGTGAAGCTAACACATGGACAAAAAATTCTAACAAAACCCTGCTCTTTTCAGCCAAAACACAAAGAAAGGGACACCCTCCGAGTCAGAACTCTGCATCAGCAACTTCTGTGTTTCAGCCAAATAGTACAGAAAACCCCAACAGCATCCTGTCCATTTGTGTCTGTGCTGGAGAAGTTCCTGCGTGGATCTAGAGCTTCATCCCTGCCAGGGTGTAAGAGAGTTGAGAAAACTCTCCACACTCTCCAAGTGACACTAGAGAACACAGAGTGTGGAGCTGGGACCTTTATTCCCAGTGGGATCACCTCAGCACAGTGTTGATATGGATTGCCATTCTCCAGAGTGTAAGGAGCCCTTCCTCCTCACCCACCCACCCTTCCACCCATTGGAAGGATGTCAGAGGCCTAGCAGAGAGTCCGAGCTTGCATCCCCTCTCGGGGATATCATGGGTCTCCATTCTCAGTAACACTCGCAGCCACAGGGAAGAGCTGAGGGGACACAAGTCCACTCAAGCATGTGGCTCCGGCAGACCTTGCCCTTCTCCCCCATTCCCTCTACCTTGATAAAACCATTAGATTACATCCCTAAAGCTGGTCACTAAGACCTATTTCCTTATTTGACCACTTCCCCCTCCTGAGGGTGAGTACCAAGATCCAGCTTTCAAAGTATTGAAGTACAGCAATCAAAAGCCCCCTTTGGTTCACCTAAAAAAAAAATACCCAACTAAAATCAAACACTTCATCCTAACACGAGTTTCCTCTTTACCTTTATCAACCACCATTTGCCCATGTGCCACGTCTGTCTCCTCTCTATCCAGAAGCAGTCCTTTGTCCCTCTGGGACAAAAGATTGGTGATTACTGTGGCTCCTCAGAATGATATTTGTCCTTATGGAAGTACATGGCCTTACTGCCGACCCCTTTCCTCTGTCCCCTTCAGATAGGTTTTCTGTAGCCCGATAATAGGTTTCTCCACCAACGCAGTAAGTCAGATTAGGTCAAATTGAAAAAGTGGAAAAACAGGTTTATTTGGGCAAAGAACTTCTGGGTGACCCTCCAGCCCCAGAGATCGAGTCATGGGAAGGGGGCACGAGAAAAACCACATGGCCGATCTAAAGGAGGATCCGTAAATACTCTGTAGACACAGGGAGGTGCAGGGGCGGTGGTGATGTGTTCTCCACAAGAATCCTCATACTTTTAGGTGAGGTCTTGAGCAGCTGTCTGCTTTGGGGAGAAGCTACTGCTACCACTGCAGAACTGGAC
The DNA here is from genome assembly GCF_949786415.1 of Peromyscus eremicus. NCBI lineage: Eukaryota > Metazoa > Chordata > Mammalia > Rodentia > Cricetidae > Peromyscus > Peromyscus eremicus. Next base: position 157,062,846 of record NC_081416.1, on the reverse strand, counting down.
TCTTTGGCAGGTTTTCTGAGAGGGCAAGGTTTGGAGAGGGAGAAATGGCCGGATCAAGCAGGATGAGCTGGAGAATCCAGCCAAACCTCCCAACCTTCTTGGATATAAGGACTGAGGTTCAAATCTGGCTACTTCCTCTTGGCATGGGATGCCGTGGGGAAGGGGAGTCGGGAGTTGGTGGGCTCATGCTCAGCACGAGGTAGAGGTGAAGAAGCATTCAGTTAATTACCATGACCTCAGGACTCTGTTCCTGGAGGAAGTGAGAAGGCAAGTTGCTAGGAGGAAAAAAAAATAGATTTTTAAGACTAATCCTATGAACAGGACTTGCCATGGGAAGAGTGAAGATTGCCAGTAAGAATGGAATGGAGATGTGCCCTTGTTGTATTGATGAAGTTCTTCAGACAATTTGTGGAGTAACTCAATATCAGTTTCCATCAGGCCGGATTCCTTGATACAGAAGCAGCACTCTTTCATAGGAACATGCAGGTGTCTGTCAAACAGCTGGAACAGATGTACACATTGGTGTCATAGCAAAGGCTGTGGCTTTGGGTTAAAAGGCACGAACATTTTTCCTATGTCTAGATAGCCTGGTTTTAGCCCGATGAAACACACCTGTAAGTCTATACTTAGAAGACAATCAGAGGAAATTTAAAATCTTGAGCTTGTGACTAAATAGTAGATAGTCAATGCTGAGTTTATCAGAACTCCATTTATCAATGCTAAAACTCTGAACCTCTGAGATTCCAGTATGATAATAGCATAGAAAGGGGACAGAAGTCTGAAACATCTTTACATACCTTAAACCATTTATTTATACCTTTACAACTTGTATTTATATATCTTAATTTGGTTTTTTGTGTTCCTTTAGTGGAAAGTTACATCTGAAACCTGTTTATCCTTTACTATGAAGCCTGTGAACAAGGCAAACCTGCCTGTATTTTTTTTTAACAAGAAACTTAACTAATGAACTAATGAGCTACCAAGGTGGCTGTAGCCTTGGTGGGCTGGGGGGAGAGCTGTTAAACTGGTAAAGCTATCAGGACCCCAGTCATCAAACACCATGAGATCCGAGAAGGAGAAACTTCACCCGAGTAAGCAGAGGTGAAGCAGCTTCTGGTTCTATTAAACGACAGGGACTTCCAGCTCCCTGGATGGCTACCCCAGGTTCCTCTGTGGTCATGGGGGACAGAGGTCCCAGGGCAGCATCCATATTCAGCTGCCACGCCCAGAAGATCTGACAGACTTTCCATGGAGTAGGAATTTGAGAAGACCCCCTTACCTTGTCTTGGCAAAGCAGGGCAATCAACTCCCCAGTGTCCTGCTTGTCCACAGTCTGGACAAGGTCTGGGCAGCAGTTGGGGTGGAAGACAGTTTTTTTCTGCCCTGTGGCCATGTTTGCCACATTTAAAACAAGCTCCAGGTGGAAGTTCTGTGCCCATCCATCTTCTTTGGAGGAGACAGGGTGCTACCAGGAGTGGGTATGTCTTTATCACAAAAAGCTGTTTTAATAAACATTTTAAATGCCATATTCTCAGATCTCTGAAGCATTTAAGGATCATTATCTGTTAGGTATATCTAAACTAGACAAATGTTTGTTTAGTTACTTGTCTTAGGGTTAACTTTAAGGACATATATATAAGCTAAATCTAAACATATCAAAGAAGTTGATTCTTTATGAGGTGACTGATAGCTAATTTGTATGTCTTAAAAGATTAGGATTTTAGCTGCGGTGGTGGTGCATGCCTTTAATCCTAGCACTCAGGAGGCAGATGCAGGGGGATCTCTGTGAGTTTGAGGCCCACTTTGGCTACAGAGTGAGTAAAAATGAAAAGCTATACAGAGAAACCCTATCTCAAAAAAACAAAATAAAAACAAAAACAAAAGATTAAGATTTTATAGCTTTATCCCTGTTAAGGTTAACCTTAAAAAGTAACAATTTCTGAATTGAGATTCTTTTACTATCAAGGTAAGACTTCTAACTCATAAACACAGTCCACAAAGAGACTGGGAACTTTCTTGATCTTTTTATAGTACACCATTAATAGAACACAGCAGTTTTCTGTATGACTTAGTTTACAAAACTAGCTACAGCTTAACAATGTTAGTAAAAGCAAGGAAGTTAGACATACATTCCTAAATCAGTCTCTGTTAGCCTGAATACACCTTAGGTAAGGGAGACCTTTGCCAGGCTGCTTAGGTCACCATCTTGCTGCATCTTGAGATAGGAATACCTCTGGTCTCTGGTGTTCCGCTGTAGTCCTAAGTTTTTATTTCAAAAAAGACATGGAGCACAACCATAATTTGTAGAAGGCAAAACCAAGTTGCAACAGTGTAAACAATTCAGTATCTCTAGAAGGCAAAACTAAGTTTTAACAGTGTAAACAAGCCGGGGGGTGGTGGCCCACGCCTTTAATCCCAGCACTCGGGAAGCAGAGCAAGGCGGATCTCTGTGAGTTTGAGGCCAGCCTGGGCTACCAAGTGAGTTCCAGGAAAGGCGCAAAGCTACACAGAGAAACCCTGTCTCGAAAAAAAAAAAAAAAAAAAAAAAAGAAAGAAAGAAATCCCAGAGGCAAATTCTGCGCCCAGGCTGCTAGTTGCAATAGTTACAGCTGAGCTATTACCAAGGCACGTGAAACGTGTAAATTCAGACATCCAAGACCAGTCAGAAACAAGCTTGCAGTGGCCACATGTATTTATGCACCCAACTGAGCATGAAGTAATTCTGTGTGGCTCCCGTGTTCACAAGAAAACACACAAGCACAGATCCATACATACGTACAAAATAGACAGAACTCTTCTAACAGCAAGACAATAAAACTTTCCACAGGAAACAGACTTTGTTATAAATTATACAGATTTTAAACCATGCCAGATGAGTGACTTACAAATCCTGAAATAAGAGTTTACAGTATATTGCAGCATGCAAGAAACCATAGGAATAAAAGATTTTTTAGGAGTGAGAAAGTAGAACTTTAGAGGTAAGGGACTTTGGAAGTAGCCCAGCAAGTTTAGGTATAAGATATTTGGGGATCACTTGTTTACAGCAGTAGCAGTTATCTTGGGATCACTTGTTTACAGCAGTAGCAGTTATCAATGATTTGTGAGAATTTGGAAATCATAAGGTCGCCAGTTTGGGCCATTGATTTGTGTTAAGGCCATGCTGTTGCAATAAAATCTGAATCTGTGTAGGAAGAGAGAGAGTCGCAAAGTGGAGCACTGTGGAAGTGTGCTCCTGTAAGTTCCAAGAGGAAGTTGAAAGTGAAAACAAGCTTCAGGACTGCAAGCAGAGACCAAGAGAAAGTGTAATGGGTCGTCAGTCTGGCTACAGGGTGAGAGAAAGCCAGGAAGGAGCAGAAGACAAGAGAGGTGTCCACGTGGGTCTGCAGGCCAAAAGAGCCACGTGCAATACAGCAACCTAGAACTTAAGCTGTGAATCTCCCAGGCTGCTGGGGGAGGGGAGAGAGCAGGGGAGGAGATGTCCATGTGGGTGCTGTAGGCTGCAGAAGCCAGACAAGCACACATGTGTCCATGTGGAAAGTAACATAGAAAGAATTGGCCGGGTGGTGGTGGCACACGCCTTTAATCCCAGCACTCGGAGGCAGAGCCAGGTGGATCTCTGTGAGTTCGAGGCCAGCCTGGTCTACAGAGCAAGATCCAGGACAGGCACCAAAACTACACAGAGAAACCCTGTCTCAAAAAAAAAAAAAAAAAAAAAAAAGTAGGAAGACTTGGACACTAAAATTTGGAATTAGATTCAGTCACAGACAAATGATCCATACATACCCTATTGGGGGCCAGATCAGCAGACCCTGTAAGGGAGAACAGGCATGTGCTGGGTACAAGCAGCAGCTGTCCTCTCCAGCTCTGACTCCCATATTATAACAAAAGTAAGGACAGGACATTTATTTCGCAGTTCAGGGTGGGAGAGCAGGCAGAAACAAACAGAGAATGGATCTGTTGCAGGTGGAGTGAGGAGGTAGAATCCAGCACGGTGGAGTGGGAGAGCAGGCAGAAACAAACAGAGAATGGATCTGTTGCAGGTGGAGTGAGAAGGTAGAATCCAGCACGGTGGGGTGGGAGAGCAGGCAGAAACAAACACAGAATGAATCTATTGCAGGAAGAATCCCAGCATGACCAGACCAAATGCCAGGAGAGTCTAGTGAGTAAAAAGGCAAAGTGGGTCCCTTTTGGTGGGCCCTGCCAAGGGATGACACTAAGAGAAACAGTTAGTGCAAGAGGTTTACTGGGGAAAGCGAAAGGCCATCTGGGAGTGGAGCCATGAGAGGGAGGTAGACAGACAAACAGAACAGGGAAGAGGGAGGGGCCAGAGTGCAGAGCTCAAAAACCCTGGATAAGGGAGCTCAAACCGTTTGTCATATGGTGTGAGGCAGCCCTAATTTGGATAAATTTTGTAGTAGACACCCCAGGGGTGACTGAGGATTGGATTTAGACCTGGGGTCGCCCATTTCCAAGCCTGTGTTGGAGAGGGAAGACTAGGGCTGGTGCATCCACCGATGAAGCCTAGGGGTGTCTTTGGAGCAGGACGTCTCCTCCACAGAGGGAGGGCCCATGGAACAAAGCCAGTCTTTGCTCTAGAAACAGATCAGGGTTGCCCCGTGGGGCCACGGCCTGGCAGGCACACCAAGAGTCTGGACTCAGATGAGGTCCCGGACTTCACAGAGGTGGCTTGGAAATGGGGGATCACAAGTCAAAAGTCGATCGGTCTGGCAGAGAGGGAGATTAAAAAGAGGAGTGGCCTCCCACGTGGCCAGGGGATGAGATCTGCCCTATGGGGGAAGGCTCAACTCCTCCTGGGCTACTGGCACCAAGGTGATAGGTTTTCTGTAGTCAATTAATAGGTTTCTCCCCTGACACAGTAAGTCAGATCAAGCCGAATTAAAAAGTAAAAGACAAAGTTTATTTGGGCAAAGCACTCCCCGGTGACCCTCCAGAGATCAAGGCAGGAGAAGGGGCAGAGAAAAATCACATGGCCAGTCTAAAGGAAGGGCTTAAATACCCTGTGGGTGTGTGGGTGTGTGTGGGTGTGTGGGGGGGTGACGACGTGTCCTCCACAAACTGGGTTCATGCTCAAATATGGTATGCTTTTAGGCTGGGTCTCGAGCTGCTGGCAGCTTCTGGGAAGGAGCTGCCGCCAAGGAACCCAGCTCTTAGGAGGTTTTTCTGAGAGGGTGGGATTTGAAGAGGGAGGAATGGCCGGATCAAGCAGGGGTGAGCTGGAGATTCTCGCTGAACACCTTCGCCTTCTCTCTTGTCCCATATCTCCTTTACTACCGCATCCTAGCCTATTCTAACACAGACCTCCCCTTTTCCTCCTCTTAAAAATCACACCTGCAAGGTCATTTGCTGTTGCTGAGTCAGAAAGCAATCACTTGGCCGGGCGTTGGTGGCGCACGCCTTTAATCCCAGCACTCGGGAGGGAGAGCCAGGCAGATCTCTGTGAGTTTGAGGCCAGCCTGGGCTACCAAGTGAGTTCCAGGAAAAGGTGCAAAGCTACACAGAGAAACCCTGTCTCAAAAAACCAAAAAAAAAAAGAAAGCAATCACTTTAATTTTTTTTCCCCATTTAATAAAGGATCTCTCTGTGAAAACGAATGTTCGGATGTGGTTTGTGCCTAATCTGGGAACCGAGAGAGAGTCCCTACTGTGTGTTTGGGGATCTCCTTCAGCAGTCCTCAGACTCATCTCTCTCACCAAGACTGGATAGTTTTAGCAGGTACCTAATGGCATTCAGAGCTCTCCCCATGCCCAAGCAATAAGGAGGAGTCCTCACCCTCAGGCGTGAGGGAAGGCTGGATGGAGACTGCACTCAAAGTCCCTGTGGGAGTGATGAGACAGTGTGCTGCTTCTTTGGAGCAGCAGCGGGTGAGTGCTGAAAATGCAAGGCTTGGCTAAGACCTCAGCGCTTACAGTGCTGAGAGCTGCTCATCACACCAAGGCAAGGAAATCTCAGCTCATCAGAGGAACGAAGTTACAGATATCAGCACCAGGATAACACTGGTTGTGGCTAAAGAAACCCACCCCGACCCTGGAGCCCAGAATTAGGGAAGGATGGCTCAGGTAAGGCCAGTGAAAGAAACACAGTTTGACTCAAATCAGAGCCATCTCTGCCCCTGGCCAACTGACTTGTGAAACCAACCAATCACAGAGCAGGACAGTAGAACCCTGGGCCCCAAGTCAACCCCTGGATGACTCCACCCCCAAGACATCCTATATAAACTGCCCTGCCTGGTCAGTTAAGAAAGAGCTGTTCTCCACTTTTGTGGATGAGTTGGTAGAGCTCATTACAGCCCTAGAGCACCAACAATATATCACCTTTCTTGAGGACCTCAAAAGTTTTGTCAAGAACCATTAGAACTATCAGAGACTGAGGGTTTTAATTTAAATGGCAAGCTTTGGCCAGTGAACAAAAGCTGCCTTGACATCAGAATCATGCTTTGAAATGACTGTCATCCTAATATCATGGGAGGAAAAAAGCAAGTTTACATTATTGCTCTTACACATCCATTTACTATTGGTTTTTTCCCTGTACAAATGTATTACTTGTAGATTTTTGTAAAACATGATAGACAATAAATTGATTTTTATCTCCTAAAAAAAAAGAAAAAAGAAAAACCAAAAGAAAAAACAAACAAACAAACAAACAAACAAAGAGATGTTCTCTCCACCATGGTAGAGGCAATGACTCTCCTGGACTCCTCCTTCCCAAATAAATCTCTTTCTCAAAAGAGTTTTGGGTGTGAAGATCTTCATTCACTGGCAAGGAGAAGATCCTTTCTGAAACGCCCCTTAGTGGACAGAGCAAGGAGGAGCTGAACAGAAAAACCCTGCTGAGACATCCCTCAGTGGGCAGAGCAAGAGAAAGTTGAAAAAGTAACACTTTTCTCCAGAGCAGGGGGAGATTGCTACATTTCTGCAGTGGTTTCCCCTTTTGCAGAGTGAAGCAAAAGAAGCAACATCTTAGGCCAGAGAAGCAGAGCTCTGCTAGGAAGTCCCCTTAAGTGGGGGCTGAGCAAGGCCCAGCTGTAGATGCTCTCCAGGAGAGGAGCAGGATTGCTATGTCCTGCAGGGAAACCATCCTCCATCATACCAGGTATAGCCTGACTCTCCCGAACAGTCAGGATACCCTTCCCTGCTGAAGCAGTTCCAGGCCTGACTCTCCTGAGCAGTCAAAAAAACTTTCCTTCCTAGGTGTCCAGGATACCTCGCCCTCCAGGGTTGAGCTGTCTCTTTGCAGCTCCAGCCATCAAAGCTGTCTTAAACAGCTTCAGGTGTCCAGGACACCTCCAGGGCAGAGCTATTCTGAGCAGCTCGAGGTATCTGGGATACCTTGCCATCCAGGGCTGAACTGTCTCTTTGCAGCTCCAGCTGTCAGAGGTATCCTAAGCAGATCAAGGTGTTGTCTGACTCCCCAAGTAGTCAGGATACCTTTTCCAGAGTTGCAGAACTCACATTTTGGTGCCAAAACCTGGGACCAAACCCACAGAGTTGCAACAAATTTACTTACACTGATGTTAGAATTATCTGATGTCAGAGTGTTGAAGAAACAGGTCACTCCAAGATGATTTTTTTTAATGCCAAATGCTGTTTATTGAAGGAGGGAAGAGGTCTTAAATACAGGCTTACAGCACAATGGGAGAACCCCAGAGGGCAGAAGTTTGCTACCTATGTTTTACAATCTTGCATCTAAGCTGTTAACGCCCACTATGCAGGATACACAGACAAGGAACTTCTCTTAAGCATTCAGGAGGGTGGAACCCGGCAGGGAATTAGCATTGGGAGGATATCAAGGTCAAGGTCAGTAAGCAAGGCAACAGTTACCCAAAACAGGGGCCAGGACCCTACAGGTCCCCCTTTTACTAAAAAATGAGCTTCTGACTTAGGTTGCATGGGATGTCAGCAAGTCACCTTACCCGTCATGGAGATGCCTGCCCAGGCCACACAGGTGCTCTGTCTTAGGTTGGTGAGTGCCCCTCAGGCATTACCCATCTCTGAATACTCATTATCATACAGGCTCAATCATGTGTGAGCTGCAGAGTTAACTGCTGCCAAAGACCAAGATGATTTTTTAAGATTTATTTATTTATTATGTATACAGTGTTCTGCCTGTATGTACGCTTGTATGTCAGAAGAGGGCACCAGATCTCATTACAGATGGTTGTGAGCCACCATGTGGTTGCTGGGACTTGAGCTCAGGACCTCCAGAAGAGCAGTCAGTGCTCTTAGCCTCTGAGCCATCTCTCCAGCCCTCAAAATGAAAATTTAAGGCTTGTGTGGCAGCAGGAAGGTCCAGTGTCTGATGAACTGAACTGAACAATTGTACTGTGGGGGACCTCAAAACAGCTTGACCACACAGCTGCCATGACAGTCTTAGAGGCCCAAACACAGCTTCTGGCAGGCAACACCTAGTTCCAAGAAGAGCCATAAGCTGATCCCACCGAGTGGGGCCTGCATCTAAGAGGAAATACCTGACATTCCAAACATTCCCCATACCCTAGACAAATGTCAGCCAATTAGGGTCCCGAACTCTGGAAATCCTCTCACCCTAACCTCTGCCATGTTAAAAACCCCACCCTGCCTGAGCTCTGGGCTCTCTGCTTTCATCTCTGCGTCAGACAGACAGAGAGACCAAGCCCCAGAGCTTGAAGATAATAAAGGCTCTTTGTTTTTACATACAGGATTCAGTCTCTGTGGTGGTCTTTTGGGGGTCCCTGCCATCTGGGCATAACATGTACAAAGGCATTTTGTTGATTATTACAAAAAGTTGTTTTTCAGGTAGTATTTCCTCATACCAAGGTCCTGTCTAATCTATATGTCTCTCTAGAGGAAAGCATCACATGTCCTCATGACTTTCGTCCTTTATTGCGTATCGTTTGCAGTATGCGATAATCCAAGCGCCTCAAGTGTGCCAGAGGCATCTGTGAACGAAGTCATGCAAAGGCTGTAATGCCCCCTCAGAAAAACAATTCTACAAATCACAGAAAAGAATCACTATTTTCCACAATGATTCTTCCAGGCTGAAGTGCTTCTAGAAAACCACCATTCACTCTAATGTTTACCCTGGATACAGTGACTCTGCTAGATTGCTACAACAATCTGATAAAGATTTCAAAGAGCCTTTATAAAAATGCTTCAAGGGGCATCACGCACTCCCAGGGCTGAGGCGGCACGGTGGCTGTCTTCGTCACTTCCATGGCGGTGTTAAAGCCCCACAACCAGAAGCAACTCGGGAAGAGTTTGGTTTGGCTTAAGGTCCCAGAGGGAGAGGTGGTAACGGTGGATGAGATGCAGCAGCAGGTGGCCTGAGCAGGAAGCTGAAAATCCCATCTTCAACCAGAGAGAACAACCTGGAGGTGAGGCGGGGCTCTGAATTCTCGAATCCCACCCTGAGTGACTTGCTTCCTCCAGCGAAGCTGCCCTTCTTCCAGGTTCCATAATCTTCCTAAACAGTGCCACCAACTGGAGACCAGGCGGTTAGATACCTGAGCCTAAGGGTCTTTGAAGAAATAGTGGTAGCAAATTCTCTTGATTTGACAGCATCCCCACACTATACAACTACAGATTCAGAAAGCTGGGTGAAGGGAGATAACGTGCCAATATCATAGTCAAATTTCTAGAAGTGTCTCTAAGTTTAAGAGAGTTCTAGGGAAAAAAATAATCTTAAAAGCAACAGAGAAAGGATACTCTAGGGGGAAGTCACACACACAGTATCGAGGTTTTTGTAAAAACCGTGGCAGCTGTGGGAGGTGACCGAGGTGGCTCAGTGGCTAAGAATGCATATGGCTCTTGCAGAAGACCTGGGTTCAATCCCCAGCACCCACACGGTGGCTCACAAGCACCTGTAACTCCACCTCCAAGGGATCTGACACCCTCTTCTGGACTCCATGGGCACCATGCACACAGTGCACACACACCAGGCAAAACATAGATACACATATGATTTTTTTTTAAAAAATCTTATTTAAAGATTACTATAAAGGGGGACTGGAGAGGTGGCTCAGTGGTCAAAAACACTGACTGCTCTTCCAGGGAATCTGGATTTGATTCTCAGCACCCACATAGCTGCTCACAACCATCTGTAACTCCACCTCCAGGGGATTCGATGCCCTCTTCTAGCCTCTGAGGGCACTGCACAAATGTGGCATATACCCACATAGAGACATACACACAAATAAAAATAATAAACAGAAATCCTATTTAAAAAAGAAGAAAAAAGAAAAGAAAAGAGAACTCTTAAGGAGCAGGCACACTCATCTGTCATCCTAGCATTGAATAGACTAAGGTGGGATTGCTGGAAGCTTGAAGCCAGCCTAGACTACACAGTAAGCTCTAGGTCAGCCAGGACCACACACGCAAGCCTTGTCTACACATATGCCTTGTCTACACACACACACACACACACACACACACACACACACACACATCAAACATTAAAAGCTCAATGTAAGCCTGGTGTGGTAGCTCATAACTAATACACCAGCATTTGGAAAGCTGAGGGTAACAGGTTTTCCATGAGTTCAAGGCCAGCCTGAGCTACGTAATGAGAACCTATCTCAAATTAATTAGGCATGGTTGTGCTGGCCTATAACCCACCCCCAATACTCTAGGGCTGAAGCACTAGGATCACAAATTCAAGACTGGTTTGTCTCAAAAATGAAAAAGGAAAAAGTGGAGCCGGGTGTGATAGCACATGCCTTTAAACCCAGCACTAGGAATCTCAGAGGCAGGTGGATCTCTGAGTTTGAGGCCAGCCTGGTCTACAGAGTGAGTTCCAGGACAACCAGGCTGCAGAGAGGAACCCTGTCTCAAAAAATGAGATTTTGTGAGGGGCTGGAGAGATAGCTCAGGGGTTGAGAGCACTGGCTGCTCTTCTGAAGGACCCAGGTTCAATTCCTAGCACCCACATGGCAGCTCACAACTGTCTGTAACTCTAGTTCCAGGGGACTTGACACCCTCACACAGACATACATGCAGGTAAAACACCAGTGCACATAGAAATAAATAAATCTTTTTAAAAATGAAGTTTCATGCCTAGTCTTATTGTAGTTTGTTATGCTGTGTTTGGTTGGTATCCCCGGGAGGCCTGCTCTTCTCTGAAGGGAAATGGAGAAGCACTGGACCTGAGAGAGAGGGGAAGTCAGAGGAGGGAGCTGGGAGGAGTGGAGGAGAAACTGCAGTTGGGAGGTGATGTATGAGAGAAGAGTAAATTAAAAAAGAGAGAGAAACGGGTGGTGGTGGCCCACACCTTTGATCCCAGAACTCGGGAGGCAGAGGCAGGAGGATCTCTGTGAGTTCGAGGCCAGCCTAGTTTATAGAACGAGTTTCAGGACAGACTCCAAAGCTGCACAGAGAAACCTTGTCTCAAAAAAACAAAAAACAACAACAACACAATAAAGAAAGAAAGAAAGGAAGGAAGGAAGGAAGAAAGAAAGAAAGAAAGAAAGAAAGAAAGAAAGAAAGAAAGAAAGAAAGAAAAAAAGAAAGAAAGAAAGAAGGAGAAAGAGAAAGAAAGATTCATTCAGCTTTGTGGTACAGCGTCTGTGCAGCAACCACAATTCCTGAATTCAAGCCCCAGTTCTGCTAACAAAGCATAAAGAAAGCTCCCACCTGGCTGTAATGGGACACACCTTTAATGCCAGCGCTCAGAAGGCAGAGGAGGGAATCTCTGTGAGTTTCAGGGCAGACTGGCCTACATAGCAAGCTCCAGGATAGCCAGGGCTACACAGTGACATGAAGAGATATTTTACCAAAGAGAAACTGTAGATAGAAAATAACCACATAAAAATGTTAAGGGTAAGCTGGGCAGGTGGTGGCACACGCCTTTAATCCCAGCACTCAGGGAGGCAGAGGCAGGTGGATCTCTGTGAGTTTAATGCCAGCCTGGTCTACAGAGTGAGTTCCAGGACAGCCAGAGCTATACAGAGAAACTCTGTCTTGAAAAAAACAAAAATAAAAGTAATTAAAAAAAAGTTAAGGGTGGGGATGTGATTCAGTTGGTAGAGTGCCTGCCTAGAATTCGGGAAATGCTGGGTTCCATCCCCAAAACACTATATAGTCTAGGTGTGCTGGAATTTCCTGAAATCTCAGCACTCAGAAGGTGGAGACAGAATTTCCAGGTCATTCTTGGCTACACAGCCAGTTCAAGGTCAGCCTGGGCTAGGTGTAACCAGGAGGGGAGGGGTAGAGGGAGAAAGGTCTTCCTCACTAGCCTTTAAGAAAATGCAAATGGAATATCACCATGACACACCTATTAAAACTACCAAATCAAAAAGTGGTAATGGTGTGAAAATGGAGAGCTTGTGTAAAAATGGAATGCTTTATATATTGCTAGAGTGAACATGCAAAGGTCCAGCCACTCTGGAAAACTTACTTCAAAACAGTTGCTCAAAGATTAAGCAGAGAGCTGCGGCGGCTCCGCTCTCCCACCCCCCACCCCCCACCCCCCACCCCCCCACTCCCCACACCTCCACCCCCCACCTCCCACCCCACACCCCACCCCGCCAGCTAGACATAGGAGAGAAGTAAAAATGTGCCCACCCAGAAACTTCATTGCACAGTATGGAAGTAGTATTCATGAAAGGTAAAGGGTAGGAACAGCCCAGCTGTCCATCAAGTGAGACCGAAGGAGCAAAGCATGGCATATACAGACCGTGGAATATTCTCTGACAATGCAAAAGGAATGATAATAAAAGCAACAATATGAATGAACTTTGAATACAGTACAGGAAAGACACCAACCACATGATGCCACATATCCATGATGCCACTAATGTGAAAAGTCCAGAAAAGGAAGGCAGATTGAGTGGTTGGCTGGGGGAAGGGGTGGGGAGTATTGAGAAGAAATGGGGAACCGATGCTAATGGGGCAGGATTGTTTAGGGGCAATCAAATGTTCTAAACTTGGAGATGGTGTTACTTTCACAACTCCATTTATATACTTTAAACCACCGAACTGGGGCTGGAGAGACAGCTCAGTGGTTAAGATCAGCACTGGCTGATCTTGCGGAAAAAGGCTCTATTCCTAGCACCCACACGGGGTCTCACAACCATCTGTAACTCCAACGCCCTCTTCTGACCTCTGAGGGCACCAGATATGCATGTGCACAGAGATTCAGGCAGACAAAATACCCGCGCATAAAATAGATACATAAACCAACTTACATTGCCACCCATGTGTCCTTTTTAAATGGATGTGACGTATGGTCCGTGACTCATTGAATCCACCCAGTCAGAAAATAGGGAAATGACTTGAGACCTTTCATGGAGGAGAATGCACAGATGGTGTATTAGCTCCAGGAAGGACATTCAGCACCATTAGCCTTTAGGAAGATGCACACCAGGATGATGACAGACTATCAGAACAGTTCAAATAAAAAAAATATTGACTGGCTGAACTGGGCTTGGAGGCACAATTCGCAATCCCAGCACTTGGGAGATGGTTGCGGGACGATGGAGGCCAGCTAAATAGTGAGACATTGTCTCTCAACAACAGTAGTTTTGATACATGGTCTCATCTATCCAAGGTTGGCTTTAAATTTGCTAAGTAGGGGGAGGATGACCTTGAACTCCTGCTCCTCCTGTCTCTACCTCCCAAGGGCTAGGGAACAGCCATGAACTCCGGGATGATGATGAAGGTGACTATGTTGACAATGCCACCATTGCTGTTGATGATGATGATGGTGATGACGATGATGATGATGATGATGATGGTGATGATGGTGATGGTGATGATGATGATGATGGTGATGATGGTGATGGTGGTGATGGTGGTGATGACAATGATAGCAATATCAAATGCTGTTGAGGATGCAGAAGCCTGGATCATTCATACACGGCAGATGGAACTGTAAACTGCTACAGCCACCCCAGATAATGGTTTGCCAGTTTCTTAAAAAAGACTGAACAAAAGATACCTGTCATTGACATAGCCATTGTATTCCTAGGCATTTTGTTCTCAATAAATAAGACAATTATGTCTGAGTAGAAAACCTGTGCAAATTACTCATTGCTACTTTCTTTGTGATAGCCAAACACTGGGAAGAAGGAACATGCCCTTCGATGGATGGGTAGTTAAACAAACTGAGCTACATCAGTAGCGTGAATACAGCCAGCCCTTAACATCTGTGATAACTGCACCAGGGTCCTCTGCAGAAGCAAAATCTTCAATGCTCAAGCTGATTTTGTAAATCAGCTTATGCACAGCCCCTTATTGTATTGATTTTCATCCATTTTACGTTATTTGATTTCATTGTGGTACTAGGAGTCAACCCCAGGTCCTTGTATATGCTTGGCAAGTGCTCGACCACTGAGTTATAACACCCCTCCCTGTCTGCTTTAATTAAATCATTCCATCATAATACGGAACATGCTGTAAATACCAGGTAAATAGTTATCAGGATGTGGTGGTACACACCAGCACTCCCAGCCTTCGGGAGGCAGAGGCGGGCGGATCTCTGTGAATTCAAGATCAAGTTGGTCTACATAGTGAGTTCCAGGACAGCCAGGGTTACACAGAGAAACCCTGTCTTGAAAAAAATAAAACAAACAAACAAACAAACCCCAAATAGTTATCATACCCAATTATTATGGAGTGATGACATAGAATATGTCTGTACAATTTTAGCACCCCTGCAATTATTTTTATTTTCAAATTTTTGTTTTGTTTTTTGAGATGGTCTATGTAGGGTCAGGTTGCCCTGGAATTCACAATCCTCCTGCCTCAGCCTCTCAAGTGCTGGGATCACAGGTGTGCACCACCTTTCTCAGCTTTTTCAAACGTTTTGAATCCACTATTTGTTGAATCTATGACTGTGGAATTTGCAGATACTGAGGTCAGACCATGAACCAGTAAAAGCTGAGTGTGATGGCACAGTCCTTTAATCATAGCATTTGGGGAGCAGAGGTAGGGGGATCTTTGTGAGTTCGAGGCCAGTCTGGTCTACACAGCAAATTCCAGCCAGCCCAGGATTACACAGTGAGACCCTGTCTCAAAAAATAAAACAGCATGCTGGGCAGTGGTGGTGCATGCCTTTAATTCCAGAATTCAGGAGGCAGAGGCAGGTGGATCTCTGTGAGTTCAAGGCTAGCCTGGTCTACAGAGTGAGTTCCCTGACAGCCAGGGCTCCACAGAGAAACCTTGACTCAAAAAATAAAAAACAAAACAAAACAAAAACAATAGAAAAAAATATTTTAAAATATTTTTAATTGTATGTATATGAGTGTTTTGCCTGCATGTACGTGTGTGTGCCACGTGTATACAGCACCTTCAGAGATCAGAAGATGATGTTGGAACTAGAGTACAGATGGTTGTGAGCCACGGTATAGGTGCTGGGAAATGAACCCAGACTCTCTGCAGGAGGAGATAAGTGCTCTTAACTGCTGAGCCGTCATTCCAACTCCAAAAAATAACTGGAAAAAAAAAGACATGCATGGAGTTGGGGAAAGATGGGCAGAGGAGCTGGGGAGATGACTTGGTCAGTATACAGTGTATAAATGTATAAGGCTCTCAAAGACTGAAAACAGTTTTTTAAAATGAGGCATTGTGAGAATGAGAAATCCAGGTGATTCTGAAGATCGTTTACAGAGTGAAAGAGTCAGTCTCAAGGGGCCACCACGTTCTTGTGATGACAGAATGGTGGAGATGCAGGTGAGGTGGCTGGTTGCCAGGGCATTAGGACAGGGGCAAAGGAGGGGTGTACTGTAAGGTTTTAGCACAGGGGGCAGCGGTCTCCATGGTCACAGAGTGACTCTGTATCTTGACTGTGCTGTGGCTATCAGACACATCTAAAGCTGTGAGATAAAACAGTGTGGAGCTATGCACACACATTCCCAGCCTGAGGTCGGTCCCTGCTGTGGATATGGACTGCAATTATGTAAATCGGGCAACTGGCACACAGACCTCTAGGCTCTATATTTGCAGCTTCCTGTATCTATAATTACTTCAAAATATAAAATTAAAAGAAAAAAAAAGTTTGGCTTGGTGGTGTAGGTGCTGAGGCAGGAGAATCACAAATTCAAGGACCATATGAGCAACAGAGTAAGTTCAAAACCATCCTGAGTTAACTTAGTGAGACTGTCACAAAATTTAAAAATTACAAGTGGACTTTGAGTGTAGCTCAGCAGTAGAATGCTTACCAGTGAGGGGCTGAGGTGTGACTCAGCATTAGTGCACTTGCCTAGAATCCCCCAGTGAGGGGCTGGGGTGTGACTCAGTGGTAGAGCCTCTGCCTAGAATCCCCCAGTGAGGGGCTGGGGTGTGACTCAGTGGTAGAGCCCCTGCCTAGAATCCCCCAGTGAGGGGCTGGGGTGTGACTCAGTGGTAGAGCCCCTGCCTAGAATCCCCCAGTGAGGGGCTGGGGTGTGACTCAGTGGTAGAGCCCCTGCCTAGAATCTCTCAGTGAGGCAGTGAGGTGGTACAGGTGTGGCTCTTAGAACCCCCCAGTGAGGGGCTGGGAATGTGACTCAGTGGCAGAATACTTTTGTAGCACCTAGGGGGTCCTAGGTTTACTATCCCAATTAAGATAGAGACAGAGTGGGGGAGGATAACAATACTAATAATAAAATAAGCATTGGCTTTAGAGTAGGGCTCCAGCCTAGGCATCCAGTTCTTGGGCTTGAACCCATCTCAGTCCCTGGAAGGAAGTCTGGGCCAGGGTACTGAGACTGCTCACAGTCCTGTCACTGGAGGAAATTGGGCAACAGGTCATGGATGCTTCATGGTAGCCAAGAGCTACTGGAGAAGTCCAGGGCATGGAGGCAGGACTCCCGAGAACAGCAGCTTTGGTATCATCCCTTTTCCTTCCAATGAGATAAATTGGTCTTCATTTAAGGTGATTTGACCATCAGTTCCTCCCCAGGGAAGCAATGGAGCCAGGCAAGTGAGGTAGTATAGGATGGGCACTCTGCGCCGGGTTGTGAGCCCCAGGCCCCTTGGCAGGACTATGGGATGAGAATACTGTCAGTGCCTGCCCACCAGGGTTTACAAGATCATACATGTGGCATGTTCCACAATATACATAAAGTAGCATAAGCATGTGGTAAACAGATCTGGGTTTAGATTCCACTCTCCATCTGCCAGCTGTGACATCCCTGTGTCCAGTCTAAGGACAATGGTGGTGTTGGTGTGATCAGTTTCATAGGTATGTTGTGTGGTCACCCTTTGCAAATCACAAGTGCGTGAAACACTTCCCATGCGTCTGTCCTTTGCACAGGTGCTCTGTCATTATTTCGGATATCGTCACCTGCTCCGCTGACTGTCACTCAGTGGTAGCTGTTATGTCCCCCAGAGGCTCATATTTTGAATACTCAGTCTCCAGTTGATGGTGCTATTTTGAGAGGCCACGCTGGAGCCTTAAAGAGATAGGTCTGATTGGCAGAAGCGGGACACTAGAGGGGGCCTGGAAGGTTACAGCCAAGCCCTGGCTCCGGTCTCACAGTGCCACACTTCCCCCACCATGATGAACTGGGATCTCTTTGAAACTATCTACTGAAGTGACCCATTCCTCCCTTGAGCTGTTTCTCTGGGTATTTGGTCACACTGACAGACCTCTGACTACTGAGTTGGACAGAGAGACCCTTGAGAATAAAACATTACTTCCCACTCACTCCCCAGGGAAGGTAGTTCAGGGAGATTGCACTTTGGGGTGGTGAGGGCACTCTTGCCTGCCTGCTGTCCTGTCTGTGAGGTGAGGTGACAGCCTCCTGTCTAGGAAGCAGATAAATCTTACAGTGAGAATGCTGGGGACCAAGGGGTGTGGCTACATCTGGGCTGTGAGTCGGAGCCCAGCCCTGCTTAGCCAGCCTAGCCTGGGGAAAGTTCTAGATGGAGACACTGGTGGCCTGTAGCCTTTTTAACAGTGAGGATAACAGAGGTGCCTGCCTGGGGCCTGTATCTGGGGTAGCGGCAGGTCAAGATGAATTGTACCATCTCAGCCAGGAGTGACTCAGGAGAAATGACGTTAGAATCCAGACCAGGCAGCTGCTCAGGCCACAGTGCCTGCAGTCCTCCCCTCTCACAGACTCCCACAGGCAGCACCAAGACAGTCTGAGGCTCTCCAGCTGACAGACTTCGTCACATCAAAGCAGGTACAGCCGGCCACACAGCCTGCTCCTGGGAATCGGAGATCCTGGCTGCAGGATTGTGTTGTAAAACCTCCTTCCTCAGAAAGCTAGGATAAGGTACCCAACTCTGCCATGTGGGTCTGATCCCTCTCTTCAGGGGCTCCAATATGCTGTCTGTCTCTGATGTGGGAGCCTAAACTCAGAGCCCCTGATACACTGTTGTCTGTCTGTCTGTTCACGGTATTAATAACCCTTCTAATAAATTTCTTACCCACGATAGTCCATTTCAGTGTCTGTCTGAACCCTGTGTCCAGGACCTTTCAGGAGGTTGGTGGGGCCAGAGGGACAAAGAGGCCTGTGTCATAACCATAGCTTGGTACTAGACAGGTGTCCTCTGTCTAGCATACACAGTCCAGGCCTCCCAGTCTCTGAGACCAGGAGACCCAGCTAACCCTCTTCCAGTCAGCCCCACCGCATCCCTGGCTCTCTAGCTCTAGTGGCTGTAAGTCACTGTGTCCTGGTTGCCACTCTTGCTGGCTTGGTATTTCTCAAGGTAGGGACACCAGCAGCCTTTCCTGTCCCCAGGCCCAGACATGGCCAGAGGAAAGCACTCTTTTGACTCCATGCACTCCCATTCTTCTCTTTCTTGGCATCCAAGGAAGCAGCAGGGGCCATTTTGGACCGCTCTCTCTTTGGCATTCTGGAGTCCCATTGGTTCCTCCTGCATGGGTCCTGACCCCCACTGTTCCCTTTCTCCATCACTGACCATGAATTCTGAAGCCTTCTCCTCCATTCTCTTGACTACCTTTCTCACTGTGCACATCTGCCAGTAGGTCTTCAAAATCCTCCAGAGCATTCTTCCAAGTATCATGAACTACCCATCTTGCTCAGAGTAAAATCTGCATCCTGTCCATGACCTTCAAAGCTCCCATTGATCTGATTCCCTTGAACAGCCATGCCTGCTCCATCATTCTGCTCAGACACGAGATCCCTTTCTTCCACAAACACAGCAAATACATCCTGGCCATGAGGCTTTGCCTGGCTTTGGCTCTCCTTAGAACTTCGTTCTCCAGAAAAATGAGATGTGACTGCCTCCTCGTCTTTCCTTCCAGGCTCCACCCAGACAGACCCTCTCCCTAAAAGCTTGGCCTCCTGCGACACACCTGACCTTGCATCTGGCTTTGTCACCAACGGGCACCTGCTCACCTGATTGTCACCTGTCAGCTCCGGGAGGTCAGGAGTGGCTGTTTGGGGGCCTGGCACTGGCTCACTAATCACATGTGACACTCTCTTGGGGATCAGGAGACGTGTGGAGGAAGTCCCCGGCTTGACTTCTGGCCCTACCAGAACATCTCATGGGACGTTAGCCTCCTGAGAGATGGCCTCAGGATGTGGATGTGAAAAGTCTTCCGCGGGCTCCTGTGTTCATTTAGCAAATGTATTCCTGTTTTTGCTTTTGTTTTAGGATCATGTATTTGAACACTGGGTCCCCCAGCTGGTGACACTATTTTGGAACCTTTGAAATGCTGTCCCAGCTATCAGGAGTGCTTCCCTAGGCATCTGGGGGCAACGCTTGAGGGTGACATTTGTTTCTGGTTCAGGTGCATGCTGTCTGGTCCCTCGTCTGTCAGGATGCAAGGGGCCCCACCACAGCTCCTGCACCACCAGTGTGGCCCTGCCTTCCCTGCTGTGAAGCTCTGAACCAAACCAGAAGTTGTCCTCTGCCCTTAAGCTCTGCCGGGGTCCTGCCACAGCTGTGAGAGAAGTAACTGATGCAGGTGATTTTTTTCTGTTTTAACTTTGGAGATTTGTTTGCAGCCTTCCTCTCTGTGGTCCTGTCTGTAAAAGACCTAAAATGTTTCCATTTTATTATTGTTTTTTTCTTAAACAACTCACTTGAGGGGCTGGAGAGACAGCACAGCAATAGAGCACACGTACTGCTTTTGCAGAGGACCTGAGTTTAGTTCCCAGCACCCAGCTTAGGCAGCTCACCACTGTCTGTAACTTCAGCCCCAGGAGCGTTGGCCTCCTCTCTGGCCTCCGTGGATGTACATACAGACACATAAAAATAAATAAATCTTTTAAAAATTCAACTCGATTTTGTGTTGTATTGTAACATCATCTTACTACATAGCCAAGCTGATGTACATGAGTGTCTCGCCTGAATGTATGTATATGCACTGTTCTGGATGCCCTGGAACTGAAGTTACAGATGGTTGTAACTCGTGGAGCCCCCATGGGTGCTGGGAACCGAACCCAGGTCCTCTGCAAGAGCAGCCAGTGCTCTTAACCACTGAGCCACCTCTCCAGCCCCCTGACTTTTCCCTTTTAACTTGGCCTCCTCCTATGCTTTTATGCTTAAAAAATCAGTTTCCGTGTGCTGCTTTTGTTCTGACAGATACTAAATGAAACGTCAACAAGGACACCCTTTCTAGATTATCTCCCAAACCAGCACGGCTCTAGACCAGTGGTTTTCAGCCTGTAGGTCACGACCTCTTTTGGGGGTTGAACAACCTTTTCACTGGATTCACATATTAGATAATTCTGTATATCAGATATTTGCATTACGATTCATAACAGTAGCAAAATTACAGTTATGAAGCAGCACCTAAATAATTTCACGAGGAACTGTGTTAAAGGGTCGCGGCATTAGGGAGGTTGAGAAGCTCTGGTCCAGACTGTACCTGGTGGGGCGGAGGTTATCCCCCTAACCCTGCTTGTTGACATTGTTCTTCTCCCAAGGGCAAAGTCCTCAGGATGCAGTTCTGCTGAGCCAGACCAGCTGGAGCCAGAGTCTGTTGGTAAGGTGTGTCGGGGTGTGCCCACCAGTGTGAGGTGTGCGTGTGGGAACTGGAGCACACTTCCATGCCAGCTGTCTCAAGAGACACTGGTTTGTTCTCAGCCTCCCCTTGTCCTGCTGCCCCTGTTTTAGGGTTGAGATAGGGTTCTGCTATATAGTCCAGCTGGCCTCAAACCCACTATGTAGTTTGAGGTTAGCCACAAACTCATGGTGATCCTCCTGCCTCAGCTACCGAGAGCTGGGATTATAGGCATGTGCCACCACATCCAGTTTAGTTCCTGGGATTTTACAAGCTGCTACCACTTGTGGGGGAGGGTCTTGACAGAATTGGAACTCTCCTGCGTCCCCCCTCCCTGCCAATCCTTAAAACCCTACGTCTCACTTCTGTCCTGTGCTCTGAAAGCCCCACACGTCTCCTTAGGTCCAGGTCTGATGAGCTGCAGTTTGGTCTTGTGTGTGTATGAGCCTGGTGACTTCATGTCATTGACCCTGCAAGACTGTAAGGGAAACCCAGGACCCTGTGCATTGCTTTGAACCAAAGTGTCAGGGTAGCCCAGTGATAATAGAATGGCCGTAGAGACAGAGCTTGTGGCTTAAAACTGGATTCTACAGGTATCAACAAATGGAGGATTCAAAGAAGCCACTTAAACCTCCCAGGCTCAGATATTCCAGCTCCTCAAACATCAGGAACCATCAGCTTTCACAGACAGCTGCAACATTTGAGTCCTACAGTGGGAGTGGGAAATCAGATGAATTTGTCTTTCTAGTAAGTTCCCAAATCCAGATGCTGCTGGCTTCCCAAGGCCCCTCTACAAGGTTAGAGAGCAGCAACACTTGCTGGGGAGAGGACATCCTCCGGCCAGCCATGCTGCCTCCACATCCTGAGGACAATCCAGGCATGAACTTTTGTGAGTCATCACCCACGCTGAGGTGGGCTTTTCAGGGATGCGGCTGTCTTTGAGAACTAACCGTGGTCAGTTCCTCGATTCACTGAGCTTGGGTCAGATCGTTTGGTCTGTTCTAGATGCCCTATCAAGGGTGAATGGATGTTCGTGCGCATCTCCATATTAAAACTGTACACACCTTTTCACAGCTCTTTTCTCAGGGGACTTACCCCTTCTCAGAACAGCCCCATTTTCCTAAAGAGGTTCAATATACAGCTGGGGTCTAATATTTGTTTGGAAAGCTGAAGGTTTGAAGTGCAGTGTGCTGGTGAGGGGACAGCAGTGTCCCCAACATAGGCCTATGAGATGCTGGGTCCATGTTCCCACCTCATTGCAAGGAACAGAAAGCAAGGGAGGGGACGAAGTAAAGCCAGCTGCCCCCAGAGAATGGTGGGGACTGAGGTGCACAGGGAGTCTGCATTCTTCAGAAAGGGGAAGGTTCCTTCCTTTCTGGGGAGTCCGAGAAACTGCTGCCGGGTGACATGGCCACAGCTGAAGAAGAAATGAGGATCCTTAGATGACATCCGGGTGGCAGACCAGGACAAGCCCGAAGCTTGCCAATCGTGAGCTCAGGATCTTGCCCCCATACAGGGCCCAGGTAAAAGAAAAGCTCTGAGATCATTCCAGAAACAAGATGACTCCCATGATGGTTAACCTTCACTGTTGACTGTACTTAGAATCACCTAGGAGACACACCTCTAGGTTGAGCTATGAGGGGTTCCCAGAGAGTTTAACTGAGAGGGGAGGCCTACTCTGAATGTGATGGCGTTACACTATGGACTGTGGTCCCGGGCTGGATAAAAAGAAAGTGAGCTGAACGGTAAGTATCGATCTTCCCTCAACACTTCCTGACCACGGCTGCAACATGAGCAGCCACCTCAAGTGCCCACTGCCGTGCCCTCCCTGCCCTGATGGACCGTACCCTCAAATCACGACCCAAAATAAACCCTTAAGCTGCTAGGATGGTTTGAATGAGTAAGTTCCCCATAGGCTCACGGCCTTGGACACTTGGTCTTCAGTTGGTGATGCTGTCTGTAGAGGAGGCAGAGCACTGAGTGGGGCAAGACTTCGGGTGCATAGAGCCTTGCCTCACTTCCTGTTCTCTCTCTCATCGTGTCTGCTGCCAAGTCTCTCTTATCACGATGAACTCTTTACTGGAACCATAAGTCAAAATAAGCTCAGTGGTTAAGAGCACTGGCTGCTCTTCCAGAGGACCTGGGTTCAATTCCAAGCATCCACATCACAGCTCACAACTGTCTGTAACTCTAGTTCCAGGGTATCTGATGTTCTCTTCTGACTCTGCAGACCCCAGACGTGGTATATTCACATGCATGCATGCAAAGCACACATACACATAAAATGAAAATAAATACAGCTTTAAAAACAAAGAAAGAAAAAAAAACCCTTTCTTCCATAAGTTGCTTTTGGTTATGGGATTTTCTCACAGTAACAGAAATGTAATTACCAAAGTTGCTTTTGTCCAGTATTTTGTTACAGCCGTGTGAAAAACAACTGATACAGCCCTTTTCTCCAAAGGACGGGTCTAGACTGGCATTTGGCATTAGGACATTTATTTCATGTCCCTTCTGTATAGGTCCCAGGGCCAGGTAGGGGGACAGGAGACAAGGAGAGGGATCGCAATAAATAACACGGACAGACAGAGCGCCCTCTAAACAGCTGAGGTTAAAGGAAGACAGAAGGAGCTGTAATGTGGGCGTGGCTTGTTGGCAAGGAGGAGCAGCTGGGAAGGAGGGGGAGGCCGGGCCCCCAGGACCTCACTATCTCCTGCCCTGCCCCTTCCTGCCCTCACCCCTACCACTTTGAAGAGGAAGGGAGCCCACAGCCAGTGAGGGCCAGCGAGGGTCCTGATGGGGGTAAGCCACAGGGCCAGCCCCCAGCTTCGTCACTTGACTCGGATTTCGGCGTACTCAGCCAGCTCCTCCGTCAGGGTGTAGCTGTCCTTGGTGGGTTGTTTTCCCAGGTCTGAGTGGGAATAACTGAGGTCCAACTCTGGGGGTTCCCCCCGAAGACCCAGCAGCCTCCTCTCAGATCCCAGGCGCCTCTTGCTCTATGGGGGGGGAGAAGATGACCATCAGCGGGGTCCTCTCTGACTTTTCCCCATGCAAAGACTGAGGTGCTGGCACCCCTTTCCTCAGGGGCCACCAGCTCAGGGAGCTCCACAGTCACAGAGTCCCATTCAGGATGGGGGACCTTCGCAAGTGCTGATACCCACTAAGGACACATCTTTTCATTGCTAACCTTGATATTTGCCAAAGAATTCCAGGCTCCAGGGAGCCCGCTGAGAAAGTAACCTTAGCGTGCAGGATTTAACTCAGAACACCTCTCTAGAAGAAATCTTGGTTGAACCACCCGTTTGGAAAGTCTGCGAGTGCCTGGTTCAGTAAACCTTTCTCTCTTTGGATATGACGCAGGGTCTCCCTCCTCAGTTGAGGAAATCCTGGGGGTGTGACTCCCCACTTCCCCATCTCTCTATCCCTGTCTCCCACCCCACCAGCATTTGGACACACAATAGCACAGTGGCGCAGACAGAAAAAAGGGATCAGCGAAGGGACAGACTAGACAAGGCCAGGGCTGCTGAGCGAGGCTGGGATTAAAAGAGAGCCACAGACGCCTGACTGGAACACACACACATGCACACCAACCCCGAGGCCCAGCTAGGGCCCGGAGGCTGGCACACTGAGGCCCCCGGAACCTACCTCCTGGGGCTCTCAGTGACCTTCCCGGGTAGAGACCTCTCTGGACTATTGAAGAAGGAAATGCAGTCACAGGCACAGGCGGGGAGGGCGGGGCTGTCCAGGCCCCACCCCCCAGCCCTCAGGAACAGCCTCAGCAAGGAGTCTCCTCCCCAAACTCCAACCCCAATCCAGCCCTCCAAACATCCGCCCATGAGGTTGGCCTCCCTTCTGCCCTGGCTTCACAGGCCTCCTCCACCCCACCTCCACTCCCAGCAACCTTGATGTTGTGACATTCCCTAGCTAACCAGGACCCGCGGGGGTGTGGCCCTCACCTCATACTTATCAGGTGCCCCGGAGATTCGGAATTCAGGGCTGTACAGGACATGCGGGTTGTCTCCCGCTGAGAAACTGGGGCTCTCTGTGACGTTCTTTCTGCAGGGAGGCATGGCACACCAGTTTTATCGGGTCACCCTCTCCTCACACCCGAGTGGCTCCCTCCCTTCTCTGCTTCCAGGGTTCCTGTGCTTGCTGACAGGTGGAGAGCTTCAAGCAGGCCAGGAGGCTGCCGCATAGAACATGGACAGACATGTCCCCAGGAGACTCTCTGCCCTTCCTGTGCGCACAGAACTACCCAGGTTTGCTCACCCCAGCCTCCCACAGTTTCCCATCACCCCGCTTCGAGACTCCACGTCTCCAGATCAGCGTGAAGGGTACTCACTTTCTGCGGGTCTGGGTGATGTAGCACACGATGGCTATCAGGATGGCAAAGGCAACCACGGCACCCACAGGCCCAATTTTGGCCCACATCAGCCGGTCTAAGGACAGAAGGGGCGGGGACCCTCAGGGCTGTTGTTAGGCCTGAGGATGCCTGGGTTCTCAGGACACTCCTGGGTCAGAGCTCAGATTTTTAGCAGCCTCTGCTCACCAATTACAGAGTGAGCTTTTTTAGTACTGGAGTTTGAACTCTATGACCTCCTAAGCAAATGACTGATCCCTAGGCGCCAGCCCTTCACTGGGGGTTCTAGGCAGGGGCTCTACCACTGAGCCACACCCCAGCCCCTCACTGGGGGATTCTAGGCAGGGGCTCTACCACTGAGCCACACCCCAGCCCCTCACTGGGGGATCCTAGGCAGGGGCTCTACCACTGAGCCACACCCCCAGCCCCTCACTGGGGGATTCCATTTATAGTCTTAGTAAGTGGCTTAGAACTCATAATTCTTTGACTCGGCCTCCCAGGAGCTGGGAGGACAAGTCTGGATAACGTCTTTTTTATCAGTCTACGTAGCTGGCCCATGCTCAGCGGCTTAATCATCAGCAGGAGCAGGGGTTGAGCAGATCCAAGAGCCCTCCCCCACTT
Source organism: Peromyscus eremicus (assembly GCF_949786415.1). Lineage (NCBI taxonomy): Eukaryota > Metazoa > Chordata > Mammalia > Rodentia > Cricetidae > Peromyscus > Peromyscus eremicus. The sequence goes on along the minus strand of NC_081416.1, from coordinate 157,036,973 downwards.
TCCTGGGCTCCCACCCCCAGGTCACATCACTCACGTGCTCCCTGGAAGGGCAGCTCTAGGCTCTGGGTGCCATAGAGGTTCCTGGAGGTACAGATGACCCGGGGTGGGGCCTGGGCCTGCCCCCGTAGTGTGAGGATGCTGGTGAGCAGGAGGCCACTGCGCTCTGAGTACACGAACTCCCTCTCTGTCTCATTCACAGTCACGTTGCGGGAAGGCAGCTCAAAGGCCACTGAGGGTTCCGGGTTGGATTTCACCACACACAGGCACTGCACTGTGTCTCTGGCCGCAGCACAGTGTGACTCCAGAAGGATTATGGGGGCAACTGCAAGATTAAAATCAAGGCTGAGGGTGAGATTGGGCCTCCAGGACTCCTTGGTAGGGGCAAGGCCAGGGTGTCCAGAGGTGGGTGAGCTAGCTCTGTGTAGGTTCTGGCCTAGAAACATGGAACTAACTCCCAACCAGGCTGTAACCCTGCCCACTGCATGTTGCCCCTTCAGACTGGACACAACCCCGCAACAACGTGGGACTTCACAGACCCTGGGAAGTGGTTAGGTCATCCCCAAGCACAGAAATACACTAGCCTGCACTGGGTATGATAGTGCATGCCTGCTTTAATCCCAGTACTGCTGAGGCAGAGGCAGGTGGGTGTCTGTGAGTTTGAGGTCAGCCTGGTCTACTTAGAGCTCCAGGCCAACCAGAGCTACATAGTGAGACTCTGTCTCAAACAAACAAACCCACCAGCCTAAACCAACACCCCCACACTTGTACACACCCTCAGGCCTCCTGTGATCAGTGACAGTCATGGGGAGATTCAAGCGAGAGATAGACTTGAGCTTGAAATGACAGGTACCTCAGAAGGACACTCTGAGGTTTCTCACTCTGCACAAGATGGGGGCATCATAGTGCTCCCCCACACACACAAGTTCTCCTAATAGATACATGGCCACCATGACATCCAAGGATTCTTTCTTTGCATCCTGACCCATACTAGCCCGGGTGTTTGAGATGCTCCTTGTAAGACTCTCCTGCCTCTGCCACTGAGGTGACTCCAGCCTTGCTATGACAAGACAGCTCTTCTCCCATCGGCCCCGTCTCTAACTTTGGCCATGGACTCTCATTGTGGTTGGGGCGATGTTTTCCAAAAGAGACCTATGGGCTTTGGCCATTTGAGCATCCACGCTATAGCCTCCTTTGGCAGGGTCCTTCTCTCTTCCCTGGCCCTGATGATGCCCCCCACTGGCTTCCTCTCCTGGGAACCCCTGGAATCCCGATCCCCTTCACTCCCACCAACATCCCCCTCCACCCAAGGTTACTTGGTTGAGCCTTACTTCTGCAGCTTTGATTACACACAGAGTCTAGAATGGGTTTTTTCCTTTCATTTTTCTAGGATGGAAGTTATATTACAATGTTGAATGAGGCTTTTGGTTTGTTGGTTTTTGGTTTTGTTTTTTTTTTGTTTTTGTTTTTGTTTTTGTTTTGTTTTGTTTTTGAGACAGAGCCTTGTTATCTAACTCTAAATAGCTTGGAACTCTCTGTGGTTTTCTGTCTCCCAAGTGCTGGGATTTCCAGGCTTGAGTCACCATGCCCAGCTAAATTATTCAGTGTGTGTGTGTGTGTGTGTGTGTGTGTGTGCATGTGTGTGTGTGTGTGAGAGAGAGAGAGACAGAGAGAGAGAGACAGAGAGAAAGTTGTGCATATATGTGCAGTTGTACATGTATAGATACATGCACATGTGAATGCCAGACACTGGGTGTCTTTCTCTATCACTCTCCACTTATTTTTTGAAACAGGGTCTCTCACTATACTAGAGGTCATCATCTGGCTGGCCAGCAAGTCCTTGGAATCCTCCTGTCTCTGCTCCCAGTACTAGAATTACAGGTGTCTGCCATCCCACACGGCCCATGGCTTTCTTTGTCTTTTTTTCTTCTAACATGGGGGCATGTGATTTGAACTTGGTCCCTCATGCTTGTACAGGAAGCACGTAACACACTGGGCCACTTCCCCAGCCCCTAACGTGTGCTTTTAAAACTGTGTTCATTTGTCATCAACTACCTGACACCTCTCTGCTGGCTGTAGACCAGTGCTGAGTGAATTCTGATCCAAATCTGCTCACACAGGCAAAAGACCATCAGTTCACTGACTACCCACTTCCAAGCCCCGAGGAATGTGCCAGTAACAGTGATGGACAGAAAGTCACAGGAGCAGATAAATCTGCACCAGAGAAGAGCTATTGCAGCGGGAGCCTCAATGCATCTGTCTCTAAGCCTGCAAAGTTAAAACTGATGGGCCCCAGGTACACTCTGCTCCAAGTAATCAACCCAGCCCAGAGGAAAAGAATAACACCAAATCTGAACTAAAAAAAGAGAGGATTCTAGAATATTTCTGAAAGACTGGTGACAAGTGCCTGCTCCAGATGCTAGAGTGCTGGTACCCTAGCTGTGTGTGTACTCAGTATCTTTTCGGCTTCTCAGAAGTTCCAGATGCTAGAGTGCTGGTACCCTAGCTGTGTGTGTACTCAGTATCTTTTCGGCTTCTCAGAAGTTCCAGATGCTAGAGTGCTGGTACCCTAGCTATGTGTGTACTCAGTATCTTTTCAGCTTCTCAGAAGTTCCAGATGCTAGAGTGCTGGTACCCTAGCTATGTGTGTACTCAGTATCTTTTCGGCTTCTCAGAAGTTTCAGAAGAACTATACAACCCTTTGGCATGACTCAAACAATGGAGAGTTTTGGGGGTGCCGGCTTTGGCATCCCAATTCTGCCATCTACTGGCTGAGTGTGGCCAGTGAGCCTTCAAGATGGGTAAGTAAAGGTGGGGGGACTTTTGGGTTTGGGTTTTTTGAGTCAGAGACCTGTGTGATAGTGTTAATGCCCAACACTGTGGAACTACCTGGGAAGGGAGTCTCAGTGAGGGGCTGTGAGGGATTTTGATTAATTGAGTTCATTGAAGAAGGAAGACCCACTCTGAAAGTGAACAACATCGGTTCATGGGGCCATCCGTGCCCTGACACACACTGAATGAAAAGGAGAGAGAGGACTGAGCTTGGCATTAACTCAGGGCTCTCTGTTCCTGGCTGTGGACATGATGTGACCAGCTCCTTCAAGTCCCGGTTAACATGATGTTCCCGCAATGATGGGCTGTAGCCTGGAAACATGAGCTAAATAAACACGTCTCCCCTAAGTTGCTTTCAGGAGAGTATTGTATCAACAACAAAGAAAATTAAGATGGCTAGGATGGCCTCAGTCTTCCTAGGTAGCCAAGGTTTAACTTCTGATTCTTCTGCCTCTGCCTCCTTACTGCTAGAATTTGGGGGGTGGGGGCGTGCCAACATGCCGGGCTTATGCAACACTGTAAATACAACCCAGGGCTTCATACATGCTAGCTAAGCACTCTACCAACTGAGCTACATTCCCAGTCCCTGGAGAAGGGGATGTACTGTTCTCTCACAGGAGGCTATGGGACTCCAAAGACAGGTGAGTGAGCATGTTTGAAATGCTCAGCATCCCAACCAAGTACTTACATCTGTAGAGATAAAGCATCTAGCAGAGGCAGCTCATAAAGCTTTGACTGCAGTGACAAATGCCCAGGCTTGAGTCCAAGGAAAAGCCAGTGGGACAAGACGATGGTATCTAAGAATGCATAGGACACATTCCTTTCATCCTCACAGTCAGTTATGAGGTGCTTTCCTCATCTTTCTGCAGAAAAGGGAGCTGGGACTGGGGGCGTGGCTCAGTAGAAGAGCCCCTGCCTAGAGTCCGCCCCCCATAAGGAACCGGGGGCGTGGCTCAGTGGTAGAGCCCCTGCCTAGAATCCGCCCCCCATGAGGGACCGGGGGCGTGGCTCAGCGGTAGCTAGAATCCCCCATGAGGGACCGGGGGGCGTGGCTCAGTGGTAGAGCCCCTGCCTAGAATCTGCCCCCCATGAGGAACCGGGGGTGTGGCTCAGTGGTAGGGCACCTGCCTAGAATTGGCCCCCCATGAGGAACCGGGGTCGTGGCTCAGTGGTAGAGCCCCTGACTAGAATCCGCCCCCGATGAGGAACTGGGGGCGTGGATCAGTGGTAGGGCACCTGCCTGACATGCATAAATCAGCCCTGGATTCCATCCTCAGCACTGTAAGAGGTGCAGTTTAGCGGTCAGCACTATAAGCCAGGCAAAGCTGAGGAGGAAGCCTGGGGAACCGGAAACAAGGAGATGGCATTCCTTGTTGGGAAATTCTTGGAAAGCTGGAGGAAGAGAAGTCAAAGCTAGGACTTGGCTGCTAACCTCCTGTAGTGAACAGAGAGTGGAAGGAGTCATCCACAGAGAGGTCAGGCCAGGTGCAGGTTGGCAGTGTATAGTAATTACTTTCACTTCCAGGACATTAGCTTATCCATGTGTCCTTAGCATGCCCCTGACTGTGCTGTGTCTGCTAATAAGCTTGGCGGCTCCTTGTTCCCATCCCCCACCTCTCACGAGCACATCGAAACCGCTCAGTCAGCGTTTGAGCTCAGGGTGGTCAGCTCTAGGCAATACAGAGCAGAGTCAGGCCGCCTGGGTCTGATTCTCAAAATCTGCTATTTCTTAGCTGCATGGCCTTGGGCAAGTGTCCTCACCTCTCTGGGCCTCAGTTTCCTTCTCTGTAAGATGGGCATTGGTGTCATGGAGATGAAATGGGACCCTGAGTATAGCATATCCAACAATGTCTGGTACCTAGCAATGCTCTCCATTTTAATTGCCATTTTAACTGTACGGTTTTAACTGTAACCACCGGATCCTGAACCCCCTTTGTCAAAAGCTCTCTCCACTCCCAGGATGCAGTTAGCATGGGTTCAGCTTCTCTGCTGTTCCCCATCCTTATCAGGGAGCAGGGACAGGCAAAGCAGGCCCTGACTGGGATGCAAGGGGGCCTCCCAATCACCCAGGTGTCCCCACTGAGCCCAATGGTGGAAGCAGTGGGGGAGGGGCACTCACACTCCACAGATAGGTTGAAGGCAGTGGCTGTCTGGCCATACTGGTTCTCAGCCACACACCAGTACTCCCCATCATCCTCCGGCGTCACTGCAGGGAGTTCCAGCTGCAGCTGACTCTCATAGATGACTGTAGCCAGGATCTGCTTCTCCTTGAAGATGGTAAGAATGGGGTCTGGGTTGCTCTGTGTGGAGCACAGGATGGAGACAGTCTCCCCCTCTACGGCCACCACTGTTCCATTCACCGTGGGTTTCCTAGGTGCATCTGGGGGAAGACGAAATATCAGAACCCATGGGAACTGCTCTATTTGCTGGCCAATTCCCACCACCAAATGTGACCCCTGACACTTCAAATCTACAACATCCAGTCCTGGTTGTCTTATTTACATGGCTTGTCATTCTGTAGACAGTGAGATTGCTGTTTATTTGTTTATTTGCTTTTGAGACAGGCTCTTGCCATGTAGCCCTAGCTGACCTTTTACTTCATTATATAGTCCAGATTGGCCTTGAACTCGTGGCAATCCTCCTGCCTTAGCCTCCTGAATGTTGGAGTTACATCTGTGGCCTGGGAGCTTGTCTTTGGATTCGAGCACTGCCTACCCCTTCCCAGCTGTGCAGACTTGTGTCTTAACCCTGGGACTCATTTTTCCCATCACGAAAATGAACTTAATAATCCCAGCTTCACAGAACAGGGGTGATCATCCAGCATTTGATGAGACCCTTATAAGTGACAGGCATGGTTCTAGCTGAGCAATGCCCTTGTGGGAAGGTGCTACAGAAGGAAATAAAATACATTTTCAGCCAGAGGATTTGTGCTTAAGAAACCAAAGCTTAGAGAGGAGGAATTAGGTGGTCCTGGTTCTAAGTGGGATGGTGAAGAAGGCTTGAGGGAATCGAGCAGGAGGCGGAGGGGATGCCAGGGCAAAGAGCATGTGTGTGAAGCAGTTAGGAAGTGCTGAGTGAACATTGGCTGTGACTGTCTTTATTATCCCCAGCCCTGGGCACTTTGCCTCAATACATATTTGTGAATGAATGAATGAGTACATGCATGAATGGGCTGTGCTTGGTTCTCAGTTAAGTGTCCCGCTCTGACGGCATCCCTCTTCAATTACAACCAGGTCCGTGCAACGGGCTGATTGATGCCTGGGGTCTCCTCGGCCCTCCCATTAAACTACAACTGGGCCAGCCAGATGGCTCAGCCAGTAAGGAAACTTGATGTCAAGCCTGATGACCTGAGCTGAATCCCTGGGACCCATATGGTAAAAAGTCAAGACTGAACATCCACACAGCATCCTGGCATGTACAACTCCTCCCATGACCCCCGCCACACAAATAAAAATTAAATAAATGCTAAAAACTTTAGCTACAACTGTCCTTATTTTTAAATGCAAATAAGTCCCTGGTGTTTAAGGCTGGTCCTTCTGAGTGAAGCCTTTCTCAATGTCTGTTCCTGCAGGGCTGTATGGGTGCCCCGGATGGGGGGGGGGGGGACTCACACATGACGCTCAGCTCCACGGTGCGGTTGTCCTGGCCATAGGCGTTCTCTGCCAGGCAAGCATAGACGCCGTCCTCCCCCGGTGTCACCTCCTCCAGATCCAGGTACAGGCTCTCGGCCACTGCCTCACTCAACACCGTCCCGTCCCGCATCCAAGTCAGCAGCGGCAGAGGGTTGCTGTCAGCCCCACAGAGCAGGCTGACGTGGGAGCCCTCAATGGCCTCCACGGAGGAATTCATCTCCACAATCACTGGGGGGTCTGAGGCCCGGCATAAAGCGGAAGGTCAGAGTCAGATCCAGACCCGCTCCACCAGCCCAGGTCCCGCCCTCAGGTCCCACCTTACAGGCCCCTTCTCCGGGTCCTACCCCTCCAGGACCTACCAACCAGACCTAACTCTACCCTAGGCCCCCATCCCTCCCAGTGTGCTCCAACAGCCTAGGTCCCGCCCCAAGCCCCACCCTCCAGGTACCACCCACCAGACAGGTCCCACCCCCAATACACCGCCCACCAACAAGGCCCCGCCCCAGTCCCCACCCATCCAAGCCCCTCCCACAGTCACCCTACCCGACCACTCCCTGTCTCGGCTCTTCCAGGCCCCGCCCCTGCCCCAACCCGCACCCAGGCTCACACTTGACATCCAGGCTGGCGTAGCCCTCGAACTGCAAGGTGGTATTGGGAAAGGCAGCCTGGCAGCCCAACCGGTGGCCGTTGGCCTCTCTAGTGGGCACGAAGTGCAGCAGCGACACCTGCACCCAGGTGCCTTCATCCTCACGCAGCCGACCCAGCACAGTGGGCTCCCCCAGCCCCTCGTGACCCAACCAGCTCAGCTCTGGGCGCAGCTCCGGGCAGTTGTCCGGCACCATACAGCTGACCTCCACTTCACTTCCTGCCACCACCTCCGGGGGCACTACGATGTTGGGGGTGTCTGTGTATGAGGCAGAGAAAAAGGAGGGTTCTGGAAGCTGCAGTCCCAGACTATAGTCACGCCCACCTTGCCCAGCTCCACTCCTGGAACTGAGTCCCCAGTGCCCCACAGCTACACCCTTCCCTGGTGTCGCACCTCCCCCACCCACACCACCCCGGCCCTAAGCACTTCACAGAGCATGCCAGGACGCTAGAATAAAGCGACAACAGTACTTAAAGAATGCTGTTGCTACGCTCGCTTTGCATCTGAAGACGTTGAGGCCACAGTTATGGCAGCATAAAGGCTTTGGCCCCTGCTTCTGCGGCATCTGTGAATTCTGTTTCATTAGATTCCTCTCTGGTCCCTGTATGTATCCCCTACCTGGGCCGCTGGGTCGGAGGGGAAGGGGAGTAGTTGGCAGGGTGCGGTGTGTGTGTGTGAGTATGTAGTACTGTCCTGGTTGGGTTTGTGTTGACGTGAGTCATCTGGGAAGGGGAACCTTAACTGAGAAAATGGCATTTTCTCGGTTAACGATCGATGTGGGAGGATTTAGCCACTGTGAGCAGGGCCAGCTTTGGGCAAGTGGTCCTGGTAAGTATGAGATAAGTTGCAGGATGTGAGACTGAGGAGCAAGCCAGTAAGTGGCAATCCTCTGTGGTCTGAGTTCGGTTCCTGCCTCCAGGAAGCCTTGAGTCCCCGCTCTGGCTTCCCTCAGTGGTGAACTCTGACCTGAGCATTAACTGTAATATGCTCAGCCCTCCCATGTTGCTTTTGGTCACTGGGTTTATCACAGCAATAGAAAGCAAATTAAGACAAGTATATTATAGGAGTGAGGAGGTGGCATGTTTTGTGGACGCCATGTGCATGGTTTGGGTGTGTGATACATGTATGCCCTGGTGTGCTGCGTGTGTGGCGTGGTCTCTGTGTTAAGGCTGTAGTCTGGCTACCCACAAAGACCAAATGCTGCTGGGAAACATAGCCTAAGATCCCTAATTAGGGAAGCTTCTCATAAATCAGGCAGTGGGAGTCCCTGAAGCCAGGAAGGGGGCCTCTGTTTTAATTGCCAAACCTGGCCATAGCTACCTGCAGATTTTCCCCCGTTTTCTTCCCTCCCCTGCAAACACAGTTTTGAGGCTTGACTCTTGGACCTCATACATGTAGTTAACATTCTACCACTGAGCTACATCCTCAGTCTGTGTTGTCAGACTTGGGGCAAGCACCGTAATCCATTGAGGCATTTTGTGACCCCACCCCCTCTCTGTCATATTAGGACTAGAACCGTGCAAGGCAAGGACAAGAATTTGGCCTTTACCCCGAGACCTCCAGTGTTGGTTTCTATGGCAAACTGCCTGACAGCAACGGTCCTGCGTCTCCCAGCCAGAGCTTAGATCTGGTACTGCAAACAACTCCCAGCCTTTAAACCACGACCCACCGGCTGTCATGCTGTTCTTAGCTCCGCTTCACATGAGAAAACTAAGATCCAGCAAGTGTAACCAAGGTGCCCGAGGTCACCCAACTAAGGCAGGCATCTAGAGGTTTCACCCCTGACCCCGGGTCCCCTCTGTCTTTAGCTCTAGATGTCTCTAGAAGAATAAGAGCAACCTCAGAGGGTAGCCAGACTACTCAGGGCCCGATTTGTTTATGTCTGTCATCCATGTGACCCACGTGGGCACTGGGGTTTGCATCCAGCCAAATCGACCTCTTCTGGGTCTGCCATTCAGAGCTGGTGGCGCAGGGGCTGAGGACGCCCACCTGCTCCTCCCTCTCCTACCCAGCCTTGCTGCAGCCTCCCGGAGCCCACTCAGCCCTGGGGGACCGACTCACTGATGATGTCCAGGACGCTGTGCTCTGAGAAGGTGTACTGGTTGTAGCCGCCCAGGTCCCCTCGGAAATAGTATTTGCCCCCCAGCTCGGGGCTGAGCGTGCTGAGAAGCAAGGTGCAGTTGCGTAGGCCCAGGTCTCCCAGCAGGCGGCTGCGGCCCTGGAAGCTCTCGTGGACCACTTGTGTGCGGGACTTGAAGACCACCGGTGGGTAGTTCTTGGGGTAAGGACTGTTGAAATACCAGACGCCATGGACCACAGCCGGTCGGAGCTCATCAGGGAAGTCGAAGCGGCACGGGATGGAGACACACGTGCCCTCGAAGGCTGAGATGGATGAGGGCATCCAGGCACCCCAGTGGCCTCCTCGAGAAGCTATAGGTACGCAGGAACACAGAAGCTGAGGGACAGAGCCCACTGCATTATCTCTAACAGTTCCCAACATGGACCACTGGTCTGGGGTGTTGGGGTTGGGACATGTCTCCCAGCCATTACCTGAAATCATTATCCAGAACAGAGGCAGTGTGGTGAGGAATATCATCTTGTCCAGCAAGTGAGCAAGCTACGGCTGAAGAGGAACAAGAGTGAGTTGTTGTTGCTGCTGCTTGCTTTTCTGAGACAGGGTTTCTCTTGGATCTCACTCTGTAGACCAGGTTGGCCTCGAACTCACAGAGATCCACCTGTCCCTGCCTCCTGAGTGCTGGGATTAAAGGTGTCCACCACCAGCAGCTAAGAGTGAGTTTGGAAAAGGCCACAGGAGGTTATCTGCTGTTGTCATTTATAAATGCCAGGCCTCAGTGCCTCATTCTGCAATGACCCCACATTCTGCTCATCAGAGCTGGGTGCTGGAAGACGGGCACAGCTCCCAGGCTGGAAGCCAGTCACCCAGGGACGTTGAGCAAGCTGCCCAAAGTTACCCAGCCCAAGCAGGGGCCCTGACACCTCATTCCTGACCCCAGTTCTCCCCTGCTTTTAGCCCCAGATGTCTCTAGAATAATAGGAGCAACTGTTCTTCAGTGGGCAGCCAGATCATTTAGGGCTCTGTTTGGCTCATGTCTGTCATTCTCATAGCTCAAGTGGGCACCGGGGTTACAACTCTGGTGCCTTTGAGGTGGGTGCAATTACTGTTTACATCTCAAGTCCTGAGGGGTACAAAGCTTGCCCAAGATCACACCACAGTGGCTCTGCAGACTTTGCGGCCACGCTGTGCTGTCTCTGGGTGGTAGAGGCAGGTTAACAATGACCTAAGCACCATCATCCCAGCTTCTCCACCTCTCAGAGAGCGCTAGGCAAAGGCGGAGCCAATACTCCTCCTGTAGTCAGAAGCGGGTTGTCGGGCTCAAGAAAACATGGGTATTTTACCCATTACCTCAGTCTCCCTGAGCTGGGAATGTCTCCTGATTCCACTTGAAATGGCCAGTCAACCTAGAACACAAGTCAGACAGGAGTTAGGGGTGAAGGCCTGGGCACCCACCACCCTGCTCTTCCGTGTGTACTATGGGCTGTGTCCCTGTTGTAAGAACATCCATGTGGTCTCTGGTACCCATGGATACCCAGGATGCTCCCACACAGCCTCAAAGATACTGTTCCACAACAACACCCCCGACAAAAGCTGGGGTGTGGGAGAACTGTGGGGAGGGAAGGGGGTGGTAGCTTTAGGCTGAGGGGAGCGGTGAGTGGGGTGAAGGAGCAGATGAGGCCTGGGGGTGGCAGGCAGGGACCCAGCCTCATCAATGACTGGGTTTCACAACATCAGCATTCCCAACATGCCGTGTGAATTCCTGCCGCCCTCTCCCACCCGCAGCAGGCCCTGGGTGTCCCCACCCTCACCAGAGGCCAGTGACCAATACAAAAGAGCCCTGTTCCCCTGGGGGTGTGGGTGCCCCATCCTAGGGACCTCCTGGGGGTAGGTGGGGCATGAGTGAGAACTTGGTCGCTCCTGACTGAGCCCTGGGAGGGTCCAGGAAGAGCCAGAGGTGATGGCCTCTTGGCCCCCCGCTGCTCTGTGGGTCGCTTGGGACTGGAGCCAGGATTTTGAAGTGGCTGCTCCCCCTCCCCTCACCCTGCCTTGACTGCCTTCTTCCCACAGATGCAGACACATGCCCAGAAACATGCAAACGCTAGTAGGAAATGTGACAGCCAGCAAGAACAGACTCACACAATGGAGATTCGGAGATTCGTGAGGACACATCCCTACCCTGAGACCCCTGTTTCTACAGAGAAGCATCTGTGCACAGTGCAGAGACCACCTGACTGCCCTCAGTTTTCGACATGCACGCCCGGGCAGTCATGGCTCTGCTTGTCAAGCTCACAAGTCACAAGGACCTGCACACACACTGAGGTGTGACTACGGAGCTCTCCACCCAGACACATCTATTGGCGCAGGGCAGCTGTGGCTGGAAGGACCTGAAGATACCCAGAGGTGAGAACCAACAGATTCAATGGAGGCAGATGGGTGATATAGGCATGCACACTATGCATTCTCCACTGGGGCAAATTGTAGTCTTGGGGTGGGCCCAAGCAGCCCCAGCTAGGACACTGATTTGAAGCTTGCTAAAGAATCACAATGCTAGTATTTGTAAAACCAACAGATCCCATATCTGTAGTGTTAAATTTCCATTGGAGAAGCCAGGCATAGTGACAGCACACCTGTCATCCCAGAACATGGGAAGGGAGGCAGGAGGATCAGGAGTTCAAAACCAGCCTGGGCCACCTTAGCAAGTTGGAGGTTAGCCTGGGCTACTCATGGCCCTATTTCAACAAACGAAAACAGATCCAAGGGAGGAGTGAAGACAGGAAAAGACACCTGCAAATCTCCTTAGAGAGAAGGATGATGAGAAAGAGTTGAAGACACTAACACAGAGGGATGCAAGGGGGAGGTGGACCCGAGCGCACTCATCCTCTCACCGTGCACCCAGGTGTTCACAGCCTCCTGGCCTCACCCCCCTCCACATGGTGGCTTTAAGTATCTAATGCCTCTGCATCCTTACCTTCTCCCTCAGCCCAGATCACTGTCCCATCTCTCCCAATTTTGGGAACCCCAGGGGAGCTGGTACTGCAGAAGCTGCCTCCATCATGAGGTGTGTGCATGACTGAGGTCCCCTTGTCTCTTCTTCTCAAAGCCCCATTGCTGTCTCCACTCACCACTGTCTCCACTAAGATCCCAATCCGTTACAAAGCGACACCTTGCCCCATTCAAAATGAGTGGCCCTCCAGTTCACAGTGACGCTCTTCAGCTTCTTGGCATACCTGACCTTGCACATACCCTGGCTACCAGCGCCCCCGACCCCCTGGGGGCAGTTCGCCCCTCCTTCACCTTAGCCTTCTCTGCCTCAGTACTCACTTGGATGGTCTGGCTTCTGCACCCTCTGCTCCGCTGGCCCGGCTCACAGTCCCTTGGCCTCCCAGGGTCTAGGCCCCCACTTGCCAGCCCCTCCTCTCCCCCCGGGTGCCAGGGGCCGCCTGCCTCCAGGGCCCAGCTCCTCCCTGCCCTCGGGGGAGGGGGGCACAAAGGGGCCCTTGTCACCACAAAGCTGGGACTGGGCAGCCTGACGCCTGGGTCCTACTAGCTCCTTCCTAGAAAAGATGAGGGTCTGCCTGCCTTGCTCCTCCCCCTTCCTCCATCCATATACACCCTAATTTTGGAATTGAGGAGGTAGGAGTGGCCTCATGTTTCTGAAAGTTCCCCGTTGAAAGGTGAGACCTGTTGTCTTCGAGGAATTGGTGGCAACATTAAGTGTGATCTTGGTCCCAAGAGGCCAATGGAGACCGGTTGCCAGGAGGAGGGGACACACCCTCTCCTCCTCTGGCTCCACAGCCACCTCCACCACCTTGGGTCACCTCCATAGGGTGCTTCCCCTCCTGGTCTGTCTTCTCCTTGACATTTCTTGCCCTCTGAAATGACCTTAGCCTCTGTCTCTTGGTGAGATCGCCACCTTCCCTCGGTGAGGACAAGGGCTGTCTGTGTTGTTCTGAGTCTCCACTGGTTAAACAGTGCTTGCATATGGTCTGCTAACGCCCTATGGCATTTGGGACTCAGAGATGTTTTCTTATCCCTCGTCCCTGGAAAGATGTCCCACCCCATCCTTCCCGACCCCAGCCCTGCTCCTCCAGAAGCACAGCACTTAATGCTGGAGGCAGCGGCTTCTCCTCTGAGAAGTTGCGTTTATTGATTTACTTACTTAGATTTATGTTGTGTGTATGGATGTTTTTTGTTGTTATTGGGTGTTTTGTTTTGTTTGGGACATGGTTTCTCTGTGTAGTCCTGGCTGTCCTGGAACTCACTCTGTAGACCAGGCTGGCCTTGAACTCACAGAGATCCACCTGCTTCTGCCTCCTGAGTGCTGGGATTAAGGGCACCACCACCACACCAGGCTGTATGGGTGTTTTGTTTGTCGTATGTCTGTCCGTGCACCACTTGTGTGTTTGGTGCTCGTGGAAGTCAGACGAGGCATCAGATCCCCTGGATCTGAAATTACAAATGGCTGTGAGCCATCGTGTGGGTGCTGGGACCTGAACCCAGGCCCTCTAGAAGAACAAGTGCTCTTACCCGCTGAGCCATTTCTCCAGCTCCTTGTTTGTTTGTTTAGTTGGTTAGTGTATGTGTGTGGATTTGTAAACGTACCTCAGCTGCATGTGGAGGTCAGAGGACAACCTGTAGGAATCGGTCCTCTCCTTTCATCATGCAGGCCCCAGGGGGCCAGCTGCGGCATTCAGTCTCGGTGTCCAGCACCGTTATCCACTGAACTACTCTCTCTCTCTCTCTCTTTGTCTCTCTCTCTCTGTCTCTCTCGCTCTCACTCATTTGTTCTTTGAGGCTATCTTGATATATAGTGCAGGCTGACCTCCAGCTCATTTTGTAGCTCAGGCTAGCCTTGAATACAACATGCCCAAGTCTCCAGAGTACTGGTGTTATAGGTGCGTGACACCGTCTCTGGCCTCTGACCCTCCATTTAAAAACTGTCCTTTCTTTCCATAGACTTCAACATGACTGAAGCTGGCCACCTTGCCCTCGGGATTCTCTCTGGTCCCTGCCTTCTTCTCGTCTAGCTTGGAGCCGTGAGAGAACAGGCTTCCTACAGAAGCCTGCCTGTGTGTTTGTTTGGGATCTTTAAAACAAGGCTTTTGTGCACACAGGGCTGTGATGGCTGTCTGAGCTGGGTGAGGATCCTCTGGGTGTGGAGTCCACAATGGTCCTAAATCAGGCATGAGCTTGGCACGGTGGGCAGAGTGGTTGAGGTGGCATGGCACACAAGGAGTTTCACTGCCCTGCAGAGGCCAGAGCAGGGGGGAGGAGGGGGTGGAGAGTCCTCTTTTCCAGGAGTGATGGCAGGGGAATCCCTTAGACTAGGGAGCAGATCAGGAGTTAGGAAGACTAGGGTTGGGGGGAGTGCCACCCCCACCTCAGGCTTCATGATGTCAGCCTCTGCCCGTGCCTTTCCCAGCCTGAGACAATGGTCCATTGAAAGTGGGGTGGGGCTTGAAAGCCTAGGTTCCGGAGAAGAGAGAGCCCTGGTGCCTGGACTTTGGGGGTAGATATGAAGATTCTAGGGTGCCCTGTGCCACAGGTGTCCAACCACACCAGCGTCACTGAGTTGGTGTTCCCGTGCAGAGGGGGTAGTCTGTCGGCTCCAGGTATGAACTGGAGGCAGTCCCTAGAAAAGGGAAATGGGCAGGTGAGTCCCACTGAGAGTCTGGTGTTGAGCCAGGGGACTGGGCGGGGCCCACCGGGGCCCACCCATAATGGTGGAACAGATGGAATGGGAGCCAGAGAGGGGCTGTGTAAGGGGCTACCTGTCACAGATCAGCCGATGCCTTCAAGAAAACAGGTATTCAGCAAGGGCTGGGGCCGGGGACACATTTCCAAACAAGAATGTATTATGTCACATCCTCTCAGGCTTCGATTTCAGAATCAAGTTGCCAGCAGGGTTACTTCCTATTGAGTTTAGAGAGGAGGATCTACCCCAGGCCCCAGCCTCCCAGCCCCTCACCCCCCAGCCCCTCCACAACCCAGCCCTGGACTTGGAGGTTTGCATATTCACACAGAGTTCTACTTGGATCTGTCTTTGTTCAAATCTCCCCTTTCGCCAAGACATCAATCATATTGGATTAGAGCCCACCAGTATGGGTCCATCTTAACTGCTACCCTCAGTAAAGACCCACCACCAAAGCCAGCCGTGGTGGCACACACCTGTAATCCCAGCACTTGGGAGATGGAGGCAGTTCACGCTCATCCTCAGCTGCATTAAACCCTGTCTTATCCTCCGTCCCTCAAAAGAGACCCCATCTCCAACTACAGTCACATTCTGAAGGACTGGGGTTTAGGACGTCAATATATAAATGGGGGCAGACACAGAAATTTTGTGTGGTGTAATGATTTTTACTTGTTAGTCCAATTTTATCCAAAATAGCATGCAAAAGGAGAAAACATCTCCAGACACGTATTGCTGATAGTGACTTCATCTCTCAATGCTGTCTTGGGCTGGGGCCTGGGGCTTGGCCAACCTGGAGTCCCTTTGTTGCTCTTAGTCAGGACTGGCTGTTTTATGTCAAGGGTCATCACAGTGTGGTGCCCAGGTCAGCAGCAGCTGCAGGGCTGTGTCCTGTAGCAAAGGGCCTGGGATTATAGTTCAGTTTAGAGTGCTTGCCTAGCATGCACAAAGCCTGGTGTTCGAGCCCCAGAGCCACATATTCGGGTATATTGTCATAGGTCTATAATTCCAGCACTCAGAAGGCAGAGGAAGGACAATCAGAAGCTCAAGATGGTCCTCACCTACATAGTCTGACACCAGCCTTGGCTACCAGAGACCTTGTCTCAAAAAAGGAGGCAAGAGGTGGAGAGATTAAGATGTGGAGTTGAACCGGGCAGTGGTTTTAATGCCAGTGCATTAAAAGTGCATGCTTTTAATGCCAGCATTTAGGAGGCAGAAGCAGACAGATCTCTGTGAGTTCGAGGCCAGCCTGATAAACATAGCAAGTTACAGGCCAGCCAAAGCTACACAATGAGACTTTTTCTCAAAGCCAACAATTTCTAGATCTAGCCTGTCTGCTGAATGGGAAGCTCCAGGGATGGGGCTCAGAGGTCTGTATTTGAATAGGCTTCCATAAGATCACACAAGATCTGCTCTCATGCACACTGAAGATTTTTGTTGTTGGGTCTTTGTTTTGTTTTGTTTTGTTTTTTTGAGACAGGGTTTCTCTGTTTGAGACAGGGTTTCGGCTGTCCTGGAACTCACTCTATAGACCAGGCTGGTCTTGAACTCACAGAGATCCGCTTGCTCCTGCCTCCCTAGTCCCGAGATTAAAAGTGTGCGCCACCACAGCCGGCTCCCACTCTAAAGTTGTAATCCCTCTGCTTCGCTTGTCACAGCTCTGGACCTTCTGGAGAAATGTGTCCAAAAACGAGAGAGAGGTGCCCAGAGCTACTCAGTGTAATCAGCACTGCTTGCTACATATTAGTTACTTTTTTGCCAATGTAGCAAAATACCCCTGGAAACGCTGAAAGGAGGAAGGATGTGTTTCAGTTTATGGTTTCAGAGGTTCCTGTGAGCCGTCAGCTGCCTCCATCAGTCACTGAGGGCCTCAGGCCGAGCATCGTGGCAGGAGTGGACACTTGTTTCCTCCATGGAGCCAGAAAGCAGAGAGAGAAACAGATGACCTCCAGGAACTTCTAAGGCACACCTCCACTAATCCGTATTTTTTATTTTAGACAGTGAGAAAGATGGTTGTACAAGAGTTACACTTGGCCACCAGTGAGACCAGAACTAGCCCGGAATGCCACAGGTGCAGGGCAGAGGGCTAGCCGGACTGTTTTGGCTGTAAGGAAGGTAGTCTCTTAGGTGGTCTCAGAGAGCAGCTGGTGATGTCCCAGAGTCACTGAGACTTACTACCTATAGCAGCACGCAGGCCAGCAACTTGGACTAGTGCTCCAGCCTTCAGCACCTCGCCCTGCAGCACCTCCGCCTCCAGCGTCCCTCACATCTGCCGCTCAGCCCTCTTGGGTGCACAAGCTAATTTACTTGGACTTCTGCCTCATCTTTCCTTTCTCACGCTTCAGCCTGCACATTCGCTTCTTCCTCCACTTCGAGTTCTTGGTTCAGGAGTTTCAAGGAAGATGGTGCTAAGGCTGAGACTTTTTTATTTATTTATTTATTTATTTATTTATTTATTTATTTATTTATTTATTTATTTATTTATTTATTTATTTATTTTTGGTTTTTCGAGACAGGGTTTCTCTGTGTAGCTTTGGAGCCTGTCCTGGACTAGCTCTGTAGCCCAGTCTGGCCTCAAACTCACAGAGATCCGCCTGGCTCTGCCTCCTGAGTGCTGGGATTACAGGCGTGCACCACCACCGCCCGGCTCTTTTTTATTTTTAAATTTACTTTTATCATTCTAAAATTGAGTGTGTGCACACGTGCAGGTGAACTGCACATGAGTGCAGGTAACTTCAGAGGCCAGAAGAGGGCATCAGATCGCCTGGAGCTGGAGTTAGAGGTGGCTGTGAGTGACTTGACCTGGGTGCTGGAAGCCAAACTCTAGCCCTCTGAAAGAGCAGTATGTACATGCCCCTTCATCTCTCCAGACCCATAGTCTGCTAGCAAGCTCCAGGACAGCTGGGGTTACAGTGAGACTCTGATTTCATAACAAAGCAAAATAGGGGATGAGAGAGACCTTACCTCTGCCCTGTTAATATTGACTTTGCACATTTAGGGAGCATTCGACAGTTTTCAAAAACAGTTCTACCCTCCTCCTCCTCCTCTTCTTTTTTTTTTTTTTTTTTTTTGGTTTTTTGAGACAGGGTTTCTCTATGTAGTTTTGGTGCCTGTCCTATGTAGACCAAGCTGGCCGCAAACTCACAGAGATCTGCCTGGCTCTGCCTCCCGAGTGCTGGGATTAAAGTCATATGCCACTGCTGCCCAGCTACACCCTTCTTCTTGACAGAATTCCACAGGCAAAAGTGCCAGTACCATGAGGAATCAAGCCTTCTGTAACAGGGTTGTAGCTGGAGTTTTCTCCAGTCCTGCCTGGCCCACAGTGAGGACAAATCTCTCTCACCCACCAGTCCCACAGCTGCTCAAACCCAACCAAGTAAACACACAGAGACTTATATTACTTATAAACTGTATGGCCATGGCAGGCTTCTTGCTAACTGTTCTTATATCTTAAATCAACCCATTTCTATTAATCTATAAGTTGCCACGTGGCTCGTGGCTTACCAGTATCTTAACATCTTCTCGTGGTGGCTGGCAGCATCTCTCTGCTCCAGCCTTCCTGTTCCCAAAATTCTCCTCTCTCCTTGCCCCACCTATACTTCCTGCCTGGCTACTGGCCAATCAGTGTTTTATTTATTAACCAATCAGAGCAACATATTTAACATGCAGAACATCCCACAACACTTCCCCTTTTCTTTTTTTCAAAAAGGAATGTTTTAACTTTCACATAGTAAAATTACAGATAACAAAACAATTATCAAGCAAGAATTACAATTACAATATCTAGTCTATTTATAATATCTAGTCTATTGGGCAAAATTAAAGAAGATATCCTATCTATCCTATATTTGTGAGTCTAAGGTTTCATATCTAACTTATTTCTTATCATAACTAAGGAAATTATAATTATGTAGTCTTTAACTACACCAAAGATCTCAGAAGGATATACTATTACCTGAGAAATGGGAAAAGGATGCAAGCAACTTTCAGGAGTCTTGCTAGAGTAGACAGAGACAGCTGACAGCCTGGACAGTCATCCAAAGTTCTTTTGTAAAGTTGGGGCATCTGTCTTCAGCTCTCAGGCCTAGAGTCTCTCAGTTACTTTTCTCTGTGTCCTGTAGAATGTCTGGCAATTTCCTCTGTGAAGCAGGAACCCGAAGGACCATTTTGCCAAGCAAAGTTTAGTGGTCACCTTCCTATGGGTCCTGCATGTCCAGTCGATCAAGCAATCCAGGCAAGAATAGTTTCTTGCCCAAATGGCTATTTTTGCCAAGAAGAAGATAAACTCTATACAGAGTGTCTTCGATGACCATCCTCCTCTCTGAAGTAAATCAATGCTGCCAGGAGTAGACATATCTCATTGTCCAGAAAGTCTAAATTTTTAAAATATTTTAAATGCCATATTTTGTAGGTCTTTGAAGTGTTTGAAGATTACCTATCTATCTGAAATATATCTATGTATACCTAGAAGACTTAACTAACATGGCTACAAGTATGATTATCATAGATGACTAATTATTAATCTATTTCTTAATTATCCATTACAATTTTAAATGAGTTACATAAACATAATACCTCAAACAAGAGTAGAAATATATATACAGTATAACAAAATTAACTTTAAATTTGTATCAATAAACTAACATCTATAGCAATATAAAACATTTTAAACAAGTTGTTACTCTTTAAAAGTAGGTTCATTAATCTACCTTTTCATACTATCATATCTAAACTATCCCCTTTTCTTTTTTAGAAAGAGATTGCATTTATAATCAACCTATTTTAAATAAAAATATTGGTTTTTGTCTGTCCCACACCAGAGGGCTCTTTTGATTTGGGACACAAGAATCTCTTAACTGTTTTGTTTTTGTTTTTGTTTTTTCTTTTTGTTTTTTCTTTTTCTTTTGTTTTGTTTTAGCAATATGCTTGGGTTTGGAGGAGTGAGTGAATTTTATCTCCAAAGCCAGCTTGGTATTTGGGAATTTGGCCGTAACTTCTCTTACTATTTCCTACTGGAGGGGGCGCTGTATCTTATGGGGACACAAACAAAATTTTAGGATTATGGAGTAGTCCGTGAGGGTGTATTGTCTGAGCCAGTTGCCTTGAAACCGTTCTGGATATTGGATCATCTGGGCCATGGTGTTATCGGAGACCTTTCAGGGGGTCTTGGCTTGTCAAGCCTGATGTATCTTAATCTGGAACAACTTTATAGCCTTTATGGCTTTATGTGGAAACAAAAAACAGAGCCTCCTTTCCAAAGCAACATATCCTTACATCCAAATTTTGAAGCCAAGGTACCTTTAAAATATGCATATTGGCGCCGGGCGGTGGTGGCGCGTGCCTTTAATCCCAGCACTCAGGAGGCAGAGGCAGGCGGATCTCTGTGAGTTTGAGGCCAGCCTGGTCTCCAAAGCGAGTTCCAGGAAAGGCGCAAAGCTACACAGAGAAACCCTTTCTCAAAAAAAAAAAAAAAAAAAAAAAAAAAAAAAAAATTAAATAAATAAATAAATAAATAAATAAATAAAAGAAAAAGAAAAAAAATATACATATTGGCTTAACTCAACAGCTTTTACAATCAAATGTTTTTCTGTAGGTAAGCATCCCAAAGACTGTCCAGGCTGCCAGCTGTCTCTGTCTACTCTCGCAAGACTCCTGAAAGTTGCTTGCGTCCATCTCCCGTTTCTCAGGTAATATTATATCCTTCTGATGTCTTTGATGTAGTTAAAGACTAGATAGTTATAATTTCCTTAGTTATGATAAGAAATAAGTTAGATATGAAACCTTAGACTCACAAATATAGGATAGATAGGATATCTTCTTTAATTTTGCCCAATAGACTAGATATTATAAATAGACTAGATATTGTAATTGTAATTCTTGCTTGATAATTGTTTTGTTATCTGTAATTTTACTATGTGAAAGTTAAAACCCAGCCGGGCGGTGGTGGCGCACACCTTTAATCCCAGCACTCAGGAGGCAGAGGCAGGTGGATCTCTGTGAGCTCGAGTCCAGGCTGGTCTACAGAGCTAGTCCAGGACAAGGCTCCAAAGCTACAGAGTAACCCTGTCTCGAAAAAACAAAAACAAAAACAAACAAACAAACAAACAAAAAGTTAAAACCTTTCTTTTTGAAAAAAAAAAAAAGAAAAGAAAAGGGGAAGTGCTGTGGATATCGCTCTGTGTAAATAAAATGCTGATTGGCCAGTAGCCAGGCAGGAAGTATAGGCAGGACAAGTAGAAAGGAGAATTCTGGGAAGTGGAAGGTTGAGGCAGAGAGACACTGCCATGAAAAGCGAGATGCAAGGTACTGGTAAGCCACGATCTACATGGCAACTTATAGACTAATAGAAATGGGTTAATTTAAGATATAAGAACTAGATAGCAAGAAGCCTGCCACGGCCATACAGTTTGTAAGCAATATAAGTCTCTGTGTGTTTACTTGGTTGTACCTAAGTGGCTGTGGGACTGGCGGGTGAGAGAGATTTGTCCTGACCATGGGCCAGGCAGGACTGGAGAAAACTCCCGCTACACAAGGTCCTCTCTCCCTGTCCCTTCTGTCTCCATTTATGAAACCTCTAATTAGCTTCTGGTCTTTGTCTACTACAGCTGCTTGGATCTTAAGAGAAATGACCTTTCAGTGGGCTGAGCAACCGGAGAATCTAGGCAATCTGCATTCACCCTGGCACGATTGGCTTGCAGGGAACCCTGGACCACCTTCATTCCAAGATGTTCAAGTCATATCCTTAAATTGTGGCTGAGGTGAGAGGTACAGGCCAGGGGGCGGAGCTCTTCATGAGCTCAGACATTTTCCGGAATATGAGTCCTGTGCTTTGCTGTGTGTGTGTGTCTTAGCCATAGAACCAGGGTCTATGACGTCACTGTTGGGGGAGGGGTGCTGCTTTCTGCTGCACTGAGTAGCTCCTTGTCCGGAACTCCAACCCTACCAGAGGTTGTGATCAGTGCCTCTGGTTTTACGGCATCTCATCCAGCCTGCGTTTGTTAGGTTAAACAAACTAAAGCTGAGAAGCCAGGGTGGCAAAAACTGCAAGGTTGTGAAAAAGTATGCTCTATGTTGGGGTCTCTTCACCTCCCTCAGATGAACGAACGGCCTCTTAGAGTTTCTGATGGAAAAAGGTGGTGGTGGATGAGGTTGATGCTAACTTCTAGTTTAATTAAGTTTGTCCTATAGATTGATTTTTCTTTTTCTTTTTAAGTGCTAGTTGGGCTGAGGCAGGGGGAATGCAGCAAGTTTAGAAGCCAGCCTGAGCTACATAGTGAGTTCTGGTGTAGCCTGGGCTACATATAGGGATAGAGATGTAGGCAAAGTTGGCACAGTGCTTGCCTAGAACACACAAGGGTTTGATTCTCAGCACTGCATGATGGCACATACTTATAAACCCAGAACTCAGGAGGTAGAGATGGGGAGGTCAAAAGTTCAAGGTCATCCTTGGCCACTTAGAGAGTGCAAAGCCAGGCTAGACTATATGAGACCCTGTCTAAAAAAGTAACTAAAAAGAAGTCTCTTTGGGCTCAAGGCATACCTAGTGGTGTAAGTGTTTGGCTGTGAGGCCTGGCTTTGATCAACCAGTACTGGGGGAAAAGAAGGGCCGATGATGAGAAGCCCTTTTTGTTGTTGTTACTGCTGCTGGTTTGAATGGCCATTCCCAGCTTAAGTGCCAATGTTTAAAGTAGTAATATATTTCACAAGAAGGCTTTCCAGATTCTCTTGACAAAGGCAGATGCCCTTCTCAGTGGTGGCCTGCCTCTGGACATGGTGGCCAGCTCCCAGGGATCCATGTATTTAGGCTATTATTTCTCTTCCAGGATTCAACAGAGGCCACATGATCAATGTCCTTTCTCACCACTAAGGCTGCTGTAATCCTACAAGCTGGGACGGATAGTGAATTACATCTCATGTCTCTCTGTGTCCCTTTAAAAGTAGAGCAGTCGGGCTGGAGAGCTGGCTCAGTGAGTAATGTGTTTGCCATACAAGCGTGAGAACCTGAGTCCCAGCACCAGCATCGGAAGCTGGTGTGACAGCACGCGTCTGTGTCCAAGCACTCGTGAGGACAGAGGTGGTCCCAGAGACTCACTGGCCAGACAGTTTAGGGGAATCAGTGAGCTCCAGGTTCAGTGAGAGACCCTGTCTCAAAAACAAAACAAAAGAAAAAAAATGAAACAAACAAAAACAACAAACAAAACAAAAACAAAAAACTAAAACTAAATGAAACAAAAACCAAGAAAAAACAATGATCTAGATGTGGTAGCACAGGCCTTTGATCCCAAGACTCGGGAGGCAAAGGCAGAAGGATCTCTGAGTTTGACAAAGCAAGTTCCGTACCAGCTGAGGCTACTCTGGCTGTTACATGTGTTCCCAGGCATACATACATGTGCACACATTTTAAAAAAGTGTTTTATTCTGTTTTGTTTTTTGATTAAAAAAATCTTTTAGAAAGAAAGAAAGAACAAGACTGAGAGGCAAGTCTCTTCAACTCTCTTCCCATGCTGCTACATAAACTTCAGATCTCCTGACATGGGAACAAACCGAAGGACAGACAGCAGGTGCCTTCATGCAGGTTTCTAGCAGCCTCAAGGCACGGAGACTTACATTCGACCTGCACAGCCTACTGAGTGACTGTCCTTGGGGGGCAGGCTTGCAACAAGTCCCTAAGCCTTTGTTAAGGGGTAAAAACCAAACCAAACCAAACCAAAACAACAGATGCTGTGGGATAATCCTTCTGTACACTACACGCATTATTCTCATTGGTTAATAATAAAGCGGTTGGGCTTCCAGCAAGGCAGGATGAAGTTAGGCAGGACAATCATCTAAGGACTGGAATGAAGAAGGGTGGGATCGGGAGAGACAACAGTGAACTGCCCAAGCAGTAAGATGCTAGAGCACTGGTAAAGCCACGGTCAAGTGGCAATACTTAGATTACTAAATGGGTTAATTTAAATGTAAGAGCTAGTTAGTAATAACCCCGAGCTATTGGCTGCACATTTTGTAATTAATATATAAGCCTCTGTGTATTTATTTGGGATCAGGCTGTCAGGACAAAAAGTGCCGTTTACAAACAGACACTGTAGTTTAAAAGTAAAATCATCACCTTTATTTCAAGCTTATAAATAAATGGGGGGCTGTGGGGAGGCTGGGGGTGTTGAGAGATTGGGGCACACGGCTCTATGTTTTGCAACAGAAGCCACATTGTTGATTGTTCTTACAGCATCCACAACAGAAAAGGCAGATTGAGAAGTTGCTGTCTCGCTTCTTTCGATTTGGAATCAGGGACTGTGTGGAAGAGAAGAGAGGTGAGCTGCCTTACTTGGGCATGGGGAAGCCTAGGGATCAGGGAGGGAGTCCCAGTTGCTCTTACCGACATGTGGGCCCTGGCTTCTGTCCTGTGCCGAGGCTGTAGGGCTTCAGGCTGTCTCACCTGTGGAAGTAGAGAGGGTACTTGAGTACTGTGGGGTCTCCAGCATTCTTCTGACGTGTTTTTGCCAGCTTGTTCCTTTCCCAGGAACTTCGGGACCTGTTTATATGGAATTCCTAGAAGAGACCTCACTGCCCTGTTTTTCCCATCATTCCTTAGATGTTCTGCTTCGTAAAAACATCCCACCTTCTTTGTTACTGTATTTTCTTTCTGGACACTACCCTCCCAACAGGTCTCCCTGTATCTTATCCCTTATAATCAGGCCACCACATGGCATAGTAACCTATCATCATCAGTTGGATTGTGGATTTTCTTTTTCTCAGCAACCCAAGGACCAATCATCATCTGCACAGCTGTCTACAAAACTTGGCAGACAGAATTACCACTGCCCTCTCCTTACTTCCAACACTGATGCCACTCATCAGGCCCTACAGATCCAAGGGTCCTGTCTGTGATTCCCTTTCACTGAAGTGCCCACTCTGCTGTCTCAGCTCCAAGGCACAAATCTAGTATCTTTGTCGTTGTTGTTGTTTGAGACAGGGTTTTCATAGCCCAGGTTGGCACTGAACTTGTTATGTAGCCAAGGATGACTGTGAACTCCTGATGCTCTCACCTCCGTCTTCTGAGTGTCCATACCAAGCCTGGCTCAGTAGCACTTCCTTCCTTCCAGATCTATGTGCGTGAGTGTCTTGCCTGCACATGTGCGTGTGCACCACAGGCATGCCTAGTGCCCGTGTAGGTCAGAAGGCATCAGATGCCCTGCAACTAGAGTTAAGGATGGTTGTGAGCCACGATGTAGGTGCCAGGAACTGAACCCAGGTCCTCTGCATGAGCACCAAGTGCGCTAACTGCTTAGCTGTCTCTCCAGCCCCTTCTCTATCATTTTCTTATAAAATGTTCCTGCTTGGCTTCCTGCCTCTTGGTCCCCGCTCTGGTCCTTCCTCATAATAGTCATTCCGCCCATCATCTTTTGTGCTATCCACAAATAAGTGTTTAGAAAACAGTCATTTAAAGGCAGTTTAAGGAATGCCCTGACTGGGATGGACAGCCAGAGGAGTATTTTGTCCAGCATGTTCCTCATGTTCCCTTTCCACAACACCTGTAGAGCCGAGGGTGGGAGGGCCTCAGCCCTTCCACTCAGGACCACTCTTGTCCCCTCAGTGGCTGCCCTGAATGCTCAGTGTGGAGGAGCCCCTGCCTCCTGGGGATGGCTCTCCCACTGTGGCAGGCCTAGGGTGCTCACCAGCTGCTGGAGAAGGGTGCTGCTGGTCAGGCTGGTGATGAGGAGAAGCAGGAGACAGGCAGCCTGGATCTTGGTGCTCTGTACCATCATGCCTTCTGTTCTGCTGTGCAGTCCGAGGATTTGCGTGGTGTCTAGGACCCAGTCTCCGTCCTTTTTATGGGACCGGTTGGAGGAGGGGACACCTGAACCCCCTCCCCTTTGCCCTGACTCATTTCCAAGAAGACAGTGGCGCCGAACAGGCGGGAGAGATAAGCGGGAACAGTGACAGGGGACAGACAGGGTTGTGTCACCCTCAGCCAGCAGAGGTGCATCGGGAGGTGGGGCAGCTAGGGCCATGGACACAAGCCTCCAGCCAGCCACCTGTGACATCACCCTGTGGATCGCAGAAAAAAAATCTCCCCTTTTCCCCTAGACATTGCCTGTCTCCCTTATCCGTGTCTTCAATATGGCTGTCACTCACTGGGCTCCCCAGAAAGACCTCAGCAATGGGGTACACATGTGCAGAATGCACCCAAGCATGAGTCGGGAACAGTGGCCAAGGGACTGGACAGACAGATGCCCAAGCATAGGCTCCACCATGGTGTTCAATGTCCAGATCATACGATGTAGCTGTTGTGTTGAAGTCACCTTTCGCCTATGGTGGTGGCAGTCGTTATTCATAGCCAGAGCCAGCACACTTCCCAGCCCAGCATATGAGCTAGTTTATCCTCTCACATGCCAGTGCACGAACTAATTCACCTTGTCTTTTAATCAGTACCAATTCACTTTTGTGTTAACGGCTGGTGCTACTTGGCCTCCAAGTGGTTGCCTGCTTCCTCCTGGGTTCATTAGTGTTTAGGCTTAAAGTTGCCTTCTAGTCACTGACCCAGGGGCCTGGCCTGATCTATTTGTCAAACTTCCATCTCCCACAGACGGGTGGTGGTGGCGAACGCTGTTAATACCAGCACTCTTTGTGAGTTCGAGGCCAGCCTGGTGTACAGAGTGAGATCCAGGAAAGGCGCAAAGCTACACAGAGAAACCCTGTCTCGAAAAACCAAAAAAAAACCCAAAACCAAAAACCAAAAAAACTTCCATCTCCCTCTAAGCACAGGGGACACAGTAGCATGTTAGACTTGGCTTGGCAGAGCAGACTATGCCCATCACACAACTTCAAGTGCAGTGGAACTAGGCCAAGACCTTCTCAATTGCCATGCTGGGAGAATTTATACCACAGAAATTGGTATATAGCACACACTAGGGCTTTTATAGTTGTGTTCTTGGGGTACTATTGAAGCCTGTGTGGTGCCCCCATTCCTGTTACCTGGATCCCTCGATGTGTACGGCCTGAGACATTATTAAACTCTGACTCCAGACAGGATAGTGGGCACCAGGCCTGACTCACGAAGGGACCAATCTGTGATCAGTCTGTGTAGAGCCCTGGGAATGCTGCTGCCACTCCGCTGCTCACTAGGGCCCCTCATCTGCTTCACAAGCTCTCTCAGAGAGCCTTAGGGAGTGGGAAGGTCAAAGTCAGGGTTCTCAGAAACCAGGGGCCATCAGTGTCCTGAGGTTGTGGCAGGTCGAAAGTGCAGCAAGGTGTAACTGACAGGCAGCCCCAGATCCTGGGAAGGGGTGAACCAGTCTCTGGGGACACGATGGTATCCCCCAGCCCTGCCAGGCATCACTGTGGCTGCTCAGGACAGGTTTCATCATCAGCCAAGGCCAGGGGTCACAGCACAGGCGCCAGAGCCACGGTGTGAGGCGACAGACTGCCGGGCCAAGCCTGGCTTTCTGGCCATCTGCCCTCCCTTGGGGGTGGGGGGCTCAAGGCCAGGCCCCATCATTGGCTGGTGCAGAGGGGAGGACTTCAGCCCCAGAGCCCAGGGATGCTCACCAGGCCTGTTTTCAAGAAGCTCTGACCTGGGAGATTCCAGCCTCCCCTCCAACATCAGGGGGCATGTCCTTGACTGAAGTTCCCACACCCCTAATCTGCACTCCAGGGCCTCAAGGGAGAAATCCAGTCCTTAATTCTCCCAGCCATTTTCACACAGCCACACTACAGCTGAAGCTTAGACCTCAGGAAGGCTCTGACTCCCACCCGTCCGTCCCCATGCCCAACATGGACCGACACAGACAGACAAGGCGGGCCACACTGGCCAGTTTATTGCAGTTAAATACCTCTCTCTCTATTTTTTTTGTCCATTTTTCCATAAAGAAAATTAAAACACACACACACACACACACACACACACACGCACACACGCACACACGCGCACACGCGCATACACACACACACCCACACACCCAGAGGGGAGCAGGGATCCAGAAACAAGAGGGATGGGGGACGTGGCCTCCCTGCCTAGGTCCAGGCCCCAGGGAAGGCGCCCCCAAAGCTCCCTCCTTCCCATAAGCACCCTGTCTCAATACCTCTAGAGACCAAGGAGGCAGCGGGCAGCGGGCCCCTGTCCTCCTCCCTTGCTCCTCCTGGTGAGCCCACTAGAAGTGATGGGCTGGTGAGGACCGCGAAGGGAGGCTGATGGACAGGTGGGCAGGTGGGCATCATTTCCGCATGGAGGAGGGTAGTGGGCAATGTATCCACAGAAATGCATTATGTCTCCTTGTTTTTGTTAAAAATCTACTATAAAAAAACGCAGCTTGGGGAGGGGCATCTCCCTCTGTGCTAAGGGCTGGGGAGGGCAGCAGCGGCCGCAGGGTGGGCCAGTGGGCATCACTGCCGGGCGCTCTCGCCCACCATTTCCAGGTTGTGCTGCTGCAGCTGGGCTCGAAGCAGGGCGTTCTCATTCTTCAGCTCCTCGATCTGCAGGCACCAGAGGACACATGAGCCAGGGGCTAGCCCTCGGCCTCCGGGGCCCAGTGGATTCCAGGTCCACACCCACCTGCTGCCTCAGGAGCTCATTGTCCATCTGCAGCCGCTCGGCCTCCTTGAAGGTCTCCTGCATTCGCTGGTTGGTCTGGCGTAGCTCCCGGATGTAGTCACAGGCCTTGGACAGGATGCCCCCTTTACTCTGGAGTGGGGAGCAGGCAGGAGTCAGATAGGACAGCGCCTGTGCCTGGGGCCAGGCGGACTTCCGGAAGGGAGTGGACGTGGGGCACTCACCGCTCCTGTCTTGCTGTTGTCCGCATGACAGTCTGGAATGATTTTCGAAAGCTGGACGATCCAGTTGTTGATCTTGTCCCTCCGTCTCCGCTCCACTGTAGGAGACAGGGACAGTCATGGCTTCATGGCACTACTAAGGACCTCACGGGGAGGGACCCCTGGCTGCCACCTCCCCACGGGCAGCCCAGCCCAGTCTCAGTCCTCAAGTGCCGCCCTGTCGGGACGGAAACCCACACTGACCACTGCAGGCGTGCCCCACTACCCGCCTAGCACACTCAGACACTGGAGCCAACACGGAAAAACTAGTCACAGCACACGCTGGCCGGCTGACATGCAGCTCTAGCACTGGGAGCTGTATCTTTTTTTGAGGGGCAGAACCCCTCTGCAGGATCCAGCAACCCCACAGCTCCTGTAGTACTTGCATTTCACTCTCTGTCCCCAGACTCGGGCTTCTATGATTTTGCTTTTTGTCCCCTGGGGATAGGGTCTCATGTAGGTCAGCCTGGCCTCCGACTGTGTAACCAAGGAAGACTTTAAACTCCTGGCCCTCTTGCCTCTATTTCCTAAGGAGCCACTATGCCTGGTTTTCCTCAGTGCTGAGACTGAAGCCCACACTCTACCACCTGAGCCACAGCCCAGCCCTTCTCATCTGTGAAAACCTGATTGGCCTTGCCTGTTTAAGACTCCTAGACAGCCTTGGCAAGCTGCACTTTCCACACAGCGAGGGCTCTGCTCTGAGGCCTGGCCCTGTGGACCTCACCTCACCTGGGAAGGTGAGCCCCATACCCTGACGGCAAAGGATGGCAAGTCACAGACCTCAGAGTCCAGACTTGTGCTTTAATTAAACTCTGTAACCTCCCACTGTTAGCTACCCGAGTGACAACTGCCCCGCAGACAGGGCTTCCCTCGGGCCTGTCCTATGCTCAGGATGCCTGCCAGGAACCACCTGACTCGGAACCAGTTTCACAGCTTGTTATAGCAAGGCTTCCCAGCCTTTCCTTGCCTCCAGGGCACAGAAGACCCTGGTACCCCCAAGTCCCCTCCAAGCCCCCACCCACTTGTCAGGAGGGGAGCTGGGGCCTAGAGCCTGATGGGCTGTGGGAAAAGGGTAAGGGGCATTTCCTGATGAGGGCAGAAAACAGGGAAAACGCTAAGTGACGCTAAGTGACGGGTGTGGGGTGGGTGGGTGAGGGCGGGCTCCTTTCTCTTCAGACCTCAACTCACACCTTGCCCATGACATCCCCTAGGGAACTCAGGGCCCAGGAACAGTGGAGGCCACTGCCTTTGCTGCTGTCAGGAGCCTCCCACTTGGGCATGAGTAACTCCATTTTCCAAAGCAGGTTATCTCCCGCTCTGTCCACTCCCTCTCACAGCAACGATTCTTTCTCTGAGATCTTTCCAATGTCCTGCCAAGAACACGGCCATGCTGAGTTTGGTAAGGCTGGGTTATGCCTCCGGTAGGCTCAGGGCTGGCTCACTGTCACCACTCAGTACGGTAGAATCTTCTGGGAACTTGGTGGCAGACTGCAGCAGAGCCGAGTCTAGCCAGGGCCTAGAAGCCCTGCCCACCGAGTTCCTTGACAGTGCTCACCTCCAGGGTTCATGAGTACCTCCTCACCCTCCTACTGCCCACGTGCCCCAGGTATTAGACTCATTTGACGGGCACACCTCAACCCATCAGGGTTAAGAGCAGATGTGTGTGTGCAGAGTTCCTTTAGGCTCCATTTAATTCTGCAAAATGTACAAGTGTGTGGCTTTAAACATGGATGGAGTCCAGGGTGGACTCACCCCTGGCTTTGTCCTGGTTGGTGCTCATGGCACCACTGTGAAGTGACGTAAATGGCGAACACTGTGCCCACAGGAACTGTGCCCAAGGAAGGGCAAGGTGGAGCAATACTTTCTGCATGGAGCCCACAGTAGGATGAATCTCCAGAGAGACTTTAGGAAATATTTGGGCTTCTTTGAGGGACCCCAGGCAGATGGATAATAAGATCACACAAAAGATGACATGAACCACTTGTAGGGTTTGTGTGTTGTTTTTACATAAGCTGTCTACAGCTTGTGTCCAGGTGGTAACATGGTTAGGCCTGTGGCTTGGAAAAATATTAGGACACCCTGGACCAGCAGAAGGCCAGTGTCTCACAGAAGCCCTGTAGTTACAACAGAGCACTTAAAAACATCTCACAGCCAGGTGTGGTGGTGCACACTTTTAATCCCAGCACTCAGGAGGCAGAGGCAGGACAGAACTCTGTGAGTTCGAGGCTAGTCTGGTTTACATAGTGAGTTCTAGAATAGCCAAAGCTACATAGGAAGATCTTGTTTCAAAAACCAAAATAATTAAACCCCACACCTCACAGCACAACCTGTCAGGACGAAGGAAGAGAGACAAACACAATGGGAGACGTTAGCATGCCTCTCCCAGAAAAGCAAGAAAAACGTCAGGCCGGCCGGCAATCCCCAGCCATCTCAGCCAACCCAGCCTCCCTACGGAGGGGACCTTTCAGAGCAGCACGCACACATCCACTACGGTACCTGTGGCACCTTCTCCAAGCTAGACTGTACACAGAGCCCAAGGTAAGTTCCACACCCTCAAATAACTGGAACCACACCAACTACGCTCCGACTACAAAGAACTGAGAAATCCAACAAAAAGGAGATCCTAAGCCCCACACATGTCTGGAAATTGGGCAACATGCTTCCTGAATTTCCTGGGGTCAAAGAAGAAATCACAGGAGATCTGGAAAACATTTTGAGATAATAAAGACATCTGTCGAAATGGGACAGTCAGAAGTCTGCAGCCACAGATTTACATCAGAAAAAGGTTTGTTCCTTCTTTCTGTGAGACAGGTTCGTACTGTGTGTCCAGGCTGGCCTCAGACTCACAATTCTGCCTCAGCCTCACCAGCTGGGATTACAAAACGGAGCCATATCCACCTTTAAAAAGCAAAGATTTGGGAATTCCTGCCACTAGGGAATAGGAAGCAGGAGGCTTCCCAGTTCAAAACCAGCCTGGGCAAATTAGTCAGACTGTCTCAAAAAGATTTTTAAAAAAGTGAAAAGGCTGGGGATCTAGTTACAAGAGAGCACTTTCCAGCACACTCTAGGCCCTAGGTTCTACACCAGTGTCAAACAAGGAACTCTCCCTAAGACCACTACCATAAATTAAGACCCCAAGTAGAAAGACTCTTTACTAACAGTAAAAATTAATAAATAGAAAAAGTAACCTGGCTCAGCATTTCAAGTCACGTTTTATGTAAAGACCTGCATTTCTGCCACCGGAGAGTAAATTCTGCTACCATTAACAACAGGTTTCCCCCGCCCCCGCCTTGGTGCTCACTCAGGGCCCTGCAGGCACCTTCTGGAGCTCCCCAACCCCCATCCCGGCAGAAAAGCCAGAGGGAGAAAAGAGAGAGAGACTACAGGGAAAATCATGTAGAGTCCTGGGAGGGCAGGGGTAGAACTCTGAAGCTGCCCTATCTTATTTCTGGCAGAGAAGCATACACAGAGCCTCGCGGGAGGGTAGACAGCATGTGCTATATGGACAGGTTGGGTTAAGTCTCACAGACAGCGAGACATGGAGATTTTGAGTGGCAATTTCCAATGCCCAAGGAATAGAAACTCCATTCTGTGATACCATGGGGTGGGCCAAGCCCTAGGAGGGTGGGAAGAGGCAACTATCACCTTTCTGGAGAGAAAGAAGACAGACTTCTGGTGCTGGGGATGAGTCTTAGGGGCGGGACAACTAGAGCTTCCGTGCACCTCTGGCCGGTGCTTACTAGTAGATGGAAAAGGGACTCAGATCCAGGCCTTAAGAACACCCACAGCCAAAGCCGGTTCCCAGTTCTTGAGGGCATCTGCTGTAAAGACAGCCCTGGGCCTCAGTTAGTCAGAACCCCCAAGGCTCAGTCTGAAGAGCAGGTTGTTACCTGGTTGTTACAGGAATGGGTGGGGAGGGAGAAACAAAGAGGATATTAGAATAAGAGAGAGCAGGAAGAGAAGGGACATTCCCAAAAGCAGCGGGGGGTAGAGGTGGGGGTTAACAGGCAGGGGCAGATGCTTGGAGCTCAGACAGAAAAGGAAGCCAGCAGATTTGGCAATGAGGTCGTCACAGGTGACCTTCAATGGAGCCAGTCTGGTAGGCCAGACTGCCAAGCCACAAGGAAGACAGGCAGGTGGTGGTTCAAACCTTCTACAGGTTAGAAGCCAGAGGGCTGGCTGTAGCT
The DNA here is from genome assembly GCF_949786415.1 of Peromyscus eremicus. Classification (NCBI taxonomy): domain Eukaryota; kingdom Metazoa; phylum Chordata; class Mammalia; order Rodentia; family Cricetidae; genus Peromyscus; species Peromyscus eremicus. The sequence continues at coordinate 157,004,107 of NC_081416.1, read as the reverse complement.
GGTGGGTGGGTGGGTAGGAGAAACTGCTTGTCTGAGGTTGAAAAACAGCAAAGGCTCCAAGCTGGATGAATCCAGGGTAAGGCGCATACTCAGTGGGAGGCTGGAGTTAGGGGTGGGGGGTTAGGATCACTGAGGGGGTTGTGTTAGTCATTTTCCACAGGACAACACAGTGCAAAGATCGAAAACCCAGCCTGAGTTGGAGACAGGAGCTGTAACAGCCTGAGTTACCTACCAGAGGATCCTCAAATTCCCCTGCACCAAATCAACCTCAAGCTCCGGTTCACCCTTTCCCTTCAAAGCCACCTGACCTGGGCAGTAGACCCTGACCCAGCAGATCCAGAATCTTTTCCTTATGCCCATTCTCCACATCTTGCCACCTCAGACCAGGCCTCTCCTTTCCCAGAAGTCATCTCTAGCATGTGACTTCTTAGTCACTGGTTTCCCATCATCTTATCATGCTTCCACACACAGACCCCACACTGGTGTCGCCATCACCAGACTATACTCCCAGGTCAGGATAACCACTCTGGGAAGAGCTTCTAGAGAGCCGGTGTGAGCCAGCCTGGCAGGTCCCTCCCAGCCCTAAGACCTTCCTCTTCCCTCCCCATTCTGCTCTTCCTCAAACTTAAAAGTATCTGTGGCTGAGGAGGCCTAGGCATTGTCTGTTTCTCCTCAGACCCCTGAGAGGCCTCTTCCAAGGTCACCTCTTGAGAGTCTTCGCCTCTGAAGCACTCACTTGGTAACTGTGTGCGGCTTGCGTCCTACCAGTGAGTGGTGTGAGAGCCCAGACCTCGTCTCTGCACTTGAGGCCTAGCTGGGGGCTGGCATGAGTGTGTGCTTACCAGCTGCTTAGAACAGTGGCACCCTCAAGTCTCAGGGCCTGAGGTCTCCATCCTGGTTCATTCTCAAAGAAACCACACAGGACCTCAGTGACAAGCCAACAGCACTCCTGACACAACTCGACTCTCTTCAGCCTGTGTCCCCCTCTGCTTGCCAAGCGCCCAGAAAAACCTTCCTGGGGCAACCTCATTTCAGTGCCTGCCTGAGCTATCTATCTCTCAGCCACAGGCTGTCCTTCGTTAGCGATTCTGACTGCCCCTCTAGGCCAGGCTGCAGGCTCGGCACAGGGTCTGTGCCGCCCTGCCCTGCCTGGGATCCAGGGTCAGTAAATATTTGTTGAGTGATGGTTGTTTGGGTGTCCAAACTGCCCTGCTTTGAGGACTGACTGCTCTATGCTTTACGATGGTGGAGACCAGGAACAGCACAAACAGACAGACACCTCAGGGTGGAACAGCAGCTTCCGGGAGGGCGGGAGGGCTCTCGCTTCAGCTGGCCAGAGGCTGCCCAGCTACCCATGGAGGGCAAGGAACAAGTGAATGAGAAGGGCCAAACCCACATGCGGATATGGGGTCCGCCATTTTAAGAGGATGGCCCATAGAACAAATCAAAACCACAAGCTGGGCATGAGAAAACGTCTGGACAAACCCAATTCCCGCCCTCTACCTTTCCTAACAGCTTCCTGCCCTTCACCCATCAGCCCTTACCTATGCATTCAGCACACACCTTTCCCACATCTGGGCATGCCAGGGAATGGGCTCAAAGCACCCAGGAGGCCAAGAGCTGGCCAAGGAACACACCGCCACCCTTACCTTCATTGTGCTGAGCTCGTCTTCTCTCATCTCGAGGGGTTCTGGTTCCATCGATTTTTCTAGAAGGGGAAATAACAGACATCTATTTTTTCAGACCCATCTCTTCAAGTATTTACCAAGGTATCAGACTTGACACACACCTTTGTTTTTATGGCACTAGGACCGAACCCAGGGCTTTGCAAAATGCTAGGCAAGTGCTCTACCACTGAGTTACCTCTCCAGCCCTTGACAATTATTTTTGCAAAATAAGTCCGCGTGAAAAGAGAGGGGGAATGGAACTTTGAAGCTAAGGAAACCCATACCCCACTCCTGCGGAGTACACTGACAGTCCCAGCTGCTAGACCAAAAATCCCTCCCTTTTCTTGGCCCCCAACAATGAGACTACAGCACATACGGAGAATAGGGGTGTGTCCGGGGTGCAATTGTCCTCTGTGTTCCTGTCTGGAGCACATCCTGGGGTGTCATCATGACATAGAACTGGCCTGCAGGCAATGTGCGGTGAGCATCAGTAAGGGGCCAAGGTGGAACTGCTGGAGTGATTTCCCTCGCTCTACCCTTCCTTCCCTTACCTCCGGCCTGTAGGCTCTGGTCTGTGGTCTGCACAGACACAGCGGTGGTGTCTCCCACACTGGATGCTGGGAAATATGCAAACCGTGCTGCCCCCGCTGACAGCTTCTGCAGCTGGGCTGCCACCATTGCTGAATGGGTTTTGAATTACAGCCTAGGGAAGAGGACACAGGCCATCCTCAGCCACCCCTGTCAGCCCACCTTTGCTGTTGGGGGTCGGTGTTTATTTACTACGTTGTGAGGCGAGGGGGAAGCCCGCTGTGCGTGCCCTTCCGTCTAGTATTTCATCTCTGGCAGGACTCAACTGTCACCAGCTCAGCGACTCTACTTTTTTCTCTAAGAAGTTTCTCCCCGTTTTATATAGAAGAAAATAATTTCAAGCGACCCGTCCAATGTCCGTGCAAAACTTCAACCTTCCACGGCCCGCCGGGCCAGCGAACACCGTTTGTGGGTGACATACCCCACCCCCTGGGACTTCCCCTCCCCACCCCCGCCCCCGAAGCTGCAGGCCACCTACCAGCGGGAAGGGTGCCGCGGGACCTGGGGGTACAGAGGCAGCGGCCGGGCCGGGGCGCTGGGCTGCCCCGTCCACACCCACCTGGGTCACAGCCTGCTGCCCCCCCGCGAAGGCGGCTGTGGACACGACGCTGACGGCGCCGGCCGCGTCGCCCTGGCCGTCCAGCTGACCATCCGTCACCTGGACTACGCGGTATGTCACCTGCAGGGGGCGGCAGAGCGACGAGAGCGACGCTAGGGCCCGAGTAAGGGCCAGGTCGGAGCCTCTCCCTGCCCCGCCGCACCCGTGCGTCCGCCCGCCCTCTGCTCGCCCCGGCGCTGGCCCTCGGGGCTCCCGGGCCGCGGCCGCCTCACCTGGCCTCCATTATTCTCTGTGCGGAACTGGTACTGGATATTGTGGTCGCCGAACGCCGCCTGCTGGACGCTGGCGATGGCCACCGCCGTCTGCTCCTCAGCCCCCGGGCCGTCCCCGCCTGTGGGGGGCAGCAGGGCAAGGGGGGCACGCTCAGCGGGCGCGCGGGGCCTCCCGGCGTCCCCGGCCTGCAGCCCCGGCGCGGGCCGCAGCCCCCGTGGCCCCGCAAGCACTCACCTTCCTGCAGCTCGACGCCCTCCTCGGCCTCGGGTCCCTTGTCGTGGCTGCGGGGGCACACGAGGGGCAGGGCCCGGCGTCAGCGAGGCCCGCACCCCAGCCGGGGGTGTGGGTGGGGGGCGCGGGGGGCCGCCGCCCGCCCTCCAGGCCCGGGCCCCGCCGGGGTCAACAGTGTCGCCGAGCCCCCGCCCGGGTCCCCTCCCCGCGGCCTCCATTTTGAGCCGGGCCCGGAGGCCGCTCGGGATCATGGCGGCCCCTGCGCGCGGGGCCGAGGGGCCGGGGGCCCCGGGGCGCGCGGAGGGGCGCGAGCCGCCGGCGCGCTTACCTGGCGGCGGCAGCAGCGGTGGCCGAGGAAGCAGGATCCAGACCCGGGTCCAGCATGTCCATGGGGGGGGCGGGGGGGGGAGGGGAGGGGAGGGAGGGGAGGGGGCGGGCGGCCGGGGGGGCCCGAGCCCGGCGCTCACGCCGCGCGGCAGGAGGGGACGGAGGAGACACGGGAGCCGCTCGCGCTGATCACGGGGACAAACAGTGGGGTCATGTGAGGAGGAGATGCCGCCGCCGCCGCCGCCGCCGCTCCTGCAGCCGCCGCCGCCTCCTCCTGCCGCCTCCGCCGACTCCGGGCGGCCTGAGGCTCCGGGCCGCAGCTCAGCTGCCCCCCGCCCGCCCGCCCGCCGGTCCGCCCGCCCGTCCGCCCGCCGGTCCGCCGCACGCGGCCTGGGGCCTGCTTCCCTGAGCGCTCGCCGCCGCGACTTGAGCTTTTTTTTTTTTTTTTTTTTTTTAACCACGGCCCAGTCTGGATGGCGGCCGCCCGGTTCCCTGGATCACCGGCTCGCTCGCCCTCCGCCCGGCTTGGCCCGGTCCGGCGGCGGATCGTGGCTGCAGCCGCCGCCGCTTTCTATCTACCCCCCCCCCCCTTTCTCTTTTTCCTTTTTTTTTTTTTTTTTTTTTTTTTCCCTCCTTTACTGGAGCTGCGCGCGCGCGGTGGCGGCGACGGCGCGATCCCGGGGCGGACGCGCGCGGGGGAGGGGAGGGGGAGGGCAGGCCCCGGGGAGCGCGCGCGCCGTCTGCCTCTGGTGGCGGCCGGGCGCGCACGCGCTTGGGCCCGGGGACTCAACAGGGACCACCACGGGCTGGAACGCGGGCCGGGCTACAATGCCCGGCCACACGCACGCGGGGCTCAGATCGCCGGGGTCACAGGGCTGGAAGACTGTAAAGTAGGTCGTGGGGGAGACCAGAGGACTTGGGGGGGGGGGAAAGGACGCGCACGCGCGCTCCCGGATGCGGAGCGCATGCGCACGTCGGGGCGGGGCAGGGCGGAGGCGGCATGGGGCACGTACTCCAGGCTGCAGGCCAAAGAGAAGGCAGAAGGCCTGCCTGTCTGGTCCCTTCCTGCGCTGGTTTCCCCCCCATCTCGCTCAGCAAAACAGACGCTTAGAACTTGTGATTAGGCATTTTATTAGGCTTGGTAAAGAGTTTCATCAGTACTCCAATTAAAAAAAAAAGTATAAAAGCTACATACAAAACGTGAGATCAGACGACTAAACTTTCCCGACTCAGGGCCAAATTCTGCAAAGGGAGAAAAGAAAAAAGTATGAGCTGGACGGGCTGGGGGAGGAGGGTCTGGAGGGTCTGAAGTCAGAGGGTCCCGGCTCACCTTTTTCATCCTCCGCTCCCTCGAGGCCTGCGAGTCAGTCTCTGAGTAAGGAGGCGGCGCTGGGGGGTAGTGGCCTTCCTCTTCCTCATCTTCCTCCCTGTAAAGTCTCCTTCTCTCTCCAGACTCCTTTTTCTTTAAGGCCTCTTCTAATAGTCGCCCATCATATTGAGGGTCCCGTGACCTGGAGCCAGCATCCCGAGGGTCCCGGGATCTCTGACGGGATCTGGGGTCAGCTCGCCGATCCCTAGACCTCAAGTCGTCATAGTAGTGGGGATCTCGGGAATGTGGCAAGTCCCGAGGATCGTCGGGGTCATAGAGGTCATCCCGGCTGCGGCTTCTGGGAGGTGCATAGGCCCGTCCTCTTCTCCCACTACTTGGGGGAGAAGACCTTCCTGATTCAGTGGAGCCAGGCCTGTTGATGTCATCCAGAGCATCCACAGAGCGGGCTCGAGGCCGCCCGGATCCCCAGCCGCCCCTTGGCTGTTCTTGAAGGGGTTCCTGCTCCCACATCCTGGGACTCCGAGGCGAGTGGCCACTCCACTCCTCATCCCGGATTGGGGTAAGGGCAGGACCCCTGGAAGGCCGAGATCTCCAGTCATCTTCATGGAGGGAGGTGACTTCACTCATGGCTGTAGAGAAGGGAGATGTCACTGGTACTAAGACAGGTCCAACCTTGTGACCCATAGGCTCACACCGTCCCCTGGGAGCACAGCAGGCAAGGAGTGTCTACAAGATTGGTAGCAAGCATGCTTCCCCTTAGACCCAGGTTTGCAGCTCACCCCGTTCCACTCGGCCATTGGGAGGGCCAGGCCGGGAAGGGTCAAAGTTGGCTAGCTCCTTCTCCATATAGTATAGGACCCTCATGGAGTCGTCCTGCTGGCTAGCCTGTATCCTGTAGCCACTTCTTACTTCTGAGGAGAGGAACAAGGTGGTTGGTTTGGGGCGTGGGGAGGAAATGCAGGCACATTCAACCTCAAAACAACAGTTTGTTTTTACCTGAAGACACACTGCCGTCCACATCACGCATCAGAGGTACCTGGGAGCTGTGGCCACCGACTAGTAGAAATCACATGGTCAGTAATTGCTCTTTGGAGCAAAGCAGGGCACTCCCAGTCTTCCATGCTCCCTTCCAGCCCTATCCCACCCTGTTTGGCTTCCCCCAGGCCTTACCTGAGCTGTTCCTGTCAAAGTCTCCAGGGTACCTGCTGTAGGGAGGGCCCATGGGAATCATGGCAGGTGGTGGTGGTGGGGTCTTGGCAGGAGAGAGGTGGGTGTAGATGCTGGGGGCGTAGATGCTGGGGACGCCTGAGGTGGCTGCTTTGCCGGCAGCATAAACTGGGAGGGCAGATTGGGATGAGAAAGGTGATCAGAAGCTCCGCTGTCCCACGCTGGAATGGGGTTCTGCGGGGACATGAGTTTGCCTCTCCATCCCATTCCTGCAACACTGTAGGTTAGGGAACCCAGCCTTCGCCAAGTTCCTACTTCCTCTCTGACTTCACATGGAGTTATGAGAATGGGGTGCACACTGGCGTATCGGGGCACCAATTTGCACATCGTGGTTATCTGCCAACAGCTGACAATGGAAAGGTTTCATGCGAAATGCCAGGATGACTGTGTGTGTCCGTGTTTTGGTACTGGGGAAGGATCCCAGAACCCTAGACTTCTTAGGTAACTGTTTTACCACTGAGTCACATTCCTACCCCCCACCTTTTTTTTTTTTTTTTTTGTCTTGAGACAGGGCTTTGTAAGTGGCCCAGGAAGATCTTAATAAGACAGACCTTGAACTTGTGACCCTCCTGCCCCAGCTATCATGGAAACTAAGAATGACAGGCTTGCACCTAAAGGCAATACTAGGCAAGGTCACTCCCTTTAGAGAATGAAAGCTGCCCCCCCCCCCCCCCCCCCCGCTGCCCCCATTCTGGGACCACTCCTGTCTACATAAGCTGAGGCAGCGTAGACCATACTGTGGAAAAGTTGTCACTGTGGAGTCAGGCAAGGACATGCACACAGGAGCTTCCGAAGCTACCTTGCCTGCACCCAGGAGGAGTGCATACCTCCAGGGTTTCCAACTGCTGGCCACACCCACCTGCCCACCCAGCTGACTGTGGTCTGACAGCTCAAGGGTAAATCCTTCCAGGCTAGAGGCTGGGTCCTGGTGGCAATTCCTAACTCAAGTCACTGGATCCAGCCTGGCTTGGTGGTGCAGGCCTGTAACACCAGCTACCTAGGAGGCCAAGGCAGGAGGATTACAACATGTTCAAGGCCGGTCAGAGCCAGAGGGTTTTTGACTGTTTATCATCATCATCTACATTTAGTGAGTGTGCCACAGCATGTGTGGAAGTCAGAGCACAACTTCCGGAAGTCTGTTCTCTGCTACCACGTGGGTCCCAGGGCTTAGACTCTGGTGTCAGGCTTTGCAGCAAGCGCCTTTCCTGAGCCATCGCACCGGCCCTGGCTCCCTGGAATTTGTTGTTGTTGTTTGTTCTAAAGATTTACGTCTATATTTTTCATTTGTGTATGTGTGTGGTGGGGGATGGGTAGGTGCCCCTGGAGACCAGAGGAATAAGATACCCTGAAGCTGGAGTCATAGGCAGTTGTGAGCTGCCTGATGTAGACCAGGCTGGCCCCAAACTCATAGAGATCCACCTGCCTCTGCCTCCTGAATGCTGGGATTATGGGCACGTGCCACCACACTGGGCTAATCTCTCCAGTCTTAAAGGGCTACAGAGTTTTAAGGCCAGCCAGCTTGAGTAATTTAGGAAGATGCTGTCTCAAAATAAGTAAAAAGAGGCCCAGGAATGTAGGTCAGTGATAAGAGTACTTGAGAGTCTGGTTCAATACAAATGTCACTGGGCCCTCCTTGGGACTCCAGAAGCTCGAAGGTTCCTTGCTCCTCTGATTTGGAAGCAGAAAACTTAAGTGCTCAGCTCTGCCCATGAGGAACCCCTTCATTAGTTAAGGAGACTGGCTGGGTTATAATTAGCAGTAGGGCTGGGGCAGAGCACACAGGAAGACCGTCCCGTGGGAGGGAGGCAACGAGTCCGTGGGTATGTGACACGTGAGTCGAGATGGATAAAGCATGGTCCTGGGACGGAGCATACAGCGTGGCCCCTTCACTCCAGTCCCTCAATGGTTGTACCCGATAGAGAAGGGAACATGGCTCTGAGGCCACACACACAGTACCCAGCAGGCCTCCCTGACCTGTGCACCGGTTCACGGCAGTGGCCAACAGGAGCAGGTGTGGAACACGTTACGTGGGCCCCACCAAATGCTGTCCACACAAAACCTCCGAACTCCTGCTGTGCAGAGCTCTGCCCGTCAGGCACCTAGCTGGCCTCAAAGCCCCATTTGGCCTGTTCTTTTCTGTGGGCTGTGCACTAAGGTGCAGAGCTATCCCAACAGCCTCCCCAGGAAAACTAAAGGGCCAGCAGCCTTGTCCCCTAAGAGGCACAGGCAGCTGCAGTCACTTGCTTTCTCGTCTCGTTCCTCTGCTTTAGGTGTGTGCTTCCTTCATTTCTGGTCCCAGTTTCTATCTGCAGCCCTCCACAGATGCCTGCCTGGATGTGAGGGCTGTCTCAAGACAGGCTCCATGTGGCACGTGCAGTTTGAGTGGTTGTGTGCGGCCAAAGTTGGCTGAAGTGATGCACCCTACAAACCCTGCTTGGTTTCTTACCTTTCCCTGGGAGGTTTTTGTCTTGTTTTTTGAGACAGGACCCTGTGTAGCCCAGGCTAGCCTTGAACTTCAGATCTTGTCTCTACCTTCCCACAGTGCTGGGATTGCCTAGGAAAACTGCCACCATCCCCCACCCACCCCCGCCCCCGGATTGTGTTTTAAGGGAGCTTTACTTTTCCTGTGAACACTGTCTTACAATGTTGGACATTACTATTCTTGGTGGTCTTGCTTTTGAACCACAGCCGTAAATTATCCTCTCAAAAGAAAAACCTCAGAGTCAGGGCAGAAGCTCAGTGGCAGGGTTTGCCCAGCACGCACAGGGTCCTCGCTTCAGTCCCCAACACCACAAGGGAAGCCTCAAACTTAAAAGCTGAAGTACGTGACCGATACTGGAGAGTAGCAGGTCCTGCACGGCCTGCTGTACACACTGCCTCGCTCTCCAGATCTAGAGGGCAGGCTGATGTGCCCGTACAGTTCCAGTACAGGAAGCAGGTGAGGGGTACTTACGGGCCTCAGGGCAGCAGCACTTGTCTGGGCAGCAGGGACATCTGACATAGCAGCAGCAGGTGTGGGGACAGCACTGGCACCAGCAGATGCCCAGGAGGAGGAAGAGGAGGAAGCTCGCCAGGCAGACCACGACCACAAAGAGCCAATCTGCAGAGAAAGGAGAACGGGCTCTGAGCTGGGAGGCCTGAGTAACAACAAAGATGGACAGGGATAGGCAGGGCACCCAAGCTCCACAGGGTGGTGTGGTGCCAGCTCTGGGCCAAGGGACTAGCGGCAAAGCTCCTCAGAGAACCTGTAACTACCGCTTGGTTCTCTGTGCCCAAGACTAGGGCGTAGCAACAGAGGGACGCCACCCCACTACAGCCAGGTTAAGTCCCCACAGGAGACCTTATCCTGAGTTCCAGCAGACAAAGCAGAGGGCAAGAGGGAGCCTGGCTGGAGCAACATGAAAGGCACCTTCAGGAAGGGAAAGCCACAGCCCATACCTGCAGCCCAGAAGAACGCAGCAGGTACCAGTCACTCGAGTCCCTCGCCTACACCCCGGAACCTCTTCAACCAGCCCAGGCCACCCCAAGCCCACAGCCAGGCCACTAGATGTCACAGAATGGGGCAGGTTTAGTGGAGGTCCACAGCGAGAAGTGATTAGGGGGTAGGGAGAATACTAGAAACAGAAGCAAACTATCGGCCCCCAAGAGGATCCCTACCAGGCATTCCACCCCCATACCTTCCAAGGGCCCCGCCCGAAAACCAGGTAGGAGCTCAGGGGCCTCTGAGGTCCTGCCTGGAGGGACAAAAGAGAAACAAGATTATGTTGGCCATGTCCAGCCAAAGCCACCACCCTTAAGAACGGCCAGCGTCAACCGTGGAAAACATGCCCTGAGCAGTGACAGAGACAATGGTGACCTAGGGTGGTCCTGGATGGAGGGATATATATGCCTTCCACCCTGCCACAAGGGTCCCCTCTGAAGGGTCTGGCCTCAGCCTGGCATTCCCATCTTCCACCTACGCTGGTCCTGTCAGGCATGGTAGGTATACTCTAGAGACCACCAAAAATGGTTTATTATTTGGTTTGAAACAGGGTCTCTCTCACACGGTGGCTCAGGATGGTCTTGAACTTGAAGCAGTCTTGCTGCCCTCCACCTCCTAAAGTTCCAGGATCACAGGCAGGAGCCACCACTCAGGGCTCGAAATGAGGAACTATTGGCAACTTACAGCTGCTGGGGAAGCCAGTCACTTTTCTGTGGGGCTGTGGCCGCGGGGTAGGTCTGCCCATGCTCCAGTGCGGATGGCTCTACACCCATGAGCACAGAGCCAACAAGAACAGGACTCAGGTTATTTTTTAAAAACGGGTGAATTTGGGAAAGGAGCGTGTTGGGGGTATCTGGGGCAAATTGGAAGTGGGTTATGTGCATGCATATGACCAAAACATATTATATACTTGTATGAAATTATCAAATAAAGGTTGTATCAAGGTTAAATTCTGAATAGTAAAATATGAAGAAAACATTATGATACCAAGAATATCATAATGAATTATCTCTATAGCAACATAATTGTGAAATACAATCTATATATTTTTGAAGCACTGGAGTGTTGAACCCAGGACCTCATGAATGCTAAGCATGTGCTTTACTACCTAGCTACACTCCACCCACAATAGTTTTTTCCAACATAGTAAGGGGCCATGAAGGCACATTAAAATCATATATGGTCCTGAGCCTGTGACCCTTGAAGGTGTGAGCTCTGTTCACAAATTGGGTCGTACAGGTAAGTTTCAAGACCCAGGTGCTATAGAGGTCCTGTGTCCCACAAACATCAGGAGAGTGTATACACACACACACACACACACACACACACACACACACACAGAGGAAACTATGGTTCTACATCAACACACCTCTCTCCAGAGCATATGCACTTAGCTGAGGCAGGAACAACAGGAGTTTAAACAAGCCTTAGCTACATAATGAACTGAAGGTTACACGAGATCCTGGCTCACAACAAATAAACGAATTAAAAACCTAAAACATGTGGTCCAAGAGGCCAGAACTTTGCCTCATGACACTAGGAATACTCTCCTCTTCCTCCGAGGGCACAGCCGGGGTTTGCACAGGCTCCCTGACATACCACCACCATCACGGTGGCTAATACTGTGCAGTTGAGTTACCTTGGGATTTAAAAAATTGCCCAGTTTCAGTCAGTTGTGCGGCACCTGCTACAATATAAGTACTCAAGAGGGAGGAGATATTGAAGGATCGCCACTTCAATTTGGGCTACACAGTGAGACCCTGTTTCAAAAAAAAAAAAAAAGTTCCTAATTCAATTTAAAAAAAAAAAAAAAGATTTATTTATTTATTGTGTATACAGCATGTATGACTGCAGGCCAGAAGAGGGCACCAGATCTCATTACAGATGGTTGTGAGCCACCATGTGGTTGCTGGGAATTGAACTCAGGACCTCTGGAAGAGCAGTCAGTGCTCTTAACCTCTGAGCCATCTCTCCAGCCCCCTAATTCAATTTTTAATAAGATAAGCAATTAGCTATAAACCACAAACACGGCACCAAACTTGTAAGATCCCGAGTAGCTCCAAGAACTATTGATGGTGCATGCCAATAAAGGCCGCTAGGTCATCAGAGGATGGATTCCACCACGTGCCCTTTGTCCTGTGGCTCGAGCCCTCTCTGAACCTGTTTGCATCACGCACTTGCTCACATCTGAGGATGGCAACACACAACTGAAGCTTCTCTCATATCCAGCACATGCCATGCAAGACTAAGGGATGGCTTCTGATTGGCTCAGGCAAGGAAACCGCTTGACCAGACTGGAGACCCTGGGGACACTACCCTGCCCCTGACATCCATCCGCCTTGTTTAACACAGACTCAAATTTCTACACACTGCATAAATCACACACAGCACCACCCCCAAAAGGACAGAAGACAAACTTTGTGTTTGGACAAAGGATTCATGGTACACTGTAGCCCTGGGAATGTGGCAGAAAGGAGGTCCAATCTCAGTTATACAGCTGGCCTTCCAAATCCAGAATACATAGAAAAATATCCAAAAGAAAATGCCCCCACTCCCTTTTAAACAGGTCTCACTATGTAGCCCAGGCTAGCTAGAAATTCACTGTGTAGCTCAGACTACCCTGAAATTCAATATAGCATAGGCTGTCCTCAAAGGGACTATGTGGCTGAGGACTGGCTCCCAAGCACAGGGTTTCATGGGCCACCACCCTCTGGGAACACACCACCTTATCAAACATGTGCGGACTTGTTTTCTTGCTGTTATCCTCTCAGCAACAATGTAACAGCCTGCATTTTAACATACTTGCTTTATCAGACATTCTAAGGAACCTTGAGCAGTGGAAAAGTTACAGCTTCTATGTGAGTTCGCCACTGTTTTCCATAAGGGACCCAGAACCGACCTCCCACAGTCAAGAGAGGTCTCACTACCAATCAACTCGGCTACCTTTTACTTTTTTTGTTTGTTTTTGAGGCAGAGTCTTTCTATTTTGTAGATCTGCCTACCCTGGAACTCGCTCTGTAGACCAGGCTGGCCTAAACCTGAGACCCACCTGCCTCCATGTGTGTGTTTTTAAAAGAGAAGCCAGTAGATTCCTCAGTCCTCTCCACTATTACTTTGGCTCTGGCTGATTTGAAATGCCATATAGGGAAGGGTTCTGTCTGGGGTGCAGGGCACAGAGAAGCCCAAGTGACTGGCAGTGTCGCAAAGGGGGGGGGGCAAGCAGGCGACAGGGCCCAGCACGGTAGCTGGATGACAGAGGGGAAACACAAGAGTGGACTAAAGGAGCAGCAGTTCCCCCCCCCCTCAGGGCCCTCTGAACCCAGGGCGACTCACCGAGGACAATGAGCTCTGCGTATGCCTCGTTGTTCCCATCCAGATCCTGGGCTGAGACCACAGAGCAGTAATACACCCCACTGTCCCCCCAGGCCGTCTGCTCGAACGTCAGGTCAGCATCTGGGTCAGGAGGAGACAGTATGAAGACACCTCAGGGGAAGGTGTCTGTCCGTCCATCCCTCCACCTCCCCCACACCATGGGAAGGGAGCAAGCGTGCGGGGCTGCAGAAATGGCTCAGCAGCTGCTGCCCTCACTGCTCTCACTGCGTTCTCAGGACCCACTCGAGAGCTCACAACCATCCGTAACTCTAGTTCCAGGGGATCCAGCACCCTCCCCCACCTCCCCAGGGACTGGGCATGCACACGGTACACATATATACATATAGGCAAAAATCAGACACATGAAATAAGTACTAAATCGTTAGTTTTTGTTTGTTGGATACAGTATCTCACTCTGTAGCCAGACTGGCCTTGAACTGGAAATCCTCCCAAACTCAGCTTCCCAAGTGCTGGGATTGCAGGCACCACCCCACCCCGCTAAAATCAAACACCAAACATGGGTTATTTGAAAACATCTGGGTGCCAGGCATGGTGGCACAGGCTGCTCATTCTGCACCCAGGAGGCTGAGGCAGCACTGTCTCAAGCTGAACCCCCGTTTGGGCAACAGTATGACCTTACGTCTGTGGCTTAGGGGTAGAAGGTTTGCCTAGCACACAGAGCCCGACTTAGATCCCCAACATTGACATGAAGCAACAACAGCCCAAACCAAGCCTAGGAGGTGAGCATCATTATCACTGTGGTTTTGGAGGTGAGACATGTGGTGTGGAGTGATGACCTAATCCAGCCAAAGGCAGAGACAGTCTGACTCCAGTGCCTGTGCCTTCAACTCAGACACATCCTTCTTACCAAGTCTCAAAGCTGAAGTCTCACCTCCCTCATCAGACCTTGAGGATGGGCAGGCGCCTAAGTAGGAAGCCAAGCTAACTAGGCCAGATCCCAGATAGGAGATGCCCGGGCACCAAGGAGTGGGTGTGACGGGTGTGGGAGAGACACTGCCAGTTCCAAGCCCACCCCCTCCCATTCTGTCCCCACATTCCAGGTCAGTCCCAGGGCTTGGGGACGCTCTGGTCTGCTGCAGCCCCAGGCCAGGAGCCTGCTAATTACACCATTAATGAAAGTCTTTTAGCACATCCGGTTTCCTCTCTACTCCTCAGGCCCTAATTAGTTACAGCCTTTCCTCCACCTAGCAAAGCAGGACAGGGAAGCCTCTGCCCAAGTGGTAAGCATTTCTTCTAGCCAACAGAACCCCAGGGGATCATGGCTGTGGTCTTCTCAGGCATAGGCTCCTAATGACCTGCCTGCTACCTGGTCCCATGGACCTAGGACCCTGCATGACAATCTGTCCACCCCACCCGTGTTAGCTGTGGCTGCCCAAATCCTGGTACCTGGCACCTACTGGGACACCAGCTACGAAGGGCTAAACCTCCCTCAAAAGAAACCCCTTTCCAAAATCCATCTAGATCATGCCGAGTATAGTCCGCAGGCCTGCAAAGCCTTTAGCATGTTCTCTGGCCACTGGCTATGTCAATGTCATCCCCACGATCTCACTGGCCTCCAGCCCATCCTTTCTGCTGATCCAGCTAGGTTCCCTCTCCTTACTCAAGCCCCAACCTGGAGGAGCACTCTTCCTGGCCACCCCAACTCACATGGCTCCTCTGCTCACTGACGGCCGGCCACCTAACACCCTGCTCATATGCTCATTCCTACTTCTTCACCTGTGACAATATGGCAGAAGAACAGAGTCAGCCTCAGTCACCTCCGATTCCATGGAGGGCTAGCTCTCTCCTTAGCTTTTATTGCTTGTCTCAGCATTCCAGACACCTGGTTACCAAATAAATGCCTGATCCATTCATTCAACATTCAACATGGCCGGGGGTATGGGTGGCATAGTCTATGATGGCCAGCACTGGGGAGGTTAAGGCAAGAGGATGGAGTTGGAAGCCAGCCTGGACTACATAGGGAGACCACCTCAAACCCTGTCCCCCAACAGACAACAAACTGCACTGAATGTCCCAGGAAGTGTTTAAGTAACCTTCATTAGAAAGTAAAGGTTCAGTGGGGGGGTGGTGGCGCACACCTTTGGTCCCAGCACTTGAGAGGCAGAGGCAGGTGGATCTCTGAGTTTTGAGCCTGGTCTACAAAGTGAGTTCTAAGACAGTCAAGGGTACAGAGAGACCCTGTCTCCAAACAAACCAACAAAACAGAAAGACAGCAAAGAAAAGGAAGCGAAGGTTCTCAGTTTGTCTAGAGAGCACCTGCGGTTCCCTGGCCTTTCCAGGGGATTCCAAGGTCACACTTATTTTACAACACTAACATGCAATCAGCCTTAACCTCTCAGGAACATTCAAAAACATTTTCCACGTGATATGTAATCTCATAGCAAACTAAAGCTGCTTGGAGAATCTTGCTTCTCCTGATCAAGGGCAAGAAAATGCACAGGAATAGAAAACAATCCCACTTACCTCATTTAAATAATTATTTTTTTGTTTTGGAATTTTTTTCATAATAGGTATGTTTAGTTCTTTATTGGCTTATTTTATTTCTTCCTTCCTTTTTTGAGACTGGCTGGCTTGGAACTCATTATGCAGGGCAGGTTGGCCTCGAACTCACATTTAATTTGCTGATTATAAAAACAAAAGCTTGAGCCAGATGTGATGGTATAATGTTAATTCCAGCACTTGGGAGGCTGAAGTAGGAGGATTGTGAGTTCGGTGCCAGCCTGGGCTGCAGAGTAAAATCCTGGAGAAGGACAGACACAAACGGTTTCAGAGTTCTTCAGTAAAAAGATGTTCAGAGGTTCTAGAAACTCCATGGAGGAAAGCTGTTCTCAGTGCACTTCCGACCAGAGTTAAAACACACTGCCTATGGATGGGGAGAAGCAGCATAAAGGACATGACCTAGGAGGGAGAGACGGTGCCAGGCGTGGAAGCGGGGGCTGTTCAGCTCTGGGAAGGCTGCCCAGGGTGACTTCTGAGGAGGGAAGACCGACTTCTGGCCATTGTTGACTGAGGTGTTATGCACAGATCCCCTCTAACACAGACACCCATCCTTTCACAGACCCCTCAAAAACTCAGTAACTTAAAACTGTCCTAAATATTCCAGACTTTTCTTCATGGCTTTCTGGACCCATCATTTCCCACTTATGTGTCTGGGATACAACAGTGGGTGTTGGGTGCTGTGAGCTGGGGCACCCGTGGTTAATGTTCTTGGAGATACCACGAGGGGACCTTGATCCCATGGGATTGGCTGCTGGGGAGGCTCACTGGCTGTGGTGCTACTCGACTGTTCTGTCTCCCATGGGTCTATGGATTTGATCGCTTTTCCCTGACCCATGCACTCTACAGCAGGTCCTGCCCAAAGATGAAGGAGCGAGAAGGAACCCCCGCCACAGGAAATGATTACATAGGCCAGACATTAAAACCAAGGGCCTCCAGGACCAGACCTGGGCCTTGCTGTATTGTATTTGGCCCATCTGATGTTTTCAGAACCCATGAACAGTAAGGCTTTCCGGCTTCTTTTGATCACTCCTGAGGCCTGGGCCCACCTCCTTCCTGTGGGGCACACCCTGTTCCTGGTCCCTGCTGGCCCCCAAGATCACAGGGGCTGGGCCCTGATTCCACGTGTGAGGTGAAAGACATGGTTCCACTGGGAACAGAGGCTGGGCTCTTCCATGGCTACGTCCTGACTCCTTATTTACACACGGCAGAGGGGAGCCTCAGGATTTTAGAGGTCCTCAGGGTCCTATTCAGTGCTGCTCGGAATGGGGGACATAGCTCCAAGCGGCCTGAAGAGGCTAACACGAGGGCCTGTGATAAACACCCCACATCTCCCGAAGCAGGCGGAGTGGAAGAGAGGTGCTGGGGGATGGACACTGATTTTTTTCCATCACTGTTTTTTTCTGCAGTTCCTGGGGACCTATGTCCTTACCTACACTAGACGGGCGCCTCACCACCGGCTGTATTCTAGCCCTTTTTACTGTCTTAACTTTTGGAGACAAGGGTTCACTGAGTGGCCCAGCATGCCTTGAGCTTCTGCTCCCCTGCCTCAGCTGGAGTAGCTGGGGACAGGCAGGCTACACTTAACTTTCACTCTTAAAAATTAGGAGGGTGGGTGAGCCTAGGGATGCCACCGAGAGGCCCACCTCTCTTTACCCTCAAAGCTGAAGAGGAAGGAAGCTCCCATGGCTACTTGGACTTTCGAAAGGGTAGCCACTTACCTACCTCTGTTGAAATAAGCCAGCTAGAGTCACCTAGTCTTTGAGGTCCCTGGGTCATGAGGGTCCCCCGGGATATATCCTGATGGACACTCTTGAGTTTTTCACCCCTCAGAAGAGACCCAGGTCCTGATCACTGTTGGGCAATTAGGCTCAGTGGGAGCCCCCAAGGAACTCAACCTCTCCCCAACTTCAAGGGCAGCTGGAGGGTTTGGTGAGTTTCCATGGCGATTCAAGGCAATTCCTTAGGACCTGATTCCCTGGGACCCCACCTTTCATCTGCGGCCTGATATGGAGAGGGCATACTCTACAGCCTGGTTTCCAGGGATCTGCAAAGAGTCACCCCGCCTCCTGTGCTCCCACACAGAATGATGGACACATCCATTACCTGGAGCCTGCACCCCTGGCCCCCTGGCATCCCTGTGTCCTTCCTCTACCCTTTGGGTTCTTCAGATCACACTGGCAAAGATGGCATATCCAAGTCATTCAACACACACAACCAAATGCTCTTTCCTTTGGACCTTGTAAAACTATCTGAAATCTCCCACACTTAAAAAAAAAGCTGGGAGGCGGTGGCGCATGCCTTTAATCCCAGCACTCAGGAGGCAGAGGCAGGTGGA
Source organism: Peromyscus eremicus (assembly GCF_949786415.1). NCBI lineage: Eukaryota > Metazoa > Chordata > Mammalia > Rodentia > Cricetidae > Peromyscus > Peromyscus eremicus. Next base: position 156,986,197 of record NC_081416.1, on the reverse strand, counting down.
TCTCTCTGTGAATTCAAGGCCAGCCTGGGCTACAGAGCGAGCTCCAGGACAGGCTCCAAAAGCTACACAGAGAAACCCTGTCTTGAAAGACCAAAAAATAAAAAAATAAATAAATAAATAAATAAAAACCAACCCCCCCCCCCCAAGACAGGCTGGCCTCCAACTTGCTACATAGTTGAGACTGGTTCTAACTCCTAATCTACTCCCCAATGCTAGGATTACCGGTGTGCACCACCATGCCCAGAACTCTCAGTCTTCCTAAGTCTTCTTCTCACTGCCAAAATGTCACTTCTAGAAGGTAATTTAGGGCAGGAACAGGATCAGGGCTGTTCTGCTTACCACTGTATTCCCAGTGCTTCTAACAGCATCTGGGACACAGTAGATCCTTGACAGACAATGGCTATGGATGTAATTCAGTGGTAGAGCCCCTGCCTAGAATCCACCAGTGATGGGCTGGGGCATGGCTCAGTGGTAGAGCCCCTGCCTAGAATCCCCCAGTGATGGGCTGGGGTGTGGCTCAGTGGTAGAGCCCCTGCCTAGAATCCCCCAGTGAGGGGCTGGGGGCGTGGCTCAGTGGTAGAGCCCCTGCCTAGAATCCCCCAGTGAGGGGCTGGGGTGTGGCTCAGTGGTAGAGCCCCTGCCTAGAATCCCCCAGTGAGGGGCTGGGGGTGTGGCTCAGTGGTAGAGCCCCTGCCTAGAATTTCCCAGTGAGGGGCTGGGGGTGTGGCTCAGTGGTAGAGCCCCTGCCTAGAATGAATGAACGAATGATTGGACACTAGGCCTACAGTAGTGAAGTTAGGATGCAGCTGTTATCAACTGAGTAACTCCCAGCAAGTCACTTGTCTCTAGGGCCTCTGAAAATATGACAGTGATAGAATGGAGTGACTCAGTTGCTGTGTGGTCTAATCCATTCCAAGTTGAATCAGGCCTTGGGTCTCACTACATGTAGCACAAGCTGGTCCTGACCTTAAGATTCTCCGGCCTCAGCCTCCCAAGTGCTAGGATTATAGGCGTGAGCCACCCACCACAGCTGGCTGCAGTATATGTCTTATTGCTGGCATTTTTAGTATTAATTATAAAATGAGTCCCCACTTTGATATCCACTAGGTTGTTTGTTTGAAATCTGCAAGTTTCTGGCATTGTATGTTGGGTATGTCTCCCTTGCAACACTGTGAGCTCACAGGAGAGTGATTTGATGGTTTTATTTCTGTGTTCTCAGAGCCAGGAACAAACCTGGTATATGGTAGGGGCTGTACTGTGGGGCAATGGATCAAAGGATAGACGGATGATAGGTGATATGTGGGTGGATGGATGTGTGGGTAGGTGAATCAACGGATAGGTGGAGGGATTGGTGGATGGATGGGTGAGTGGGTGGACAGGTGAATGGACAGTGGGTAAATGGAAGAATCCCTCCCTTCATTAGTCCACTGAGACACTCAAACACTCTCTCCACCACCCACCGAGCCTCCTCCCGCCTTGCCCCACATACTTCCTGTGATGGTGATCCTCCTGCCCTGGTAGTACTCTCCTAGGGTCACGGCATTGCCCTGCTTGGTGGCCACCACCCTAACGGTGCGTACACTGTCCTGGCACTCCACATAGGGGTTGTAACCAGGGTTGCCAGCTGCCAGCTGGGCATTTATCTGGTTCTCCACGCTGGCAGGGGAGAAGGCATCGGCCACGCGGTCTCGGCAGAATGACTTGTACTTCCAGATCACGATGGGGGATGAGATCGAGTTGCTCATCTGATAGGTGCAGGGCAGTGTCACTGGCTGGAACAGGATCACTACGTGGTAGGGGTCAGACACAGTCACCTGGATGGTGCTGGCAGGAGCTGGGAGAAAGAGGAGGGTCAGCCCAGTGGGTACCGCAACAGCAAGGAGCCACACTACCTGACAGTGTGTGCGGTTTTTTGTTTTTGTTTTTTTCATAGCACTTGGCATACTGGTCCTTAATCCCTTAGACTGGTGAGACAGATTGGATATGCCCATTTTATACACCCTTGGGGCTGAAAAGTGATAAATATGTAGCTCCACAGGCCAGGTCCCTGGAATACTCAGTCTACCTCTCCCTACTCAGAGACTCCTCAAACGCAGATAGAACCCTTCGGCCCCCATCCGAGCCAACGTTTACGTAGGTGAGCGCTGGCCAGCGGAGGGTGGTTAGAGGTTCAAAAGTCCACCCCACAGATACCCGGGAGGTGGGTGGGGTGAGGAGTCCCCAATTCCACACCCACTCCAAGCCAAGGTAGTTTCTCAAGCTCTTCTTTCAGGAAACGTCTGATCTAGCCCTCGAGTGCTCTCTCCCCGTTACCCCAACACTTAGAAATCTTGGGGTGTGCCCAAGATTCCAGTGCCTGGCCTTTCCCGTGATCGGGGGGGGGGGCCTTGCTTCTGTCCCACAAAGGGTCCCCTTCTCCGTACAATTCTCAGGCTTAGGATCCCCAGAGTTTCACTTCCTGTTATCTCCAACAAAGGCGGAGGAGCGGGCTGGACGCGCCAATAGAGGAAAGTCCCTACCTCTGGCTTACAGGGGTCTTCCCAACCAGGCGGGATCTGGTGGTCTCGAATCTACGCTCCCGAACTAGCCATCACCCCCCACCCCCTTGGTTCCGACTCCTCCAGGACGGTAAAAGCCGCAGCCCTCTCCATCCACCTCCTGTAGTGCCCTCCCGCCGTCCCACAGCACCGGGGACCCCATTCCTTACCTGGACAGTAAGTGATGAGAAAGAGCCACAGGAAGAGCATAGTGGCCGGCCGGGAGCCAGGCGCCCCAGAACGCGCGCTGGGCGCCGGCGCCATCGCGGCCGTCTAGCAGCGACGGAGCCCGCGCGTCCCCTCCCAAGTATCCCGAGAGTAGGGGGCGCGGCGAGCACCAAGGCCGAAGAGGGTGCTTGCTCCACTCGGCCCCTAATCCAAGTCCATTTTCCCCACACAGAAGGAGTTCTAACCTACAAAGAAAACTTGGACGAAACTCATGCCTTCGGGTTTCCCAGGACAACTGACCCCGGCGCGCGGTGGCTCTCCGGGTCACTCCACCCCCTGTTCATTCCCAGGAATGGATCCGCCCAGGTACACAAGGGTGGGAGCCTTGGGGCTGGGCTTTGGGGTGGGCGGCGGAGGAGGGGCTTGCGGGCCTCCCTCCCCGGAAGTGGGCTGACTCAGGTGCGCTCCTGCCCCCAGGGCCTGAACCAAGTGACCGCTTAGCCAGGAGGGCTCCTGCACCCCAGGAGACCTGTGCAGCCACCTGCTGCTCTGGCCAAAGTTGATAGGACCGCGCTCCCTGAAAACAGAGACCCTCTGGGAGTGCTCCACCTGCCGAGAGGGGCCGGCCCTGCCGCGCACCTGTTCGCTGCCGGTCCACACCCCTGTCCCCGGCGCCGATGGACCCGCCTAGGTGCGCCCTGCGGGGAGGTGCCAGGCCCAGCTAGGTCCCGGCTGGCAGAGGCGTGTCGCTGACGCCGCCTGCCTTCCCACTCTCGTCCCAGTGGAGGAGGTGTCGCGGGGCTTTCTGGGCTCCCAAGTTGGATGACTCAAGGAATCAATGAGGTCCCCCTAGGAGGAATGCTCTGGCCCCGCAGGCGATGCTCATGGGGACAAAACCTTTGAAAAAGTTGCTGTCGTACTTTGGCAGTTTCCTTATTTCCCCCTTTCCTTAACTTGCTTCTTTTCCACCCCCCACCCCCCCATCCTCTAGGTCAGGCTTCCGGAAGTTCTGATACTTAAAGGCGCTGAGCCAAGACTGGAGACGGGGAGACCTGTTTCGGTTCAAAGGTTCCCAGGCCGTCACCTGCACCCGGGGCGCAGCCAGAGGCTCTCGCCCTTCTCAGCGTTACTCTGCTACCTCCTGGTGGCGCCGAGGAGAAACACATCCTAGGAAATTGTGAACTGGCCATTGCCTGGTGGGTTGGGAACCCTATCATTTTCTTGTGTGTCTTGTAAAACTTGTGTCAGGTCACATGCTTCCTCTCAGAAACCTCCCGTAGTCCCTCCTTACTCCCAAGCAAAATTCAAATACTCATACTGGCCTGATTGTCGCTCCCCAACGTCACTTTGCGCTCTTCGCTTCGTTGACGTCAACCACACTGGCCTGGTTGGTCCTGAATCAGACTTTCACACATGTCTGGTTTCGCTACTAGAATTCCCTTCCTGCTGCGGACGCCTCATCCCATTTTCCTTAGGGCCGCATTCAAAGGCAAAGGTTCTCATAAAATTTCACCCTGCTCATGAACCATCATGCTTTTTAAAAAATAGAGGAAATCGCCGTAGCCATCATTTTTAAACCAGTATTATGCATTACTGTATGTTTTGTACATGTCACTATTATCAATATGTTATCTATATTTAAGACTTGGTCATCCACCATCTTCAACATAGGAAAGAAAGAATCTGTATTAGATTAGAACCCACTCTAGCCACCCCATTTTCACTCAACAGTTTTACAATGTGAAAGTCTGAGAGTAGGGTTTCAGCATATATCCCAGAGCAGGCTTATCCTCAACTTCTCTCGTCGGCAGCAGTAAGTTTGCTGCCTTAATTTTAAACGCCCTGTGTAAAAAATGTGCAGTTGGGTTCCGGAGGGTGCTGGGGATCAGTCCCCCTGTGGTTTTTCCTGTTTGGAAAACAGTGTCGGGCTTGCCTACGGATACAGAGTAACCATTCCTTGACTCCTGCTGTTAGAGGGGGGTATATAAACCCATGTTGGTACGACTAAAGAGAGCTGCTTCCCTGACGAACTGAAACTGGGTGTCTAGAGTGCTGTTTAACCTCGGCGTCCCTTGCCAGATTTCGTGCTCCAACTGCGCGGGTCGTGGCAAGTGGAGGTTCCATCGAGACTTGGAAAGAAGGGGTAAGCGTACGAGGCTCACCTTCACAAAGGAAGGGGAGGATTGGATGTAACAGAGTAAAATAGGGTACGTACCATGGGGAATTCTGCAAAAGCTCAGTTGGCCACTGAGGAACAGGAATTAAGTAAGCAAGGAACAGGAATTAAGTCTAGCACCGCACTCACATTTGTGGACACCATAGCTGAAGCAAGTCCTTGGTTTCTGACGGGAGGAGGTCTGAATATTCCAGATTGGGAACAAGTAAAAAGATTTACAAAAGATGTTGCAGGAGAAAGGGGCAGATAAATTTCCTGTAGCTGCATTTTCTCTATGGAGACTTGCGAAAGATGCTCTTCTGACTGATAGTGAAAGTGAAAGAGCAACTTTCGGGGTGCGAGCAAGCATTTGCTGACGCTCAGGAGGCGGAGATGAATGAATCTTTGAAAGGGGAAAAGGAAGAGGTCGAGGTCCCCTGTAAAGAGCGTATAAGGATATTTGTGAAAGATTTAATGGATAAGGAAGAAGACGATGATCTTGCCTCTGTCTCAGATGTAGTAGAGGAGGAAGAGCAGCTAGAAAAAGAGACAGAGGAACTACAACAGAATTTGCGCCGTGCAAAAGTGAAAGCAACTTCTGCACCTCTATTGTCTCGACCCCCGCCAAGAAATCCTCGTTGGATAGGGGAGGAAAAAGAGTCAGAGGACAGATATAGGCAAAAAAAAAAAAAAAGGGGGTGGTGGTGGTGGTGTGCATGAAACATATCCAGTCATTGAAACTCAGAAACAAGCTGGACAGGTGGTCCGGGAGCATGTTCCTTTAACTTTAAAAGATGATGCCTCAGGGAGAAGCTGAGCCGTTATGGAGTTTAGTAAGAAATCCACCTGTGTTACTGCCTGTGAGTATTGATAGCCCTGTTTTTCCTGCTCTATTTTCTTCTAATTGGACAATTGGTACTGCTGCCAGCAATGTAAAACTCCAAGAAGGTTTCATAAATATTACTTTGCAGTTAAAAAAAATGCTCTTTGTTTTGAGAAAAATAGTATAGCTGGCAAGAATAATACCAATGATATCTCCTTGAATCTGAAAGGCAGCTTTCATGATTGCCTGCCTAGTCCTGAGTAATACTTGTTTGGCAGACTTTGTAGGTAGTTCCAGCACGTCCCATGCTGTGGGTCTCCAAGTGCTCCTTTCCCTTTTGTTGTTTGGAATGGTGATGTGGGAGGGGAGGGACTACTAAACTGTTCAGTTCTGAATTGTAGCTTGAATAATTGCTGGAGTGCAAATTGGTCCCATGCAGTGATTGTGAGAATACCTGCATTTGCAGTGATGCCTCTGGAGAGTCCTTCTGATCAGTTTCCGCTGCAGCTGAAGAGGACAGGAAGAGACTTTGGCATTACTGCCACAATTGTTGCAGCTGTGGCTGCATCTGCTGTTGCTGCTACAGCTGCTGGGCTTGCATTATCTCAGACTGTTTAACAGGCTGCTGTTATCAACACATTATCTGAGAGGGTGGCTGGTGCCTTGGACATTCAGCAAACATTAAATGGACAGTTACACTTTGGAATTCTGATGCTTAATCAGCAAGCAGCACTGTTACAAGAACAAATAGATATGTTGTGGATACGCCAACATATGTTATGTGTTTATGGAATGTCAGAAGTTTGTATAACCCCTCATGCAGCTTTTAATGCATCGGCCAAGGTTGCAGAATTGAATGCTTGTTTGCGAGGGCCTTGGAATGGAACATTTTTGAACTATACAATTCAGTTAGCACATGCGATTGTAGGGATTAATGAAACTAGAGTTGTTCCTGTAAATGAGCAGACCTGGTGGTCATTAATGTTTAAAGCTGCTGGGTGGATCACTAGATGGGCAGGGTCTGTTTCCCTCTTACTAATCTGTGCAGGTGGTATGAGAATTGGGTTATTTCTGCTATGCCGATGGCAACGCCAGTTCACTTGACACGGACAGGTAACCAAGCAAGCCCTTCTGGCCATGTTACCCTCTGAATTTGCACAAGTGTGGTTACAAATGTTGGATGGATAGTACCCAGAGATGGGCAACTCCTGTGGTCCTCATGCAACCTAAGGCAGGGGGCATAAGGGCAGCCCCCTATGACGGGTAAGTTTGGGGATTGCAACAGGTGACCTAAGGCAGGGGCTATCTGATCTTCCACAGGCTGTTCTAGCCGTTGTGTTCCTTTGAAAATAAAAAGGGAGGACATGTCGGCAGCAGTAAGTTTGCTGCCTTAATCTTAAATACCCTTTTTTGTCCTGTCCCAGTTAAGTTGTTTGTGTGAAAAATGTGCAGTTGGGTTCCGGAGGGTGCTGGGGATCAGTTCCCCCCTATGGTTTTTCCTGTTTGGAAAACAGTGTCCAGCTTGCCTACGGACACAGAGTAACCATTCCTTGACTCCTGCTGTTAGAGGGATATATAAACCAATGTTGGTACGAATAAAGGGAGCTGCTTCCCTGACGAACTGAAACTGGGTGTCTAGAGTGCTTTTTAACCTCGGCGTCCCTCGACGGATTTCGTGCTCCAGCTGCGCGGGCCACGGCACTCTCTCCCACTTTTTCCTCTTTGAATCATCTACTGTCATCTGATATTTTACAAGTCATATTTTCACCATTTATCTTGTCCCGTCCTACAGACAATATTGCTTAGTAAATGTTCCACCCCTACGTTTCCCGGCCCTTCTGTAGTTCCGTGGGGCTACATGGTCAGTTGTAGTTAGTAGCATATAAGCAAAAGTAAAGAGGGTTCCCCCTCCCAGTCCAGAGCATTTAATCAACAGTATGTGGCACAAGAGCCCCCGCTTCCCCTACCACAGCAACCAGTGTTGTTGCAGACGGCATCTGTGGGGACCTTTTGGAAGAGCACTCTTCACTAACCAATGCTGAGTATGAGTGTGAAAAAAAATGGGGTTATGAAACGAAGATTCCAGAAGGATGGAATCTTGACTGTCACGCTTAGTACATCCCGTTAACACCAAGGGGCTGATTTGATGACGATTTAAGCACTTTCCTATCTCCAGGAAGTCCATGGCTTCCGCTGGACTTCAGAAATAGTAGAGGCCCGTATCTCTCCATTCCCCTTTTGATGGACACGCAGCCCTTGACCCATTCTTCAGGTCAGGAGCTTTTCATCTCTGAGGCAAATGCCTGTGGGAAACAGGGTTCTGGTTTATTTACTTGTTTTGTTTTTTTAAATCTTTTTTGGGGGCTCACAATTTCAAAGGTTTCTGGGCATGGTTAGCTGGCTGCATCATTTGGAGGCATGCATTGCATGGTTGGTGAGGCAGAGAACTTAAGGATGCTGCTTGCTTCCTGGAGGCCAGGAAACAGACAGGCAGACGGGAAGGGGCCAGGGACAATACAGACCTAAGGACTGCCCTGCTTCTGTCGACTGGGTTCCACTTCCCAGGGATGAACCAGCCTGACTCCATCTTAAGATTAAAAGCCATCTTGTTACAAGGTCAAAATAAGCTCAACCTGTTTTCTGTAAAACTTGGATTTGACCATGTCTTGGCTCATTTTCTGGAATTTGACATGTTCCACACCCTATATCCTGACCCCTACCCTGATAAGATGTTCTGCCAAATAATTTTGAGATGTTCCTTCACATTCCTACATAACCAAAAATCCTTGAAAATGCCTTGGCCTTGAAGTTTGGGGGATAATATATAAGCCCACTTTCTCCTATGTTCGATGCTAAACTCCACTTTTAGCGAGACAGCCCTGTCTGTCAGAAAATAAAGCTTGCATAATCTGACCAAAGAATTTGGGTAATAGTCTTTACTATCATTCGATGGACCGTCCTAAAGACAATACTGCTTAGTAAATATTCCACCCCTACATCTCCCGGCCCTTCTGTAGTTCCATGGGGCTACATGGTCAGTTATAGTCAGTAGCATATAAGCAATGCATATAAACACTAAAGTTTTAAACACCATCAATATTAGCACCACCATCTGGGACCCAAACGTGGGAACTGTGGGGGATGTTTGGATTCAAAGAACACTACTATCTTCATGTCCTGGACATGTAATGGTGAATAACTTGCCTTTTGAGTTCATTCTATCTACTTCCTGGGGATAACTTACACACACATATTTCATTCAGTTTTTATTTTATATTCATGTGTCTGCCTGCACGTATGTCTGTGTCCACAGGAGCCAGAAGAGGGCATCAGATACTCTGTGATTGGAATCACAGACAGGTGTGGGCTGCCATGTAGGTGCTGGGAATCAATCCCAGGTCCTCTGGAAGAGCAATCAGTGCTCTTTAACTGTTGAGCATCTCTCCAGCCCACGTTTTATAGATTTGATATGTATTTCTGAAAACTCGCTGGACTGTGGTTCACAGGGCTAAACATTCCAGTTCTATGGGTGATGTCACAGTACCCAAGAAGGTTCTAAAGTTCCTTCTGTACTCTTACTCAGCCATGCTGGCCACTCTGTGGCTGGTTATTCTTTCTCTTCCCATGCTGTGGGCCCAGAAACTAATCAACTGTCCCTACAAGAATGTGTGCCAGTACGCCCTGCTCTCGGGCAATGACGTGATCCTGGGGTGTAACCACCACAAAGCACTATGGTATTTCCGTTCATCCTTGGAGGACAAACTGTCCATGCTCAACTCCATGTCTAATGTGAAGATACTGCCTGGGAGCAACCTGCAGTTATCCAGCCCTCAGCCCTTCCAGACGGGGCTCTACCGCTGCCTAGACAGTCACATGACCCGGGTGGTGGAGTATGAGATTGACTTTCAGGATATAGCTCTGCTGCACATTACACACAAAGACCTGGGCCAAAAGCCCATGGGAAACAAGACCATGAACCTAGGAGGCGAGGTACTCGTTTTTACCCGCTGGGATCCTTGGCAAGACTGTAACCGTTGCGAAAAGCCTGGTGAGCGCAAACGTCTAGGCTACTGCTATGTGGAGGAGCCCCTAGGAAAATCCATGCCCTGCTGGCTCTACCTGAGAGGGGAGAAGGTGACCCACAACCGCCTGCAGCCTGAACTCCAGCTACAAGCCTGCCAGGTGCCCTGTGATGTCGCCACAGAAATCAACCAGCCGTACTTCGTCTTTGACACTCATCAGCTGGACAAAACCACCAACTATGAGTGGCTCAGCTGTCCTTTGGCTTCCATCTACAGGTAACCAGAACAGGGCCAACAGCCCTTCTCTTGGCCTCCATCAGTGCTGGTCTCTGGGGGCTTACTGCTGCTAGAGGTCTCCATCCAGTAGACAAACGCTTCCTCCACACCCAGAAGCCTTCACGGTCAGTGGGAGCCTAGAGTCACTGGTTTGCTTAGGTATTTCCACACCAGAAATCTCCTCTGAACTGGGATCTGGCCAAGAGAGTCGGGGGAAGGTGGTGACTGAGCAAAGACCTATTCCCTGCCCACACAGGCAGCCTGGAGCCGGAGACTCAGGCCCAGGCTTATCAGTGTAAACGTGGATGTGGGTCCTGTCTGCTGAATGGACCCTGATGAATATGGTTTGCCCTTCTTTCCTTGTACCAATGCCAGGTGTTTTAGACCTTTCTCTTTCGTTTTCTTTTTTTGAGACAAGGTCTCACTGTACAGCCCTGGCTAGCCTGGAACTTGCTATAGACTCAGGTGGGCTTTAAACTCACAAGAGATCTCGCTGGCTCTGCCTCCTGAATATAGGCATGAAAAGCATGCAGCACCACACCTGGAACACATTTGTTTCTTCCTCTGTCAATATTTTATGTAAGTAGGCAAAGGGTCATGATATGACGTAATAATTATCAGACAAAGAAGTATCAACAGCTGTATATTGCATGCAAAAACTACTGGTAAAAACAGATTTATCAGGACAGCCAGACCTATGTAGTGAGACCCTATCTCAAAAAAGTAAGCAAGTAAATAAAAGCCAAAAACAAACAAGCAAAACAAAACAGACAAATAACCAAAATCAGAGACTTAGAGAACTTTCTGGAAGACAGCTTATTGGACATTCCCTGGTGACTGTCCTTGGTTATTACAACTGAGGAGGATAATGTGGTTCCTTTTAATTGCTTTTTATTTTTTAAATCCTCGTAAGACTCACAGTTACTTTTTTATGTAAGATTTATTTTTATTTTATGTGCATGTATTTATGTGCACTCCATGTGTGTAGTGCTCACAGAGGCCAATGGATTGCCTGGAACTGGAGATACAGAGGTGATGGCCCTTCATGTGGGGCCTGGGAATCGAACTTGGGGCCTCTGGAAGAGCAGCTAATGTTTTTAATGGCTCAGCTACTTCTCTAGCCCTTAAATCGGTGGTTCTCAACCTTCCTAACGCTGCGACCCTTTAATACAATTCCTCATGTTGTGGTGACCCCCAATCATAAAATTACTTTTGTTGTTACTTCATAACTGTAATTTTGCTATTGAGTGGTGTCTAAGTTCCTAAGACCATTGGAAATACGTGTTTCCCTATGGTCGTGACCCACAGGTTGAGAACCATGCCCTAAATGGTTCCTCTAAAATGAAAATGTCGATTTCAGGCATGTGAAGGTCATTGGAAGGTCCCTCTCCACTTGGCTTCCTGGGTCAGGGTCTGTTGTTAATCTTGGTCTTTCCCAGTGGGTACTTGTTTTGTGGCTTGCATTTTTTCCTCCTTTTCATTCTGTCAGACTGGTGGTTTAAAATGAGGAATTTGGCGGGGGGGGGGGGGGGCTGGAGAGATGGCTCAGAGGTTAAGAGCACTGGCTGCTCTTCTAGAGGTCCTGAGTTCAATTCCCAGCAACCACATGGTGGCTCACAACCATCTGTAATGAGATCTGGTGCCCTCTTCTGGCATGCAGGCGTACATGCGGGCAGAACATCGTATACATAATAAATAAATAAATCTTTAAAAAAAAAAAACAAAACACTTGATCACCAGTTGGTGGCACCATTTGGACAAGGTCCAGGGAGGAGCGGCCTTGCTGGAGGAAGTCCATCATTGGAGGCAGGCTTTGAGAGGTTAAGGCCTCACTCCACTTCCCCTTCCTTCTCTGCTTTGGAATGGGGTTGGAAATCTGATCTCTCAGCTTCCTGCTCCCATTGGCATGCCCCCTGCTTGCTGTTAAGCCTCCCTCCATGGTAGTCAGCCCTCTAGGACCGCAAGCCCTAATGCACTCTTCATTCTGTAAGATGACTTGGTCACAGTGTTGCATCACAGCAACATAAAAGTACCTGACACAGCTTGATTCTGGGGGCCAGATCCACATTTGCTGTTTTGTTCCAGAGGGAGACAGTTGATTGTGGAACACGTGGTAGCAGGCAGGGAAGGCATGTTAGCAGGAGCAGGAGGCTGGCTGGTCACACTGAATACTGTGTGGGGATACAGTCCGTCATGAAAGTGCAGATGTGGTGTGGTTGGCTCCGTGGTGGCTGGATCCCCTCACCTCATATCTTGGGACAAGAAGCGGACAGCAGCTGGTTGTAACATATTTGGAAGCATTTGTTGGTAACTGTTTCTGGGCGTGTGTGTGTGTGTGTGTGTGTGTGTGTGTGTGTGTGTGTACATAAATTTTATATTACTGAGTTAACTTCTTTAGTTGCAAATATAAAACTGTTGCTTTTTTCTTGTGATAGTGTTGTCTAATTTTTTTTCCCCACAAATTTACCCATCAAACATCAAGAAGTTTTGGCTTTAGCCTCTTCCAGTGATTTGAATGAGAATTACCCCTATAGGCTCATAGATTTGAATGTCAGTTTACCAGGGAGTGGCACTATTTGAAAGGACTAGGAAGTGTGGCCTTGTTGGAGGAAGTGTGTCACCAGGGGGCAGGGTGGGCTCTAAGGTTCTCAAAAGCCCAAGCCAAGCCCAGAGTCTCTCTCTCTCTTCCTGCTGCCTGTGGATGCAGATGTAGAACTCTCAGCTTCTTCTCCAGCACCATGCCTGCACGCTGCCATGCTCCCTGCCATGATGATAATGCACTGAACCTCTGAACTGTCAGCCAGCCCCAATTAAATGTCTTCCTTTTTAAGAGTTGCCATGGTCATGGTGTCTCTTCACAGCGATAGAACACTGACTAAGACACCTGTATATAGCTGTAGTATGTTTTCATTTTTATTTTATTTTTTTTTGTGGCTAGCCCACTCAAGGCTTTGAGCATTCTAGAACACTCTACCACCAAGCTATATCATTCCCAGCTCTTGGTCTTTTGAGGCAGGGTTTCATTAGCCTAGACTTGCCTTGAAGTCAGTGTCTTCCTACTTCTGCCTCCTAAGTACTGGAATTATAGGCACACCCCACCATTTTTAATTCCATTCATTATCTTTTTATGTCTATAGGAGCAGTTCTATTATTTTAAGTTAATCCCAGCATTTGGGAGGCAGAAGCAGGTAGATCTCTGTGACTTTGAGGACAGCCTGGTCTACAAAGAGAGTCCAGGCCAGCTAGGGCTACACAGTGAGACCCTGTCTCAAAAAAACAAACTAAGATCTTCAAGATGGCTCAGTGGGTAGAAGTGCTTGCCACCAAATCCGATGACCTGAGTTTGGTCCCCAGAACACACATGGTGGAGAAAGAGAAATGACTTTGACACACTGTCACCATGCTACATGTGAGCCTGCAATCATACTCATGCTAGTGCAGGTACACCCAATGTTGTCTTAACATTCTCCTCCGAGACTGACACATCCCACCCTGCAGGAAAGCTCCTTAAGCAGGAAGGCAAACAATTCAAAATGGCTTCCAGAAGTCCCGAAACTGAACACATTCACTAGGCCCCTCCCTGCCAGAGTTACAGAGAAGGTTCTGAGACCACACCAGCTGCCTGGAAGAAGCAGAAGTGAGCTGAGCTGCCTGAAGAGGTACCGAGGCACGGGGAGAGGACACTCTCCACGCTGTTGAGCGGCCTGCAGACTGCAGTGGGCTCCAGGCTCCCAGCTGTGTGAGCTGTCACCCACGCTGGGGTGGGCTTTGGTGATGCAGCTCTCTGTGAGTCATTTCTGCTCCTGTAAGCAATCCCAATAAAACTCACTGGTTCACCAAGTTGAACTTCAATGGTGTCCGTACCTTGGACACGGACTCCCTATCTGGGATGAGTAGACGTGTGTGTGTGTGTGTGTGTGTGTGTGTGTGTGTGTGTGTGTGTGTATAGCAACATCCCAGGAAAAGATTTGTCACTCAACACACACATACACATAAGTAAATAAATGTAATCAACAGCAGAAACTAAAGTAACCAAACCACTCCCCCGCAAAAGAAATCAGGTCGTTTTAAACAAAAATCTCCATAAAAGCTCAGTTCTGTGTGGACTAGCTGAGGACATTCAAATGGCCAGAGCTGTTTCCTTTAGGAGCAATTACTCCACGTTCATCTTTCTAGCAACTTTCTAAAATGTAATTGCCGTGACGGCCAGGGATGGTAACATGTGACCTTGTGTGATATGAAGGCGGCAGAAGCCTCGCTTCTTTATTCAGAGTGACGTCTTCATTTGCTAGTCACCAAACATCTGTGCAGTGGATGGACCATAGAAAATCATGCCTTGTCAGGTGTTTTGTGTGGGGGTGTTGGTTGAAGAAAGGGGGTCACTCCAAGATGAATTTTAGGCTCTCTGACAGCAGGGAGAAAGTTTCTGTGAACTGAATCTCGAACAGCTGTTCCACGGCTTATTTATTGATGATTACACAAAAGTAGCTTTTCTGGGTAAAACAAGTTCCTCATCCCAAAGCTCCTGGTCTAATCTACATGTTTTTCTGAGGGAAAACACCACACCTCTGCCACTTCAGTCCTTCTCATGTACTGTTTGCAGTGCCCAATAATTCAAGCTATCCAGGTGTGCCAGGATAGTCCTGTGACCAAAGCCACGCCAAGGCTGCACAGCTCCTTCAGAAAAGCAACTCTACAGGTAACAGAAACAATCACTGTTTTCCACAGTGATTTCCTCCAGGTCTAAGTCCTTCTAGAAAACAACCATTCATTCTGATGTTTACCCGAGATACAGTGAAAAACAACTATTTTGTTCTAATGTTTACTCTAGATACAATGACTCTACTGGAGTTTCACCACAATGCCTGAATCACCTCAAGTTTCCTGTCTGAAAAAAGCGCTTAGGGGCCGGGCGGTGGTGGCGCACGCCTTTAATCCCAGCACTGGGGAGGCAGAGCCAGGCGGATCTCTGTGAGTTCGAGGCCAGCCTGGTCTACCAAGTGAGTTCCAGGAAAAGGCACAAAGCTACACAGAGAAACCCTGTCTCGAAAAACAAACAAACAAACAAACAAAAAAACAAAACAAAACAAAACAACAACAACAAAAAAGCACTTAGGGAAAGATTTGGGGCGGAAGAAACTGTGACCAATATGTATTAATTTAAGATCAATTGAATTTTGCAGATATCTTGAGGGAAGAGTTAGGGACCAATCTGTCCAAAGGTCCTGAAGCCAGGATGCCTCTGCTTGGCTGGAATGCTCCAGAAGACAGGACAGAAGTTAACATGAATGGGGTGGCCAGAGAGGTATGGAAATCAGAACAAGGACCAGCAAGGATTTGGCCTATCCTCAGGGTTAAGAAGTGTGTCAGGGGGCTGAAGAGATGGCTCGGTGGTTAAAAGCACTGGTTCTGTGACTCCAGGCAATCCTGCGCCCTCTTCTGGCTTCCTTGGGTTTAAGGCACACATGTGGTACACAGACACACATGCAGGTAAACACCTATACACATAACATTCAAAATTATTTTTCAGGGATTGGGGCTGGAGAGGTGGCTCAGTGGTTAACAACACTGGCTACAAAAATGCCCTCCCTCCCCTCACCCTTGCCACCTGTGGCAGGTGAGAGAGCTGGCCCTGCCCCTCACCAGCTGCAGCCCTGCCCCTCACCAGCTGCAGCACACAGCACGCAGGAGAGTGGGCACGGCAACTCTCCTGGCAGCACACTAGAGCTGACCCTGTTGTTTAGGGGCGCAGGTGAGCGGGCCTGTGGGCGTGAGAGCAGGAGAGCTGCCCCTGCCCTCTCCCTCATATGCCATGGGCTGGCAAGGGTAAGGGACATATGTCCTCCCCGTCTCACCCCTTCCCACCTGTGACAGGCAGGGGAGCGGCCTCCGGGGCATGAGAAGGGAAGAACTGGCCCCGCCCCTCACCAAGTGCAGCGATCTGGAGAGTGCGCCCTGTGCTTCACCACCGCAAAAACACAGCTGGCCACGGTGATAGGAGTAGGGATGAGCTGGACCTGAGGGCGTGAGAGAGAGCAGGAGGGCTGGCTCTTCTCCCCGCTGTCTGCTGCACTGGGTGAGTTGCTGGGGCAGTGCTGGAGAGCTCCCCCTGGTGGTAAAGATGAGGGAAAGCTGGCGGTCTCACTAACCCAGCTAACCACCCAGGCCCAGAACCAGGACTGTGAGATACCCCACCCAACATCCACCTCATCTGTGAAATGCTGGAGCATGTGAAGGGGCCAGACCTGCAGATCCAAAGCTCCAGGATCTCCATGACACAAGACAACAACAGGATATCCAAGAGGAGTCCCAGTGAGGGCCCAGTATCCATAGTGCAGCAGAAGCCAGCGACCTCGAACCAGACCGATGACTCATTGCAAAGAACACTCACAAGTAAAGATGTATGGACTAAAGGGTAAACTGTGTGGCTCACTGGGCCACACTACAGCTTCCACGCTGAGATATTTTGTTGTTGTTTTGGTTTGGTTTTTGGCTTTACTTTTAAATTTTGATTTTTGGGGGAGGTTGCAAGGGCAAAGGGTAGAAGTGAGGGGACAGGGAGATGAATGGGATTGGGATGCATAATGTGAAATTCACAAAGAAAAAAAGTTACAAAAAAAAAAAAAAGAGCACTGGCTGCTTTTCCAGAGGGTCTGAGTTCAATTCCCAGCACCCACACGGAGGCTCACAACTGTCTGTAACTCTAGTTCCAGTGGACCTGACACCTCTTCTGCTCTCCAGGATCCTGTACACACACACACACACACACACACACACACACACACACGGACACAAAAACTCACACAAACACACATACATAAACATGAAAATAAAATTATTTTTAAAAAGTAGAGTGTGGAGCTGGGCGGTGGTGGCACACGCCTTTAATCCCAGCACTTGGGAGGCAGAGTCAGGTGGATCTCTGGGAGTTCGAGGCCAGCCTGGTCTACAGAGTGAGATCCAGGACAGGCACCAAAACAACATGGAGAAACCCTGTCTCGAAACAACAACATCAACAAAAGTAGAGTGTGGTGGTGCACACCTTTAATCCCATCATCAGGAGGCAGAGGCAGGCAGATCTCTGTGAGTTCAAGGCCAGCCTGGGCTACAGAGTTCCAAGGAAGTCAGGGCTGCACAGTGGGACAATGTGTTTGGGACATAGTCTACACATGCAGGAACAGTATGTTGTGTGTGACACCAGTGCTACTGCCTAGACTTGAAAATCCCCTCTTGGGAACGCAGATGACAGAGAAAGACCCTGACTAGACAAATGACGTCCCAACTTGTCACAAAGGGAGGTGGTGGCATATAGCCTCTTTGTTCACCCCCCTGCTCGACTGAGACTTGAGTTCATGAATGACCTCACAATGTCCAGGCTGGTGGCCAGTGCACAGCCACCTTCCCAGTCCACCATGCTTACCATCCTGTGGATACTGCTCAGCTTTGTGCTCCCCGTGTTGGGGCTCCACCTTCCTGTCAGCTGTCCCCGGGCCAAGGAATGTCAGCTGGCCCTCCTTTCCAGCAACGATGCTCTCTTGGAATGTAGCATCTCCAAGGCGCACTGGTTCTTCTTTGGGCTGGACACAGGTGACAAGCCCATTAGCCTCTCCATTATTTCCAATACAAAGCAGAATCCAGACGGTAGTCTCCTTATCAAGAACCCATCGCCCTTCAACACAGGCCTCTACGAATGCCGGGACAAGAATGGAAACCAAGTGACTGGGTATAAGATTGATTTCCAGGATATCAAAAGGCTGCATGTCACCCACATAGACCTGGGTCAGAAGCCCCTGGCAAACGCGACACTGAACCTGGGCCACAGAGAGGTACTGTACACCCGGTGGGAACCTTGGCAGAAATGCAACAGCTGTAAGAGCCAAGGCGAGCGCAAACGCCTGGGTTACTGCTATGTTAAGGAGCCTCTGGAGGAGCCCATACCCTGTGGGTTCTACTTGGGAGAGACAAAGAGATATTATGACCGAGTAAAGCCTGAGATGCAGGTGGAAAACTGCCACGAGATGTGCCAAGGCCCTCAGACGAGTGGGGACTATGTCATCTTCGATAACTTCAGGCTCACGGAGTCAGATTCTACACAGCTCACCTGTCCCTTTGCGTCCATCTACAGGTGACGAGACCCTTTCACCGGCTCTGCCCCTGGTCCCTTGTCCCAGGGTTCTTCATGGTGAATCTGTGCCGGGTAGTAGGTGCGTCTTGGTAGGTCAGCCCCATTGGTAGTCATCAGGAGTCAGTGAGAGCATGGGAGGAAGCCAAGGATGCTGGAACACACCTCTCTGAAACATACAGCAAGAGTATGTGTACAAAAGTATACTGATTGTAGGGGAAGATTTTTTTAACCTCCTTAAGAGTCTCACACTCTTTAATTTCTCTATTGTTTGAAATGATAAGATTCTCCAAAGATTCAGGGGACCGTGCTGCTCGCTGATTGCACGGCTTTAAAGACATCATTAAAGTTTTTTCTGGAATGTGAATCCCATCGATGCATGTCGTGGTGACCTATGGAAGAGCAGGCTCCCGTCAGCTTTTGCTCCTCATTGAGTTCTTCCGGTTAAGTCTGTTAAGTTGGACTTTCCCTCTTAACTCTGGTAGTTTATTCACCCAGCTTGTTAGATTCACATAGAGGAATCTTCAGGATTAATTGTTAAAATCATTTTTAATGCAGCATTACTCATGAGATAGTTCATGGTTGTATGTGAGTGAAGATTGTGAATATTTCGAAGGCAATGTGAATGTTTTAAACTTAGTATTGTTTCCTCTTCTTTTTAATTATATGCTATAACTATTAAGCTTTTTATTAAACCAAATAAAGTCATAGTACTCAACATGAAGAAAAGCAATCTCACAATTCTATAAAATTATGTTAAAATATGCTTGAAATGACAAAGAAAAAATTTTTTTTGTTTTGTTTTTTCCAGACAAGGTTTCTCTGTGTAGTTTTGGTGCCTGTCCTGGATCTCCCTCTGTAGACCAGGCTGGCCTCGAACTCCCAGAGCTCTGCCTGGCTCTGCCTCCCGAGTGCTGGGATTAAAGGTGTGTGCCACCACCGCTGGTGACAAAGGAAAATTTTTATTATTTATTAATGTGCTTTTGTGATGTTTAAATATTCAGAATTAGTGGCAATACTTAAAGTAAGTGTGTGTGTGTGTGTGTGTGTGTGTGTGTGTGTGTGTGTGTGTGCTTTGTCAGAGTACAGTGTTACAGGGCTGACCAAAAGGCATTGAAAGCTGAGTCAGGGATGGTGGTGCACACCTCTGATCCTAGCTCTGGGGATGTCCATTCAGGCAGATCTCTCAGTTCGAGGCCATCCTGATCTACATATCAAGTCCTAAGCCAGCTAGGGCTACACAGTGAGACCCTGTATCAAAAAAGGAGGAGGAATTGAAAGCTACTTTAGACTGATAAAGGATGCATGACTCAGCTGCTACCTTTATAGATGACTTCCTGTCTATCAGTATTCGCAGCTCCTTTGTATTTGAGAATGATCAGAAAGAGGCCCAAGTTCATGTAATCCCAGAAACCCCTTCTTTATTTTTTTAGAGATGTATTTTTATTTTAGGTGTTGAGTGCTTGGCCTGCATCCATGTGTGTGCACCATGTGGGTGCAGTGTGCCCTTGGGGCCAGAAGAGGGCGTCAGCCCATGCTTTTAACCACTGAGCCATTTTGCCAGCCTGGACAAAACCATAATTAGAAAGTTCCCTGAGTCCAAGATGTACACCAGGTGTTTCTTATTTCTCCCTAACTTGGGTCTTTTGCTTCCAACCTTTTTATCACACATTTGACTTTCATTCCTCAGGTATAGAGCAAAGGGCTGAGCGAGGGCATCATTACAGGGTAGAGCAGGAGGAAGGATTTCCTGAAATTCTTTGTGAACTTGTTTTGCGGTTGAGTGTAGACAGACATTCTATAGCCCCGGAGAATAAACCACAGCCATCAGGAGAGATCACGAGTCTCAAAGGCTTTCCCCGTGTCTTCTGCAGGTCATTCTTCTCAGCACACCCTTAACAATGCAGGCATAAGAGATCAAACCAAGTCCCAGGGGTGTGACCCACAGAAGACAGTAACCACGGAGAGTTCATTTTCTAGGAAGGTTGTGTCCACACAAGCAATTTTAAGCAGGCTTCTCACACACAAAATCATCCACCCTGGGATGGCTACAGAGAGGCAATTGGAAGATCAAGGTGGTCTGAACTATAGACTCCACAAAACCACAGATCTGAGCCACTGCCAGAGGACCTTTTGGGTGCATGATGACCCCATAATGCAGAGGTTGGGAAATAGCTTCAAAGCAGTCACAGTGTCAGCAACACACACACACACACACACACACACACACACACACACACACACACTCTGTGGAACTCAGTCCTAAAGTCACACAGAAGCGTGGCTAATTTTCTTCTCCTGCCTTTTGAGATTCCAGAGCATCTGCAGGAAGGTGCTTGGAGTAAAATGGAGGTCCAGGAAGGAGAGATTGAAGGGGAAGAAAGATGTGGGTGTATGGAGTTTGAGGTTCAGGAATAAGACTAGTGTAATTGCTATGGTCCCCATCAGTGTCAGAATGTAGATGACAGAAATGGTTGGGAGAATCATCTCCAGCTAGGTCAGAAAAGCCCATAAGATAAAACCTTCTGGGTTGCTGATATTGATTCTTGTCATTGTTTTTTGTTGACTTTAGTTTACAAGTCATAGCCTCTTTTTTTTTTTGGTTTTTCGAGACAGGATTTCTCTGTGTAGCTTTGCGCCTTTTCTGGAACTCACTTGGTAGCCCAGACTGGCCTCGAACTCACAGAGATCCTCCTGGCTCTGCCTCCCGAGTGCTGGGATTAAAGGCGTGCGCCACCACCGCCCGGCACAAGTCATAGCCTCTTATTGAGGGAAGTCAGGGCAGGAACCATGGAGGAATGCTGCTTGCTGGCTCACGGGTCCATGCTCAGCTAGCTTTCTAATTCAACCTAGGAGCACATACCTAGGGGATAGTGGACTAGACCCTCTTACATCAATCAAGACAATCCCCTACCGACGTATCTGAGAGCCAATCTAATCTGGGCAGTCCCTCCCAGGTGATTCTAAGCTGTGTCAAATGAACAATTAGAGCTAACTAGGACAGGACTCCACTCTAGGTTTGAGCTATTTGATTGATACTTGAACTGATAAGATCAGAGAAGGCTGGGAAGGTGCCTCAGCCCCTAAGGAAGTATTCCGTGGAGACCTTCTCCCACCTCCAACCTGGTTCTTGTCCTACCCTCCTCCAGGAATGGAGTGGACAGAGAGGGAAGGAGACTGACCGAGGAACTTGGTCAGTCTTAAAGGGAGAAAACAGTGTGGCAGTCTTGGTAGCAACGGAGGCTGAGAAACGTTCTAGTGCTCAGCAGTTTACAGTTCCTAGGTCTCAGAGCACGGCACTGCTGGTCTCAGAAGCAGTGGGTCTTGGAGGATGGAAAGAAACGAAGGCACAAATTCATTTCTGTGGCACAAAGGAGTCTGGGGGTCTTGGAGTCTGAGGCAGGGGACAGTCTGTCTCTCTGCCTGCGGCTGCTGCCGGAGTCCTGGAGTGAGCTCCCCGCCTCGTGTGCAGGGAGCCTCCCAAGAGGCTTGGAGAAAATCTTCCTCCTCCTCTTCTGTTGACTCCTGTAGTCATTCTGTTCATGAGATTTCAGGGAGTCTGATTTTTGTTGTTTTGTTTGCTTGGATTTTTTGTTTGTTTTTTTAGGTTTGTCATATATAGCCTTTAATTATGAAGAAGCATGTTCCTCCCAGTCCTACCTTTTCTTTTCAAGAAATTTTGATCCCCCTCTTCCCTCCTCCCACCTCTCCAGCCTTCCCTCCACCAACCTATCCCCCATTCCCTCCTCCAAGAAGGTAAGGCCTCCCATGGGGAGTCAGCAGAGCCTGGTACATTCAGTAGAGGCAGGTCCAAGACTCTCCCCCTGTATCAAGGCGGTGCAAGGTGTCCCACCATCGGCAGTGGACTCCAAAAAGCCAGCTCATGTACCAGGGATGGAACTGATCCTATTGCCAGGAGGCCCCTTAAGCAGATCAAGCTACACAACTATCTCACTTATGCAGAGAGCCTAGTCCAGTCCTGTGGCGGCTCCACAGGTGTTGGTCTAAAGTTCATGAGTGCCCACTAGTTTGGTTTCGTTGTCTCTGTAGTTTTCCCCATCATGATCTTGATGCCTTTGTTCATAGAATCCCTCTTCTCTCTTCAACTGGACTCCTGGAGCTTGGCCTGGTGCTTGGCTGTGGATCTCTGCATCTGCTTGCATCAGTCACTGGATGAAGGCTCTATGATGACAGTTAGGGTATTCACCAATCTGATTACTGGGTAGGCCAGCTCAGGCACCCTCTCCACTATTGCTAGTAGTCTAAGCTGAGTTCATCCTTGTGGATTCCTGGGAATTTCCCTAGCACCAGGTTTCTCCCTATCCCCATGATGTCTCCCTCTATCATGGTATCTCTTTCATTGCTCTCCCACTCCACCCCTGTTCCAGCTCGACCATCTCGTCCCCTTATGTTCTCATCCCCCATCCCCTACCTTCCATTGCCTACCCCTTATCCCCAGTTTACTCATGGAGCTCTCATCTATTTCCCCTTCCCATGTGTTTTTCTTTGGGTCTTCCTTGTTAGCTAGCTTCTCTGGAGCTGTGAGTTATAGTCTGGTTATCTTTTGCTTTACATCCAGTATCCACTTATGAGTGGGTACATACCATGTTTGTCTTTCTGACTCTGAGTTACCTCACTCAGGATGATATTTTCTAGTTCGATCCATTTGCCTGCAAATGTCATGATGTCGTTGTTTTTACTGCTGCATAGTACTCAATTGTGCATATGTACCACATTTTCTTAATCCATTCTTCAGTTGACGGGCATCTAGGTTATTTCCAGGTTCTGGCTATTATGAATAATGCTGCTATGAACATAGTGAGCATGTATCTTTGTGGTATGATTGAGCATTCCTTGGGTATATGCCCAAGAGTGATATAGTTGGGTCTTGAGGAAGATTGATTCCCAATTTTCTGAGAAACTGCCATACTGAATTCCACAGTGGTTGTACAAGTTTGCACTCCCACCAACAGTGGAGGAGTGTTCCCCTTGCTCCACTGTTTCTCTGTGTAGCCCCGGCTGTCTTGGAAGTTGCACTGTAGACCAGGCTGGCCTCAAACTCAGAGAGATCCACCTGCCTCTGCCTCCCAAGTGCTGAGATTAAAGGCGTGCACCACCACCACCTGGAGTCTGATTTTATAGAGGTGCCAGGGCACCAGCTGGGTCCTGATTGGCTGAGTGTGCCTATGCAAATAAGGTGAAAATAGGACCAATCAGGGTAGAGGTATCAAACCTGGTTGGGGAAGGAAGAACACAGGGCCCAGCAAAAGTTTCTAAAGTTCCGAGTCAGGTCTGCTCTGGGCTTGGTCTCTACAGAGGTGGGGACAGTTGTCCACATGACAGTGATCTCACACACACACACACACACACACACACACACACACACACACACACACGGGCTGCCTGCTCAGCCTCTGGCTGCAGTTAAGCTTGGGAGGGAGGTCTCTTAGCAGAGGTGATGTTTTTCTCCTGCCTATGCCGCTGCTGTGAGCAATCCACGCTCTCTGCCGGCTGCTTTGCCCTCAGGGCTCGAGCCTGCCTCGCTGTTGGAAGGCTCCATCCTGGGGGCCCACCTACCCATGACAGTAACATGACCGCTGGATTAGTGTGAGGACCTGAGATCAGATCCCCAACACCCACCAGGCATGACAGCGTGCACCTGCAACTCCAGCCCTGGAAGCTGGGAGGGCAGAGATAGGGGATACTGGCTAGCCAGCCTCGCAGACTTGAGAGACCCTATCTCAAGGAAAAAAGGTAAGGGAGCTGGAGAAGTGGCTCAGTGGTAAAGAGTGCTTACTGTTCTCTCAGAGGACCTGGGTTTGATTCCTAGCAGCACTGTCTGGTGGCTCTTACAACTGCCTGTCACCCTAGCTCCAGAGGGACCTGCTCTCCAGGCTCCTGCACTCTGCATGCTGTGCATACACAGACACGCATGCACACACACAGACACATACACATGATGGCTTAGCCGTCTAGTTCCCAGCACCCATATGGCTGCCCACAACTGTTTGCCCAGAACAGACGATCTCTTCTAGCATCTGTGGAAACTAGGCACATGTGGTGCACACACACAGATGGAGGTAAAACACTCATACGCATAAAAAATAATAAATAAAGCCTTAAAAAAATAAAGGTAGAGACATGGACCCCTGGCCTCCATGTGCACGTCTGTACATATATACATGTACACGCACTTCTGTACATGTACGCATACATGCACACATACACGAACACACATGTAACGGTTGGGTACAAATTAAATGAATGTGCTTTGCTTTATGAGATGAGCATGAACTGTTGGAGGACAAAGTGAATTGTTAATTAGGTATGAAGGGTCCCTCCCCCTTCCCGAGAGCCCAAGTGTTGAAGGGTCGCTTACCAGCTGACAGGGTTTCCGGAAGGGATTGGATCCCGAGATGAACTCCTCGACAGAGTCATAATTTAATGGCACTGTAAGAGATGGTAGAAGAAGTGGGGTCTACCCTGAGGAAGTAGGTCAGTGGGGTATGCCCGAGAAAGACAGACTTGTGTCTACCTCCTTCCCATTTCTGTTTCTTGGCTTCCATGATGTAAATAGCCTCCTGGACTACCTGCTCTGTCCGTCATGATATCCTGTCTCGCCTCAGGCCCAAAGCAATGAATCTGGCCAATCTTGAGAAAACTCCAAAACCACGGGCCAAATGTTTCTCTCTCCCTTCATGTGTTTTTTCCGGTGTCGTCCCCTGATTAGAAATCTGGCCAACACAGGAGTTGTATTCGCGCACAGCATGAAGTACCACCGACTGGGGGTGGCTTAAGACAATAGAACTGGGGGCTGGAGGGATGGCTCAGCGGTTAAGAGCACTGGCTGCTCTTCTAGAGGTCCTGAGTTCAATTCCCAACATCCACATGGTGGCTCATGACCATCTATAATAGGATCTGATGCCCTCTTCTGGCCTGCGGATATACATGCAGAGCACTCATACATAAAATATTAATAAATAAACATAAAATAAAAAAGACAGCAGAACTGGCTGGATGTGGTAGTGCATGCCTTTATCCCAGCACTGGGAGGCTGAGGCAGGTAGATCCCTATGAGTTCCAGGTTAGCCAAGGCTAGTGAGACCTCATCTCAACAACAACAACAATTCTCCACTACTTCAGAGCCTGGAAGTCAGAAGCAAGCTGTCAGGAGGCTGCCTTTCCTCTCAGGTTCTGGGTAACGTCCATCCCTGATATTTCCAGCTACTGTGGGAACTAGAGACCCTCTGATGTTCCCGGACTGGAAGCTTCATTCCCCACCCCCACCTCCACCATTTCTTGGCCTTCATCCAGGGTATCTTTATCTGTCTTGGCTCCAAAAGGTCACCAGACACGTTGGACCTCCAGGCCACTCTACCCCAATATGATGTCATTGTAATACATTGACAATAAGCCAGTTTCCAAGTACGGGTTGCATTCTGAAATTCTGGGAAATGCATAGATTTCAGGTGGACACTATCCAACTCAAGACTAGCCTGGGCCTCGTGGACTAATTGTGATGTTTGAGAGGGCTGCCGGCCACAGCATCTTGTCTGGCAAAAGTGTCATGTTCTACAGAGGCCCTGTTACAACACTGTCTGCTCAGGATCCCCTCTGTCTTCTAGTCTCATTGGACATGAAAACCCGACTCACTCATTTGCTCAGTAACGTTCTAGGCACCCAGGAAACAGTGACGAACATAGCCTCCTCCTGCCTGCTCAGAAAAATTAACTATATTTTTATTTCAGGACAAATAAGACAACAAGACATTTTAAAATAATGAGCCGGGCGGTGGTGGCGCAGGCCTTTAATCCCAGCCCTCGGGAGGCTGAGGCAGGTGGATCTCTGTGAGTTCGAGGCCAGCCTGGTCTACAGAGGTAGTACAGGACAGGCTCCAAAGCTACAGAGAAACCCTGTCTCGAAAAACAAACAAACAAAAAATAATAAATAAAAATGAGTCCTCTTTTTGAGAATTGGGGTTCTCTCTATGTAGCCCAGGTTAGCCTCAAACTTGCCATCCTCCTGCTTCAGTCTTCTGAGTGCTGGATCCCTGGTGTGTATCATCACATCTAGCTTGAAATGCAGTATTTTAAACATTGCTAAGAGCTGATGGCAGGTGGGGAGGATTAAAATTCTAAGTGGGGAACCAATCAGGGAGAGGCCCTTCTGAGAACTGGTCACTCTGGCCAAGACAGGAGGAGATGAGACTGCCCTGTGCTTTGAGCAACAGTGTTCCAGGTGGAGGCCACAGCAAAGACGGAGGCTGAGAAAGCCTAACACACCCGTGTGGCTGGGCATTATTTTTTTTTTTTTTAAAGATTTATTTATTTATTATGTATACAACATGTATGCCTGCACACCAGAAGAGGGCATCAGATCTCATTACAGATGGTTGTGAGCCACCATGTGGTTGCTGGGAATTGAACTCAGGACCTCTGGAAGAGCAGTCAGTGCTCTTAACCTCTGAGCCATCTCTCCAGCCCTGGGCATTATTTTTAAGAGGAGGGGTACCGTATTCCAAATTCTTTCAAATTACCTCGAGGCAGGTGTCGCCACTATAGCCCTGTGGTCAGATGAGGAAATGGATACTCGAGAAGTTAGTGGCCTTGGCTCAGGCTACCCAGCCAGCCAGAGGTAGAGGTCTAGAAGCTTCCCAAGCCACACCTCCCAGCACCCCTCGGTGACTTTTACAGTGCTCCGTGGCCCGTTCCCTCCAGGCCCCCGAAGTCTGACCCTATGCTTCTCCCATTCAGGCCTGTGCGCTGGGAAACCAACGGCACCGCTCTGACTTGGCGGCAGCAGCTCTCGGGCGAGGACCTCAGCAGCTTCATGGACCTGTACAGCGGTGGCCGGCAGCTGCAGATCTTCCAGCCAGCCATTTACAGATGTTTTGTGCAACAGGAACTGATAGCCCAGTTCAACCCCATAACCTCCGTGGATCTGCTGGAGGCTGAGAGTCAATCCAAAGGCCCAGGGCAGCGGCAGTTCGGCAAGGCAGACTCTGTTCTCAGGGGCCTGCAGCTGGTGCTGCTGATGGTCTTGGTACTGGTTGTGGGGGGGCTTCTCTGTAAGGTGGTCTTCCGTCCCATCCAAGGCAAGAAGAATCAGGTCCTCCTGGTGAAATAAACTGAGCCTTCTGGACCCAAGGCGACCTGGTCCCTCTCCACTGTCTCTTCCTTAGCTCTAGCCATCCGTGGCAGCCTCACACTAGCCCCCGGAGGTGTGTGAGCCAACATAGACCTAGATTAAAATCTAATGGCCACGACACGCCTTGTTCTGTGCCTACTTGGTAAATCTATTGGTCATCCCATTGCACAGATAGGGAAACTGAGGTGAGACTGTCTTGTCATTGAAGAACTGGGACTCTGGGGTTCCTCGGAGGGAGGGGAGGAGGGGACCTTCTCAGGGTGTATGGTGTGACTCTCTCTGGGGAGGTGGGAACAAGCATCTCTCCATCCCAGATTGGACACTAATGACAGACTGAAGAAATTAATCCATCCAAGCCTGGTTTGGTGCACTAGTGAGTTTATTGGGGTTCCTTACAGGAGAACGAATGAGGGGGTGCTTACATGAGTGAGAGTGACTGTAGATAAATTTCTAAACCGTCTTATTAAATAAAAAACATGGAGCCAGGTATAAGGATGAAAGCCTTAAAAATCAGGGAAATAGTGATAGCCACCAACCTTACCTCTCCAGCTCTACAGCTTCCAAAAGGGAGTGACTTCCTGTCTACCTGCGCCTTTATTGCCTTGCTGTTCTGCCCTCTCATTAGCTCTTAGCCCAGCTACCTCACTTCCTCCTCATTGCCTGTCTGTACAGACCTCCAGGTCTCTATGGTTGATACAGGGATTAAAGGGCATGTGTCACCATGCTTGGCTCTGTTCCCTAGTGTGTCCTTGAACACACAGAGACTCTGTCTGCCACGTGATCAGATTAAGGATGTGTGCTACCACTGCCTGACTTTTGTGTTTGCTTAATGGCTTGCTCTTTCCTCTGATCTCCAGACAAACTTTATTAACATACAAATATCACCACATTTCAGCACAAATAAAATATCATGACATTTCCCCTTTTTTGTCTAATAAAAATAAAAAAGTTATAACTAATACAAGAAAACTATATATAATAAGTACAATAACTATATACAATATATACAAGCAATAAATACATCAACAATGTCTAGTCCATTTGCATTTGACAAATTCAGAAAAAAATATTCCATTATCTATCCTATTTTGGTAAATCCAAAATATACCTAATTCACTTTCTATCCTAATTTGTATTACCAACAGAAAACTATGATGTCTTTCAGACTTATACACTTAACACCTCTTAATGTGTTTCTTTTCTGAAATTTCTTAACAAGGAAAACTGTAACTACAACTACCTAATCTTTAACTCCCTCAGAGACCCAAGAGGGAAATAATATTACCTAGTAAAACAGGAAGTGCAAACAAGTGACTTCCAAAAAAATGTGAGTTGACAAAAACAGCTAGCTGCCTGGACAGTCATCTGAGGTTTCTCTGCAATATTGGGGCATCATCTTCAGCCTATAGGCCTAGAGTATCTGACAGACTCATTTGTGAAGTAGGATGTACACAAGGCCTACAGCTTGACCTCACATTCAATGTGAGTATTCCCTGTACCAGATAAACTTGAATTCTGCCAATGTCCTGTCATGATTCAGGATTTTAAATTCTGAGAATTGCTGGTGTTTTTGGAATTCGGCTGCCTTATTCTTCTTGCTTGTGGGTAGCTTCATATCAATTTTGATGGTATCCACAGCTTATCTTCTCCTGTAGAAACAAAAGCAAAACCTCATCCCCAACTTAACACATATCCTGGTTTCCATTCTGAGGTCAGCACATCTTTAAAGTATATAGGCTGATTTAATTCTGTAGTTTTTTTCTATTATCCAGTGTCTCTCCACAGCTGCTGTTCCTTTCTCATTAGCATTGAGAAAATTCAAAGTTAGTAGAGTATTATGTAATCTATTTCTGGGGGGGTTTGTTACCCTTTTCTGTTTATTTAGCATATCCTTTAGAGTTCTGTTTGATTTTTCTATAACTGCTCAGCCTGTAGGAGTATGTGGCATACCTGTAATATGCTTTATATTGTAATAAGCAAAACATTGTTTCATTTTAACAGAGACATATGCTGGAGCATTGTCAGTTTTAATTTGTGCAGGTATACCCATGATGGCCATAACTTCTAGCAAATGTGTGATTACAGAATCAGCTTTTTCAGAACCCAAAGTAGTTGCCCATTAAAATCTTGAATAAGTATCAATGGTATGGTGTACATATTTCAGTTTTCCAAATTCTGCAAAGTGAAACACATCCATCTGCCAGATTTTATTCCTCTGAGTACCCTTTGGGTTACATCCTGCTGGTAATGGCGTTTGATTGTAAAAGGAACAAGTAGGACATTTCCTTACAATTTCCTTGGCTTGTTGACAGTTATGGAAAAATCCTTTTTTAAACCTTTACTATTGACATGATGTTTTTTTATGAAATTGAGGCCTCCAGCACCTTTCCTATCAATAATTTATTAATCTCATCATTACCTTGTGCTAGAGGGCCTGGCAGACCCATATGGGATCGGATGTGAGTTATATATAAAGGATGACTCCTTTTCCTGATTGTATCTTGTAACTGAATAAATAGTGAAGTTAATTCTGACTCATCAGGGATAAATTCTGCAGTCTCAATATGTAATACTTCTCTTTTAGCATACTGAGAGTCAGTTACTATGTTGAGAGATTCTGAAAAATCCATTAATACCAACAGAATAGCATACAATTCCAATTTTTGAACTGAATTATAAGGACTTTGAACCATTTTACTTAAATTTTCTGATTTGTAACCTGCCTTTCCTTGTTTGTTTGTTTGTATAAAATGTACGAGCTCCAGATATGGGTGTTTCCCGTACAATATGAGGCAAAATCCAATCAGCTCTCTTTATAAGATCAATTCTATTGCTTTTGGGATATTTGCTGTTAATCTCTCCCAAAAAATTACTTCAAGCTCTTTGCCAAGGTTCACTTTCTGACAATTATTTGTCAATTTCCTCCTTAGTTAAAGGTATGACAATTTCTGCTGGGTCTACTCCTGCTAATTGACCAAATCTCAAATTTTCTTTTAAAATCAAGTCAGAGATCTTTTCCACATAAGTTTTTAATTTTTTACTCTGTTTATTTGGTAGAAATATCCATTCCAGTATAATATCTTCCCTTTGCATTAAAATTCCTGTAGGAGAATGCCTAGAGGGTAAAATAACCAAAATTCAATCAAGCTTTGGCTCCACATGATCCACATGTCCTTCCTGTACTTCCTTTTCCACCAAGGCCAGTTCTCTCTCAGCTTCAGCTGATAATTCTCTTGGACTATTTAGGTCCTTGTCACCTTCTAAGGTTTTGAACATATTACTCAGTTCATCATTTTTTACCCCAACAATAGTTCATAGATGGGA
This sequence comes from Peromyscus eremicus, assembly GCF_949786415.1. Lineage (NCBI taxonomy): Eukaryota > Metazoa > Chordata > Mammalia > Rodentia > Cricetidae > Peromyscus > Peromyscus eremicus. The sequence goes on along the minus strand of NC_081416.1, from coordinate 156,955,623 downwards.
AATGTCTCTGAATAATCTTTGAAAGTCATTAAGAGTCTGTAATTGATCTCTCCTAATTTGCACCTTTTGGGGTCTAATTTTTTTGTAGACCTACTTTATATCCTAAATAATTAATAGAATCTCCTCTTTGTATCTTTTCAGAAGCAATTTGTAATCCCTAACAGGCAAAATTTTCTTTACTTCTTCAAACATTCTTTCTAATGTATCTGCATTTGAGTCAGCTAGTAAAATATTATCCATGTAATGATAAATTATAGATTTAGGAAATTGTTTACATATTACTTCCAATGGCTGTTGTACAAAATATTGACACAGGGTTGGGCTATTCAAAATTCCCTGTGGGAGAACCCTCCATTGATATCTCTTAACCAGTTGAGAATTATTATAAGTAGGCACTGTGAAGGCAAATCTTTCTGTCTTTTTCTTGTAAGGGTATTGAAAAGAATCAGTCTTTGAGAGAGAGAGAGAGAGAGAGAGAGAGAGAGAGAGAGAGAGACCCATAAGCAGTCCAGCCACGCACAGCTATGGCCTCTTGCAGCTGTGGCCCAGGGCAGCTCCGGCTGAGTGTAGCCTGGATTGCTTGTAGCTCTGGCTGAGCCTGGGGGCTTGTAAGCTCCGGCCAAGCCGGGGACCTGTAACCCCTGGCCTGTAAGGCAACCAGTGTTTTTTTTTTAATGAATTCTTGCCATGTGGGTGCCAATTGTAGACAAATTTCTAAACGGTCTTATTAAATAAAAAACATGGAGCCAGGTATAGGGATGAAAGCCTTAGAGATCAGGGAAATAGTGAGAGCCGCCAACTTTACCTCTCCAGCTCTGCAGCTACCAAAAGGTCCAGCATGGATGATGTCACTCATGAGGCCCAGCATAGGTGATGTCATTAGACCTGGCATAGGTGATGTCATCAGGCTCAGCACAGGTGATGTCATCAGGCCCAGCACAAGTGATGTCGTACATGAAAGCTGCTTTCTTAAACTTTCTGTACAACTTGTAGACAGCTCCACCAGAGCATCCTCTTCCCCCAGAGAACGGCTACTGCTTGTGCAGCCATGGGGAGGCTCTTGTGACTCATGGAACTTTCCAAGCTTCCTGAGCCTTGTATATCCTCTCTGCTTCCTGAGTCTTTTGGGCCTCCCTTTCCCCCTCCCAAAAGGAACATGTCAACCAGAAAGGAGTATTAATAGCTTCACAACAGGGTGTCTCTATTGTCTTGTATTTCATGGCCTCTTCATCAACCCTCTCTCCCAAGGGTAAGATGGAGGACACACATGGGCATCTCCCAGGGACCACAGGTCTGCACTGGTCCCCTGATGCCTTTCCCTGCTTGTCCCTCAGGACATCTTCCTCTATTGTGCCACAGCCTCAGACTCAGTCACATCTGCCTGCATCCCCTTGGCTTAAACATGTTATTGTTCCAGGCTCTTGTGGTGAGGGGAGAGCCCTCCAGTGCTGCACCAGGACATGATACTGGGCCCTGCTCAGCTGATCAGCAGGAACAGCTGGGCCTGGTTGTTCCCAGAAACTACACACACAATTTAGCAGAACATCAGAGCAAGACATGAAATATTAATGCCTCTTAAGACTCATTGCCCTAAATTTGCACGGTGAAGTCCTGACAGGGCATACAGGAAGGGCTCCCAGGGCAGCACGTGGGCCCAGGAAAATGGGGTAGAGCTCCCCCCATGTGCCACACACCAAAGGCTTCAGGTTATACCCGAGATGTAAAGGTTCCTGCAGAATGAGAGAAGGTTCCCCTAGAGTCAGTTAAGACTGGCTGGGAGGCAGAAGCTGAGCATAACAATGATTAAAAATAGTCAATATTTTCAGCCCTCCTCATGTGTCAAAATGCAGACTTTCCATAAACATTGTGTCCCCACAAGCCACCACCATTAGCCTCCTTTTGTTTCATAGCTGGAAACAGTAAGCACAGAAGGTCCAAGCAACTGGCCTGAGGTCACACAGTGAGCTTGGGGGGGAGGGCAGGTGATGGGTCATTCAAAAGAGATCTCGGGGACTGGGGAGATGGCTCAGTGGGTAAGAACGTAAGGAACTGGGCTGGTCTCATATTAAAAACAAAGGTGTGTGTGGCCATTGTGTACCGATAGCCACAGAGTGGGGCTCAGGGTAGACAGGAGGGGTCTTGGGGTTTGCTGGATGCCATCTCATCTCCTGGTTCAGTGAGAGACCTTGTCTCTAGGGAATGAGGCAGAGAATGAGAGTGATAGAGAAGGACACGCAGTGTCCCATGCACATGGGCACACACATCTGTACACACAGACACTGCGCAAAGACACACATACACCTGCACATACACACCTGTACACACACACACCTGTACACACACCTGTACACACACACACCTGCATATACACCTGCACACACATACACACCTGCACACACACAAACCTACACACACACTTGCACACACATACCTGCACATACACACCTGTACACACACAAACCAGTACACAAACCTGTACACACATACAAACCTGTACACACACCTGCACACACATCTGCACACACACACACCTGTACACACACCTGCGCCTGCACACACACAGACTGTAGCACCCTCCCCAGCAGGGACCCCCAGGTGTCCTCCACCTGCAGCAGCCCCCACTGTGGAAGCTGGAGAAGGAACAATGCCAAACAGCTGAAGCCTCTTCATTGAGTCAGTGGCCAGTCTACACAGCATTGAAGGTTCAAAACCAACTTGGATGGTCTTGGCACCCTAGTGTGACCGCTGTGACTTCCCACCTCCTGGTGCCCACATCTTTGTGTGGTTTTCCACTCGAATGTGGACCAGACATGATGGTGGATCTTGATGGTCAACTTGAGGGATTTGGGGTCACCTAGGAGACACACCTCTGTGTGTGTCTGTGAAGGGGTTTCCAGGGACCAACTGTGGGTGGTTGCCCTTCCATGGCTTGGATTCCCAGATGAAGTGAAAGGGGAAGGCAAGCCGAGCACCAGCATCCATCTCCCTCGTGACCAGCTGCTGCATCTTTCCTGAAGTTGCTTTTGTTAGGCGTGTGTCACAGAGGTGAGGGGAGTGGACCTGGACCTGGGACCTTGCTTCTCAGAAAATAAATATATTTATGTATATGGGTGTTTGTCTGTACGTATGTCCGCATACAAAAGAGGGCACTGGATCCCATGGGACTAGAGTTAAAGGTAGTTGTGATCCACCATGTATGTGCTTGGATTCGAACCCACATCCTCCGGAAGAGAACCAAGTGCATGGAACTACTGAGCTGTCTCTCTGACCCCTTGCTTCTGACTATCTGACAAAGGTATCAGGCCATCATTGCCATGGTTTTGTGACATTGCACAATTCTGTCTCAGACTTTTACAGTCTGATGGCCTGATGCCATATACAGCCACTGTGGGTTTCAATCTGTGCCCCCAAAGAGTCACCTGGTGAAGCCGGGCCCCCAGCCTGTGGCACTGTTGGGAGACAGAGGAACCTTTAGAAGGGTAGAGGGTGTGTCCTGGAAGGGGATGTTGGTGCTTCCCATCTCTTTTTGCTTCCCAGCGGCTACGAGATGAGCAGCTTCGTGTGGCCTGGCCGTACTCCCTCGCCACTGGCCCAGAAGCAGCCGAACAGACCAACCTGGCATGGAGGCCTCTGGAACTGTTAGCCAAATAAATCTTCTCTCCCGATAAGTTCATTATCTCGGACATTTTGTCACAGTGATGGAAAGCCAGCTCTCATCAGCTGTGGGACAACTGTGGGAACTCCTGCAAGTGTCCTCTGGGACCTGACCATGGCCTCCAGTTGACAGCAGGATCCGGAGCCCTTAGTCATGCAGCCAGCAAGAATGAGCTGCCAATAACACTGAGTCTTCCAACCACATAGATGCTTTTAGAACAGTCACTGGGGCCTCTCCGAGGTCTCCCTGGGCCTCTACCTCCCCATCATAGGATGAGGTGGCAATTTCTGACTGCCTTATGGTGCAGAAGGCCATGAACCAGCCCTGGCAGACAAGCTGTGGGAAGGAATAACACAAGACACTTTCAGACTACAACTAATTTCCAGAGAAAGAGAGAGAGAGAGAGAGAGAGAGAGAGAGAGAGAGAGAGAGAGAGGTGGGTGGGTCCATGAATCTCCTAGGAGATTTTAGCCAATCAAGTTGATAATCAAGATTGCCTGTCATAGATTGGCTCTCCTGAACTTGACAGGGCTTTCTCATCTGGAAGCTGGCTTTCCAAAAGTCAGACTACATGCTGTTCCCTGAGTTTTCAGTGTGGTCTCTCCAGCAGGGGAACCCAGACTTGTCCACAAGGTGGTGGCACGGATCCAAGAAAGCAAAGAAAGGTTACAAGGCCACATGGGGGTGGGGGTATGGATGGGGTGGGGTGGGGGGGCTAACACAGTGCCTCCAGTGTGCGGCCTGGGACTGAAGTTCAGGGTTTTGGAAAGTGCCTGATGTGAGAAATGACAGTCCTCACTTCATAATAAGAGTATTAGAGACTCAGAGAAGAGAAAGGGAAGCAGTTTTATTCACTACTATAGAAGGCATCATTCTAGAATGGCAGGTGTGATGATTGAGCACAAAGTACAGTGAATAAGCCCTCCCCTGGGAGCCTTGCTCCCCATTCAGGGTAACCAGGAGGGTAGAATCTTACACCAGCTCTTTCTGCTTCCCCATAGCTCACGTTTGTCTTTTTTCTCAACAAAAAGCCATGCATGGCTTCTTTGCTACACTTTATATCCTGTTTACTTATGAAAGATTTATTTCGTATTATTTTTGTGTGTGCACGTGTCTGTGTGAGGGTGTGTGCCTGTGAGTGCAAGCACCCGCAGAGGCCAGAGGGATTGGATCTCTATGGAGTTAGAGTTACCCGGCTTGAGTACTGGGAAGCTAACTCAGATCCTTTGCAGTGTGGGCTCACAATGGCTGAGTCATCTTTCCAGTATCAGGTTTATTTTATTTTATATTTTAATTATCTTTTGAGAGTCTTTTCTTTTTCTGAGACAGGGTCTTACTATGTAGCCCTAACTCAATGTGTAGACCAGACTGGTCTTGAACTCACACACTGCCTCTGCCTCCCCAGTGCTGGGATTGAGGGTGTGTGCCACCACCACACCCTTTTGATGTATTTAATGTTTATCAGTGTGTGTCTGTGCACCATGTACATGTAGTTCTCAAAGAGGCCAGAATTGATCCCCTGGAACTGGAATTACAGATGATTATTATTGATCATATGGATGCTGGGAATCAAACCCAGGTCCTCTGCAAGAGAAGCCAGTGTTCTTAATCACTGAGCCATTTCTCCAGCTCCACTATTTTATTTTAAACTTTTTTTGAGACAGTGTTTCTCTGTGTAGCCCTGGCTGTCCTAGAACTCACTCTGTAGCCCAGGCTGGCCTCAAACTTGTAGAGATCCATCCATCTGCCTCTGAGTGCTGGGATTAAAGGTGTGTGCCACCACCCCTGAAGATTTATCTATTTTTAAGTGTATGTGTGTGTAGCTTTATGAGTTTATGTGCACCGAGTGCATGCAGTGCCCTCAGAGGCCATAAGAAGGCATTAATTCCCCTGGAAAAGGAATTACAGGTAGTTGTAAGCAACTCCATGTGGGTACTGGGAATCAAACTCAGGTTCTCTGTGAGAGCAGAACCTGCTCTTAGCTGTTGGGAATTTTTCCAGTTCTATGTTTATTTTAAAGTTTATCAGACGCATGATCCAGGTGTTTGGTTGGAACGTCTGGCTTGCCACTGCATGATCCAGAAAGCCCCACCCAGAGAATCTCTGAACAGAGGGAAGGCACCAAAAAGCCCATTTCTGCATTCTTGGCGGTTACTGCAGCTCCTCCCCTGAAGTTGCCAGCTGCCAAATCCCTGCCTAAGCGCTCAGCTTTTGACCATACTTGGGCACAAACCCAGCTTGTGGCAGACACGCCATCACCCCTCACCTACAGGCTATATAACTTCCCTGTGTTAGTTCAGGCGCGTGACTTCTCCTGCCTTAATCTCAGGGACTGGAGAACTCACCTGGGAGTTGCTTTGCTCAAATAAACCTGTTCTTTCACTTTTTCCGTTCGGCTTGATCTGGCTTACTGCATTAGTGGAGAAACCTATTATTGGGCTACAAAAATACCTATTAGTAGGCAAGCTTCACTGTACTTTTCTATTCTCAACTTCTAGTTTGCATGGTGTGTGTGTGTGTGTGTGTGTGTGTGTGTGTGTGTGTGGTGTGGTGTGTGTGTGTTGGGGTGGGATGGGATGGGGCCTTGCTTAGTGGAGTTTTGGGTGGAGGGGAATAGCCAGACTAGCAGGTGTTGGCAGCAGACTAGTGTTTCCATTTCTTTGGAGCTGGACCTAAGTTGGCTTTGAAGATAAACCATCAGATGATGTTTCTAACATCTGACAAAACTGGGATGACAGAGATGTAATAATCACCTACTACTGCATACGAGATCAGCCCAAATTCCACCCCTTCGAACAGTAGCAAAGTGCTTCCCCGCCATGCTGCAGGCAGGTTTGCTACAGGCGGGTAGTTTACAGGTAGTGTACATTAGACCTGAAGCGTCCCCAAGAAGGCCTGGTCTCCAGTGGTCAGTTCCAATCACAGGGCGGTGACTCTGAGGACTCTGAGCAGATCAATGGATTCCTCCTTGGATGACTTCATAAATTGTGTGTGTGTTTGTGAGCATGTGGGTGTGCATAACCTCCTGCATGCATGCAGAGGCCAGAACAGGACTTGGGGTTTTTCTTTCATCCTCCCACCAACTGCCTTGAGGCAGGGTCTCAGGTGGAGCTGGAAGCTCATGGTTTCAGCTGCTCTGGCTGATCGGTGAGCTTTCGGGATCCACAGTCTCTGCCCACCAAAGCTGGGACTACAGGCGTGGGGGGCCACATCCAGCTTTTTAACATGGGTGTGGGAATTCGAACTCAGACCATCAAGCTTGCAGAGCAGGCGCTCTTTATCACCTTCCCAGTGGGCAGAAGTGGATTTCTAAGTGACATTCGTAGAAGATGCCAGGAACTAGAAAGTGAGGACTGGTCTGAGGGAGTAGCTTGCTTGGAAGAGTGTCCTTGGGAGATACACATTGTTCTTCTCCTCTCCCTTCTCCTCCCCTCCCCTCCCCTCCCTTCTCTTCACCGCCTCCCCCATCTCTTTCCTGATTACCACGCAGTAAACAGCTAGAGCTTCTCCTACTCCCCCTGCTCCCCCACCCCTGCCAACCCCCCAACCCCCACCACTATGATGCTGTGCCTTGCCATGAGTCTGAAAGCAGTGGGGCCAGCCAGCCACAGACCAAGACCTCTCAAAGCATGAACCAAAATACATCCTTCCCCCATTAGATTATTTTTCTTAGGTATATGTCACATGGTGGAATCCTGAGTCATCAATTGGATACTTCTTAGGGCCTGGCCCAGCTCCTTCCTGCCTCCTCTGTCATCATCTCTGGGTGGCTAAATGGCTCTTCTTCAGGAGGATACATGGGCACTTGGGTGGGGAGCATCCAGCCCCAACCTTCCCAGCAGGCCAGCCTGGTCGTATTCACAAGGTCATGACAAGTGACCAGGAGAATGATCAGAAATTGCAAAATTTCTCACAGCTCAAGCTTGAACCCCACACAGTATCTCTCTCATCACAGTCTGTTGGCCAGAGAAGTTATAAAGCCAGACACAAGGATGAGGAAATGGATGCCACCTCGTGATGGACAAATGGTCAAAGTCACAGGGTGAGGCTGTACTGGGGGAGGGAAGCTGTATGCCGTCTGCAGGCTCCCACTATAGGAAGTAAGTGGCCCACCTGGGCCACCAACAGAGACACACTGTCTCACCATCCTATCATTCTTGAACTGGGTCCCTTCCATGCCCCTCCTGCTTTCCCTGTGGTCCTCATCTATGTTCAGAGCCCCTCGGGAGCTTTTTATATGGGCCAGGATGCACGTGCTATGCGGAACAGAGATCCAAGCAAAATGGCTTAAGCTCAGAAGGGGCTCACAGAGAAGTCAGGGATGGCTGCTGCTTCAGGCAGTTAGATCCAGATGTTCATACAGTGCTCTTCTGAGCCGTCTCCCTCCATCTGTCCATCACATGTTTTCCTGCAAGCCTTAGTCATTCATCAGACACTTCCCAAGAGAAGATAACACATCCTTCCTCAGCTCCAGCTACATCATGGACCAGCAGTCTCAACAGACATAGAGCATACCTTTAGAACAGTATGACCAAGTGTCCGTAACCACATGCGGGTAGTATTTACTGTGTGCTGAGTCCTGTTTTGAATAAAGGGTGTTGTAGTTTCCTTCCTGTTGCTATATCAATACACTCTGACTGAAAGCAACTTAGGGGAGGAAAGGGGTTATTTGGCTTACACTTCCAGGTCACAGTCTGCCACTGAAGGAAGTCAGGGCAGGAACTCAAAACAGAAGCTTTTTTTTTTTTTTTTAATACAGCTCAGCATTACCTGCTAGGGATGGTGCCACCCATAGTGGGCTGCTTCCTCCCACAGCAATTAACAATCAAGACAGTCCCCCACAGACATGCCTACAGGCTGGTCTGATCCAGGCAATTTTCCAGTCGAGGTTTCTCCTTTCAGATGACTCTAGGCTGTGTTAAGGGACAATTAAGGCTAATTAGTAGAAGAGCATTAATTCATTCTCATATCACATCAGAAATGACCAACATTTGCAGATGATTAATAGAAACACAGAGAAATTAAACCCACATCTGAGAATACAGTGGTTGGGAGTTGTGGGCCTGGGAACTGAACCCGGTGGTGGCTTCTGACTCTTGCCTTCATTTGTTTTGTTGTTGTTGTTGTTTATTTTCTGCTTCAGAGAAAGTTGAAGGTAGCCCAGGCTTGCATTGCATTGGCCATGGAGCCTGGGATGACAGTTTGAAGCCCTGATGCTCCTGCCTCCACCTTCCAAGCACTGAAGTTACAGACACGCACCAGCTCATCTATGTTATAGTACTTACTTTTGAGTACCATATAGTGCTAGCTAAAACACAGTCATATTAATCCAAGCAGGGTGGCACACACCTGTATTCCCAGCACCTAGGAGGGTCAGGATTGCAAGGTCAAGACCAACCCTGGGCTACAGTAAGACCTTGTCTTAAAATAACAACAACTGCAGAGATAGCTCCATGTTAAGAGCAGTTGCTGCTCTCCACAAAGACTCAGGTTTGAATCCTAGCACCCACATGGCAGCTCAAACTCCAGTTCCAGAGGAATCCAACATCCTCTCTGGGATGCTCTGATACTGTATGCATATGGTGCATATACAGACAAGCACATGAACACACACACCTACACATAAATAAAAATAAATGAATAATAATAACAGTAGAGCATGGTGGTGCATGCCTTAAATCTCAACACTCAAGTGGATCACATGAGTCTGAGACCAGCCTGATCGTCACAGTGAATTCCAGGCCAGCAAGGGGCTACATTGTAAGACGCTATCTCAAAATTAAAACATAACAAATAATAGTGGCACACCCTTCTCCCATCCAGAGCAGATCCTCTGCCTCAACTCTCTGCTGAAAGTCAGGAAATCCCCTCACGTTGCATGGGAGGTACTGTTATTTTCTGCCTTCCACAGATGGGGAAACTGAGGCAGCTGGGACTTGAACCCAGGCACTGGGGACCCACCAGTGCTATCTCCAGAACGTACTTCTGAGTATTAGGGTGCCAGGGTGAGGTCCACTTCTGCACTCTTCCTGGAGTCCAATGCGAGAGGACCCCACGACAGCCCAGGCTCTCCTAGAGCAGGGTGCTGCCTCCTGTTCCTCTCCCCTCCCCCAGTGCTTGCCCAGAGTCTCAGGACTCATTTGCAGACAGGCTGACCTAATGCAGGCTGGGCCAGAGGGGTGAGTCCAGGCAACCTGGCCAGTGGCCCAGCCTGAGTCACTGGGCAGGGCTGTTGCCAGGGCTCAGAGTGCTGGTGGCAGCCCGTGTCTAGGAGGAACTTTACCTGCACTTAGCTCCAGTCTCCGCCTTCTTCACTGCTGGTGACCTTGACACCCAGCAGACCCCTGCAGAGAACAGTCCTCACCCACTGCCCTAACAGGAAGCCTGGGCAGGACGCCAAGGCATATTTAACCCGTTTATGAGAACTGAGACATGTCTATTTATAGTCTTTTGATTTGTCTGCCAAGCACAAGCTGGGTGGACACAGTGGCATCTCCGTGTGGAAAGCCGCCTGCTGTTCCACAGAGGCAAGAACATGTCTGGCTGCACGGACTCAAATTCTCCAGCCACTCTGCAGATATGGAGGTTGTGGTCTCCAGTAGAGAAACTGAGTTTCAGAGGCACGGTTGCTTGCTCATAGCCACATGGCAACAGGTTGGTGAAACAGAAACCGTATAGACCCATAGCCAGCAAATGGCCTCTGATCACCAAACAGCCGTCAGCTCCTTGGGGAACTGGAGTCTTTCTCCCGGAATATTCTGGAAACATTCTACCCATGCCAGGCTTTCCTGTTTTTCTTCACCTATCTTCAGCCTCTCTCCCATCTCATCTTCCTCCTTCTCTTTGTTGGTAAAAATGTTGCCCTTATGTTTCTTCATATTCTCCCCATATATATAAAATCATACATAGTTGAGCCAAGGTCCCACTACGTAGCCCAAGCCATCCTTGACCTCAGAATGCTCCTGCCTCAGCCTCTGGAATGTTGAGATTACAGGTACGTTTTACCATGTCTAGATTGTTCCTTGTTCCTTGGTTGTTTAAATAAAGTTTAATTACGTTGCTCAGGGTGGTTACCCAACTCCTGGCTCAAGTGATCCCCCTGCCTCAATCTCCAGAGTAGCAGCTATAACTCTAGGAGTGGGTTGCTCTGCTCTGCTTACTTATTTTATTGAGGCCAACGTTCTGTTTGTCACACATCTGGTACTGAAGGGGCTCATGGGTCTCAGCTTCTCCCCACGAGGCAGTACACCCGGCCTCGGTGCACTCTGTAGTGAACAGCACTGGTAGCCCCACTTTACAAATGGAGGTCAGGCACACACGGCGACTATGTGGTCCATCCCTGCTGTCCCAGGTGGCCTGAAGATTGAACAGTCATTGCTTTTACCCGTGCCAGATTCTGTGTGGCTAAAGGTCAAGAGAGGGCATGAGAAATGAGTCAGCAGCCCCCACCATGGAAGGTCTGATGCTGGGCAATCCTCGGCGGCAGGATTCATGGAGGGGTCCCTGGTACAATGGCTTCTTGTGTCTCCTTTCTTTATGTCTGAAGGTGTGAAGAAAAGTCAGTGCCTGTACTTCCTTCACTCTCTCGTGTGGGAGGAGGGAAGGAGGGACATGTGCGTTAAGTGAAGACACCTCTGATGCCAGTCACGGGCTTCATAGACAGTCCCTGTAGCTGTGAGCATCAGCCTGGCTCTGGAGAGCTGCCAGCACACTTGGGAAGGCTCTGTCTAGCTGGATATGTACAGAATATTCCAGGTTTTATGAGGCTGTGTGTCTGAGCTTCCAGGCTGGTCCCCAAGCCTCAATCTTCACTTCTGATTTTAACGTCCCTGGCTTCAGCCATCATCAGGAGGATGTGGACACTAAAGGAGTGAGGCCAAGGCTGAACAAGAGGACCCTGCAGGTTTCAGGCCTCATGACCTCGGTCTCCTGTCCTTATCACAGGGCATGCCACCCCATCTCTTCCCTAACCACCCCTTCCTTCCTCCCGGGCCAACAACAGGCCCAGCTTCTGCGGTGAGAGATTTTTGTAGCAAGATGTTTATACCATTGGTGTGTGATTCATCTGTTACCCACAAAGCCTTTCTTTGTTGACTTCCTGTTTCCAAAGGCAGGTTTCCATTCACTACCCAGCCCTTCCCATGTACCCTGCTGGGGCACAGTTTCTGCATCTGTGGAAGACCCACACTCACCTCTCAGGTTAGACATGAGGAAAAATGAGTTAGTTCACATGACCCATCTTGCCCACAGCTGTGCTCCATCTGGCTAGTGAGTTGGCTCTGACTCTTCAAAGATGATCATACTTATGTTTCCCTACTAGTTATCCTTGTAATTTTCAAGAATGAAATTGGACTGGGGCATGGCTCAGTGGTAGAGCCCTGTCTATAATCCCCCAGTGAGGGGCTGGGGTGTGGCTCAGTGGTAGAGCCCCTGCCTAGAATCTCTCAGTGAGGGGCTGGGGGTGTGGCTCAGTGGTAGAGCACCTGCCTAGAATCCCCCAGTGAGAGGCTGGGGCATGGCTCAGTGATTGAGTCCTTGCCTAATATGCTCAAAGCCCTGTGTTTAATCCCTAGCAAAGCCCTATGTTTAATCCCTAGCACCCCAAAAATAAAACAAACAATAACAAAAAAGCAAACACTGGATGAGTTCTGTCCTAGCAACCATTTACATAATTTAAACCCTGTTGTGATAACATTTCCACCAGCAATAAAAAGCTGTCTGATTTTATCCAAGACAATCCCCAACCATAGGGCACCCCAAAGGCTCTGCATGGTTCTACTGTTATCAGGGTTGACAATAAGCTGTTCTAGGAATAATCATAATTAGACTTTGTGGTTGGTGCTTTATCTAGTTGTTTTTTCAGTCAACTTGACTTAAGTTAGAAGAATCGCACTTGAGAAAATGCACTCATCAGATTGTCCTATATACAATCCTGTGGGCATGTTCTTGGTTTATGATTGATGTAGGAGGGCCCAGCCCACTGTGAGTGGTGCCATCCCTGTGGTCCACCCTGGTGGTGGTCCTGGGTTCAATGAGAAAGCAGGTTGAGCAAGCCATGAGGAGCAACCAGTAAGCAGCACCGTTCCATGGTCTCTGCACCAGCTCCTGCCTTGAGTTCCTGCCCTGATTTCTCTCAATGATGGACTGTGATCTATGAGGTGAAATTTACCCCCTTTCTGAGTTGCTTTGGTTGTGGTGTTTATCACAACAGTAGAAAGCAAACCGTGACTGTGCTAGGAAAACAACATTCACAGTTCCCTTCTGTATGGGGTCCCCTTTGTCACCCACAACTGTGATTGGGCTTAGAGGACAACAAGGAGTCTCAATGTGGACAGCTAGCAGAATGCTCAGAGAGGCCACTGATCTGGGCCACCTGTCTAATTGTCTCCACAGTACCACTTTATCCACACCTTATGGGCATCACCAACCTGCCCATACCATGTGAGAAACTCTTGTCTGCACGTGAGGAGGAACAAATTTCAACCATCTCTAAGAACTAAGGAGTTTTTTATAATACAGAGGGAAGAAAGTACCCTCCCCGTCCCAGTGGTGAGTGCACCAATTGCATGTGGCATCTTCAGGGACTCAGTCTCTTTGGCATGTTGGCTTGTCATTGCTTGGAGTAGCAAAATATCTGCCATAGTTCCAAGTATTCATTTTGAATAGATGCAAAGCACTACAACCATAAATTTGTTTTGCTCAAATTTTCCCCTCTTTCTTCTACAAGCTTAGCTTCTTGGATCTTGTTCTTTATGGTAGGTAATTAAGGAGGAGACCTCAACAAACATCTACTCAGCCCAGAAAAGGAACCCAGCACAGACCAAAGTAGCTGTCACACCAAAGTCCAGCTTGAGGAGGAAGTGAGATGACTGGTGTCACTTACAGGAGCGTGGATGACTCAGAGGCAGGTGCCTCACTAAAAGTTGACCTCATCTGGATGATAGCCACAAAAGCTGCATGACCTGTAGAGAACTCAACAGGTCGGAGAGTCTCTCTCCTCTCTCCAGTATTCTTACTGCTTATGACCTGGGGGGCAGGGGAGGGGACTTTTGAATCCGGTCACATTCAGGAACTTCCTAAGACTTTTGAGTTGTTTCCTTCCAGCATGAAATGTTTCGACTGAGAAGAAATCACTACACAGCATGATGGGGCAGAGACAGGAGGATAGCTGAAGCTTGCAGACCTCCACCATCACTCCCAGTTCAGTGAGACCCTGTCTCAAGGGAATAAGGTGGAGCTTGATAAAGAATGCTTAGCATCCTCCTTTGGCCTCTGCACACATACTCGCCCATACTTAGCATCCTCCTTTGGCCTCTGCACACATACTCGCCCACATGACACACAACCATGTTCTTTGTAGGCCAAGGAAGCTTCAGAGGGCTCAGTGCGGCTTGTGAAGGGAAACTCACACTTTCCCAAAGCTGTAATTGGGAATAACTGTCTTTCTTTATAATCTATTGCCCTGAGAATAACACTGAAGTTGGCACATAGATTCAGAGGGGTAAATATTAGCGGGTTTTTCTTTGCCAAATCAGAACTATGTTATTACCATCCCCTCATTTCCCACACAGGTGGGAGAAAAGCAAAGATGTCAGTCTTAGGTAGAGAAGTCTGCAGAGAACTCCACAGCAGCTATTGATTCACACAGGGCTACATGGAGGGAGGGAGGGAGGGAGGGAGGGAGGAAGGGAGGGAGGGAGGAAAGCAGGGAGAGAGGGAGGACAGGAGGGAGGGAGAAAAGCAGGGAGGGAGGGAGGGAAGGGAATTTCTTTCTTTATAGTACTGCAGATTGAACCCTGGGCCTGATTAGTGCTAAGCAGGGGTTCTACCACTGAGACACACCCCCAGCTCCTCACTGGGGGATTTTAGGCAGGTGCTCTACCACTGAGACACACCCCCAGCCCCTCATTGGGGGATTCCAGGCAGGGGCTCTACCACTGAGCCACACCCCCAGTCCCTCACTGGGAGATTCTAGGCAGGGGCTCTACCACTGAGCTACACCCCAGCCCCTCACTGGGGGATTCTAGGCAGGGGCTCTACCACTGAGGCACACCCCCAGCCCCTCACTGAGGGATTCTAGGCAGGGGCTCTACCACTGAAACACACCCTAGCCCCTCACTAGGGGATTCTAGGCAAGGGCTCTACCATGGAGTCATGCTTTCAGCCCTATTATTACTTTTTTTTTTTTTTTTGAGAAATAGTATCACTGAGTTGCCCAGGTTGGTCCTGAACTTATCTTGGACTTGAAATTGCTGGGATCACAGGCATATAACATCACACCTGGATCTCTTACATTACTTTTTTTAAAAAGATACCTTTTAGTGTGTGTGTGTGTGTGTGTGTGTGTGTGTGTGTGTGTGTGTGTGTGTGTATACGGGTACCTGCAGAGTTTAGAAGATGGAATCTCCTGGAGCTAAAGAAGGTCACAGGTAGTCAGTCAGTGGTGAGCCCCACAGTGGGGGTGCTGGGCACTGAAGGGAACTGAACTCTGCAAGAGCAGTTTGCACTCCTAACTGCAGAGCCATCTCTCCAGCTGCTTGTGTTGCTTTTTACAAAGGGAGATTTATTCATTTATTTATATTTCATGTGTACGAATATTTTGCCTACAGGTATGTCTGTGCTCTGGGCACCACATGCATGCCTGGTGCCTGCAGAGGCCAGGAGAAGGTTTCATATCCCCTGGAGCTGGAGTTAAAGATGGTTGTGAGCCACCACGTGGGTTCTGGAAACCAAATTTGGTCCTCTGGAAGAGCAGCCAGTGCTCTTAAAGGCTTAAGCTTAGGCTCTTAAGCCACCTCTCCAGCCCACCCCCATTAATTTTACAAACAAAAACATTTCACCCCTAAAGCCTCCTGCCCACCAGTCCCAGTGGAATTCCCCTCCCGTCTTCTTGACAAGCATGAATGACAAACTTTTCCAGAACCAATCCCCACCAAGGAGACAGGGTGTGGGAATGGTGATCCTGGACCACACAGGGATGGAAGGTACCTTTCCTGAATAGTGGCCAGAATTAATAAGCAGGCTAATAAAGTTAGGGCTGTCTCCACAAAGAAGAATCAAGGAAAAGGGATGTGCTCATTAAAGATGCAAACCCCAGCATTGTTTCTGCAGGCTTTTGCCCTCCGACCTTGTACTTCGATTCTGCCTTGCAGCCCCAGGCTGAGGTCTCGGAGAACTGTAGTCCCTGGAGCAGTGGTTTCCGAGAGAAGGAAGCCTCTGCCCGCATCTCTCCAGGGTAGAGTACCTCAGCTACATCACAGGTCTCTGAGACTGTATCAGGCTTTCTATCAGGAGTGATGGAAACCCAGCACAAAAGGTAGTTTATTGGTTTTTATGAAAAACTCAGGAGAGCATGGGTCTCAGGAATGGCTGAATCCAAGTGCTTAAGCAATTCACTGAGCCCTTCCTTCCCCTCCCCTCTTTCCTCCTCAGCCCCCTCTTCCCTACTTTAATATTGATTTCCTGCGCTTGCGTAGTCTCTCCTTCTAGGGGCAAACATGGCCTCCAGCAACCCCAGCCTTACTTTAGCAGCAAAAAGGAAAACTCCACTTTCCAGACCTTTTCTGCAGTTATCTCTCCCATTGGCTTAACTTGAACAATGTGCTCATTTTGAGATTTAGGGAGTGGGTTGGTCCTGTCCAAGCTACATAGGGGAGGGAAGGCTGGGAGAAGTAAATGTATGAGGTGGGCGGATTTCTCACAGATACAGCACAGGCCATGTCCTGTTTAAGCACAAAGAGCTGGGACTAAGGTAGTTGCAGTGGTTAGGGAAGGCTTCTCAGAGGAGGCATCACAGGAAGTAGAATGAAGACTGTTTCTGACAAGCACCCCAGGGGCAAAAGACCTGTGGAAAATCAGTAGGGAGTAATCCATGGGAAAACATGGTGGGTGGTACATATGGATGGATGGATGGATAGATGGATGATGGATGGATATGGATGGATATGGATGGATAATGGATAGATGGATAATGAATGGATGGATAATGGTGGATGGATGGATGGATAATGGATGGGTGGATGGATATGGATAACGGATGGATGGATGGATGGATGGATGGTGACAGACAGATGGATGGATGAATGCCATGGGCTGGGACTGTGCAAAGGTCCTTCACTGCTCTGAAGCAGCTTGTGAGCTGAATGTGAAGAGAAGCTAAAGGACAGTGGTAGGCAGACAAAATTGTCTGCAAGGACAGGGAGGAGGAGATGGGTGTTCTTCTTTCTCTGCCCTCCCTCTCTCCCTCTTCCTTCCCTTTCTCCTCCCCTTCCCTTTTCTGAGACAGGGTCTCACCATGCAGCCCAGGCTGGGGTCAGACTCACACTCCCCCTGTCTCGGCATCTCAAGTGCTAGGATCACAGTGTGCATCACACCTAGAGGCAGCTGAGCTACCTGGAGAACATCCTCTGTAAATTCTCCCCTCCCTTTCCCTCCCCTCCTCTCCCTTCCCCTCCCCTCTCCTCCCCTCCTCTCCTCTCTCCTCCTCTCCCTGCCCACCTCATTCTTACTTCCTTTTTCTGTTGTTCAAACTCACTAAGCTCCTTCTCACCCGGGCCTCTGCACTTCTCTGGTTGCTGCTTCCTCTACCTGGAACACTCCCCTCCAAATGTATCAGTCCGACTCGGTCTGCCCCCATCCCCTCCAAATGTATCAGTCCGACTCGGTCTGCCCCCATCCCCTCCAAATGTATCAGTCCGACTCGGTCTGCCCCCATCCCCTCCAAATGTATCAGTCCGACTCGGTCTGCCCCCATCCCCTCCAAATATATCAGTCCGACTCTGTCTGCCCCCATCCCTCCTCAGAGACCAACTCCGTCCTGCCCCCCATCCCTCCTCAGAGCCCGGCTCTGTCCTGCCCCCCATCCCTCCTCAGAGCCCGACTCCGTCCTGCCCCCCATTCCCTCCTCAGAGCCCGACTCCGTCCTGCCCCCATCCCTCCTCAGAGACCAACTCCGTCCTGCCCCCCATCCCCTCCTCAGAGCCCGACTCCGTCCTGCCCCTCATCCCTCCTCAGAGCCCGACTCCGTCCTGCCCCTCATCCCTCCTCAGAGTCCGACTCCGTCCTGCCCCCCATCCCTCCTCAGAGCCACACCCTTGCCCCTGCAGCTCTTCCTTTGTAGGTCACAACACCCAGCTCCACTTCCTCTCTTGGAAGTCATTGTGTGGGGGCCTGCTGTTGTCACGGCTGTCACCCCAGGGTCTGGCAGAACCCTGGGGCAGAGAATCCAGCAGCCCAGAGCTCCTCATAGCAGACTCCTAATCCATGTTGTGTCCCCAGTGACTACGCGCGCTTTGTGCCCCATTTCCTCCTCCCTAAATGTATTTATTATTTTTAGTTACACTTACTCTCTGTGTGCACGCACACATGTCCACTGCGCTCATGTGGGTTAAGGACGACCTGCAGGAGTTGGGTCTCCTCCCGTGGAGCTTTTATGGAATCCGGGAATTGAACTCAGGTCATCAGGTTTAGCAAGCACCTTTCCCCACTGAGCCATCTTGCCAGCCCTCCTGCTCTCTGTAACTGACATTTAGAAGATTTTTGTTTTGTTTTTTTAAATGGGAAGCATTAGACCCACAAGGCCACTGAAGTAAAGTGGGGTCAGCACCGTCACACTGTCCTGTGACCCAGTCTCTGTCTGTCTCTGTCTCTTTCATTTACACAGGCTGTGGTACAGGCTTAATGACCTCATGCAGACACTAGTCTGCTGCAAGATTCTGGGCGGAATATAAAAACGATTTATGATGTAATTAGCTAAATGCAATCTAGAGAGAGTTCCCGGCAGTTCACGTGACTTCGCTCTCAGCCTGAGACTGCCTTCACTTCCAGCCAAGCCCAATCTCTGTGCTCAAGGGTCAGCTGCAGGCTGTCCCCTGCCTGCTCCCAGCCCACCATGATGTCCTCAGGTGAGGACATCTAAATGGAAGCTGATCCCAGTGCTCTAGGCTGAACACCCAGCTCAGGGAGTTAGGAGGGCGATCTGGCCTGCAGTGGCATGGGGAGTACCATGGGCTCCTCACCAGCCTCTCTGGAAACCTTCTCAGAGGCCTTCCTCCTGGAGAACGAGAGATATGGTCTTACCAAACGGACTCCCAAACGTGTTGGGTTTTTTTCCCCTTCAGAGGATCTCGACATGTAGCCCTGGCTATCCTAAAACTTGTGTTCTTCCTGCCTCTGCCTTCCAGGTGCTGGGATTACAGATGAGCCCATCCATGCCACAGTGTACACAGCGAGGTCAGAGGACCGAGCTCAGGAGTAGGTTCTCTGGTTCTTTGTTTCCACCACGTGGGACCTGGGGATTGAACTCAAGTCATCAGGCCTGGTGGCAAGCATCTTTACCAGTTGGGGCATCTCAGTCTCCCACGTTGCTGATTACCCAGCAGCCCATGACTTTATTAACCCCTGAGTGGATCTGTCTGCTTCTTTATGCCATTATCTTCCATCAGCCTCCTCTGTTCTTGCTTCTCACCACTTAGAGCGGGGACTAAAATTCACCATGTTGTGAGGTCATTGAAGCCACAGCATCTACTTCATGATAAATATGTATTACTTGGTGAAAATGCTGTATCTTTGCCTTTGGAAATCCATTTTCATCTAGGCATGGTGGCTCATGACTTTAATCCCAGCACTTGGGAGGCAAAGGCTGGTAGATCTCTGAGTTCAAGACTAGGCTGGTCTACAGAGAAAGTTTCAGGACAGCCAGGGATACATAGAGAAACACTGTCTCAAAAAATAAAACAAAATAAATAAATAAATAAATAAATAAATAAATAAACAAATAGTTTCAGACAGATGAGAGGGATCTGTGAATACACATGGGAAGAGGAGCCTCCACGCTGAGGAATCAATTTCATTCATTCATTCATTCATTCATTCATTCATTCATTTCCCACTCAGTAAAGCTGTACCAGCTTTGACGAATTCCAGGTTCAGTGAGAGGCCTTATCTAAAAGCTAATTAATTAAAATAAGGTGTGGGGCCAGAGAGGCGGCTCAGTGGTTAAGAGTGCTGTGCTGGAGAGTGTAAAGGCCTCAGACCTTAGCACAGCTGACTCCATGATGGAAGTACCATTTAGGCTGTAAAAATCAGGACATAGACAGCACCACCTGCCAAAACTAAAACAAAGGTCTAATCCATCAAAACCCATAGTTCCGGGAAAGTCTCTAACTTGTTTTTTGGCTTCTGTAGTTCTGCTTCAGGCTAACTTTGCTTGTTAGTGGAAGTATGTCAAGCCGGAACATGGTTTTGTGCTTAAAAGCTCAACCTGGGAAAGGCTCAGGACTCCACTGGGATCCTGAGCATCCAGTGTTATCGTAGCCGGCTAATAAAGACTTTCTATTAACTTAAACCCATGTCCAAGCATTCTGCTCTGGTGAATACCCCACAGCACTTCTGCAGGTCCCACTAAAATCCCAGAACAAGACCTCAAGACATGGGGAGTTCCAGAGTTCCTTGGGGCGGGGAAGAGTGAAGTGGTCAGGGAACACAAGCATTCCTTTAATCAGTTGCTGCCTGGTGCTTTGAAGGAATCTGACATCTCCTTATCAAAATGAAACAAATTAGAAAGCCTCCTGGTCTGTCACCTCTGAGGTAAATCTGGTTAAGGCGCCTTGTGTTGGAGCACTTAGGAGAGGTCAGACACGGCACCTGATCCAGTGTCTGGACTCCATGTGAGATGTCACTGGATCCCTCTGTCTGTTCAGGTATATGACTGTGCAGTGGCCACCCCTGGTTTGTACTGTGTCTCTGTGTGTGTGTGTGTCTGTGTCTTTCTGTGTGTTTCTGTAAGTTTTGTTTCTTTGTATTGATTAGTGGCTTTCTCTGGTGTGAGAACCCCCAGCTTAAGAATTGTGCCCAACTCCTGTTGGGGGACCCAAATCCTTTTGGCTCTGCCAGGTCACAGAGAGGGGAAGGAAAACCAGGAGCAGGAGCGCTTGCTTGTTTTGCTTTTTAGTTGCTTGACTCCTGCTCAGGGTCAGGGTTGGTCCCTGTGAGGAGGCGGGGAGGAGCCAGGCCTCTCATCCAGGGCCCCTCCCATCTGAGCTGAGCACACACAGGGAGAGGGAAATAGTCCCCCTAGGTGAGCATTCTCTCTACTCTTGTGTCCGCTTTAAGCAGCCCCAGGGAAGGGGGAAAGTTCCTCTGGGCAGAGCCCTAAGGAAAAGAAAAAGTTCCATGCCTTTCTTTTTCATGATTTATGTCTCCTTATTAATCAATGATCCATACAATTGAAAAACTAAAACTCACTATTCTCTGAAAAAAGGTAGAAAAACCAGGATTGATGCCAGACAATGCAGCCTGGACAGAAGAGATCTTCCCTTCTGTCCAACATTGACCAAGGAGACTTTAAATTGTTTTCACTAGGTCCTTTTTAGCAGGATTAAAGATAGCTGCTAAAAAGATTTCCTTTGTCACCCATTCAGCCCCAGATATTAGAAAAAAGTTATAAAAGCTAAAAACTATAATTTAAAGGCAGAAGTAGGTCCCAGGTGCTGGGGGAGGCTCAAAGGTGTCTAACAACAGAGAACTGATGGGGACCAGACCCTTTGCATAAACGGAAACCCACTGTCACCTTCTCTGATAAAACACAGTTAGACTTACAGATACCCAGCAAAATTTTGGGTCTCACCCTCTCTCAGAAGACTATCTCCTAACCGGAAGTTCTGCCTCCAATCAGAGGATACGTTAGACTGTCTCTCAGATTGACAGCAAAGGTTCCCTGGTGTATGGACAGAAACCAGCCCCCAGGACTGGCCCAATACCAAGCTCCTAAAATTGTTCAAGTAACCAGCTTAGCCCCCCCCCCCCAATCCAGATTAAACAATACCCAGTGACCCTGGAAAGAAAAAGGAAATTGCAGTCCATGTTGCCTGGTTTGAAGGGACAGGCATCCTGGTGCCCTGCCAGTCACCCTGGAGTACATCGCCCCTGACTGTGAAGAAATCTGGGACCTCCGATTCTCATGAGTCTAATTCTTCCAGAGAAACAGGTGTATACTGTCTTGGACCTGAAAGATGCATTTTCAGCCTCCCACTGGCAAAGGTGTCAACCTATCTGTGCATTTTGGTTTTTGGTTTTTTGGTTTTGGTTTTTCGAGATAGGGTTTCTCTGTGTTGTTTTTTAGATCCTGTCCTGGATCTTGCTCTGTAGACCAGGCTGGCCTTGAACTCCCAGAGATCTGTCTGGCTCTGTCTCCCGTGCTGGGGTTAAAGGCATGCTCCACCACTGCCCGGCCCATCTGTGCTTTCAAATGTGCAGACCCAGCGGGAGGTTAGAGGGCAATATTCCTGGACCAGGCTGTCCCAGGATTTAAAGACACTAAATGCTGACCCTCTGCCCTTCTGTCGGAGCTTTCCCAGGGGTGGGAAGAAGGGCCACGGAGGGACTGCTGCAAGAGTTACTGACCTTGGGCTACATAATATCAGCTAAAAAAAAGCCCAACTTTGTACATCAGAGGCTACCTATCTTGGCTACCAGCTGAGGGGAGGCAAAGGGGGCCTGTCTCAGAGTAGGATTGCTGCCATCCTTCAGATCCCAACTCCAAAGACTGAGAGAGTTTCGAGAGTTCCTAGGTGCAGGTAGGTATTGCTGCCTCTGGATAGCAGAGATTGTAGAAATAGCAAGGTCTCTATACACCAGCACAAAGGGGGCCACTGAGCCCCTATCTGGACTGAGACTAAACAAAAGACATTACAAAATGGATTTTAACCTAAGTTTTGGGGCCATAGCAATGCCCTGTGACATACCTGTCCAAATGATTGGACCCTGTAGCCACAGATGGTCCACCTGTCTAAGAGCTGTGGTGGCCACTGATAGTCTAATGAAATCCCGGGTCAGGATCTTATAACTCACTGCATCCAACATGGGTGAGACCCTCCTCCAAGGAACACCAGGATGCTGACTGTCCTACTCCTGGCCCACCCTCAAGTCCAGTTTGAGAATCCCACCACCATCAATCCTGCTACCCTCCTGCCTGGTGACAACCCACAGGTGCTCTGGATGAGATGAAAGATGACACCAGGCATATGAGAACCACAGGAGTGCTGTGGGATGGTCTGTATGTCAAGTGTGTTGCTGATTGGTCAATAAATAAATCACTGATTGGCCAGTGGCCAGGCAGGAAGTATAGGCAGGACAAGGAGGAGAATAAAGTCAGAGACACTGCCAGCCGCCACGATGACAAACAGTATGTGAAGATGCCGGTAAGCCACGAGCTATGTGGCAAGGTATAGATTTATGGAAATGGATTAATTTAAGCTATAAGAACAGTTAGCAAGAAGCCTGCCACGGCCATACAGTTTGTAAGCAATATAAGTCTCTGTGTTTACTTGGTTGGGTCTGAGGCTGTGGGACTGGCAGGTGAGAGAGATTTGCCTTGACTGTGGGCCAGGCAGGAAAACTCTAGCTACACAGGAATTACTTTAACTGAAATGATTTGGGGCCAAGCCAGGTGCCTCAGCCCAGAGAGCAGAACCGATTGATCTGACCCAGGCTCTCAGATGGGGAAAAGGAAAGTCCACAACTATAGACATACATAGACTGTCAGTCGGTATGCTTTTGCATCCAGACGTGTCCACAGTATGATCTATAGGGAGAGAGGGCTTCTCACCACTGGGAAAATGAACAATACAAAAAATACGGCCTTCCTAGAGGCTATTTGGCTTCTCCTCCAAATTGTTGTCCTCCTTTGCCAGGCTTGCTGACCTGGCTACCTGACAAACAGCCATAAGACCAGTGGGGCCTATTGATGTTCTGATGACATACCATGACCCCGTGCTGCCTGAGACTCCATGGTAAAGAAGAAATGGACAGCTAAAACTCACAGGTTGATGGGGGACACCAGAGGAAAAGATCATTCTCCCAGAAACAACTGGCTCGACTTTGTAACCAACATTCACCAGGCTACTCATCTGGGGTCCACAAAACTTTCTGAGTCACTCAGATCAAGGTATGTTATGCCTAGACTGGACAGCCTAGCACAGGATGTCTCAGCCAGATGCCAGGTTTGTGCTCAAATGAATCAAAACAGAGAGCCTTTACCCAAGAAAGGGTCCAAATGAGAGACCAACACCCCAGAAAATTCTGGGAAAAGTGACTTCAACCATGATCCAGACTCCTGGGGGAGGAGAAAAGTACTTGCTAGTTTTTATAGATACCTTTTCAGAGTGGGAAAAAGTGTTCTCCACCCGGACGGAAACTGCTCAAACAGCAGCTTAAAAGCTACTCCATGAACTTTGGCCTCCTCCTAGCCAAGGGGATCCGATGATGGCCCAGCTTTCATAGCCCAAACCTCTCAGTTAATAACTAAGACTTTAAAACTTCATTGTGCAAGTAAACCTCAGAGTTCTGGCCAGGAGTGGGAAAAAGAAAGGAAGGAAGGAAGGAAGGAAGGAAGGAAGGAAGGAAGGAAGGAAGGAAACACTTTAGAGGCAGGCATGGTGGCACTTGCCTTTAATCCCAGCACTCAGGGGGCAGAGGCAGGCATGAGGCCAGCATAGTCCACAAAATGAGTTCCAGGATAGCTAGGGCTACATAGAGAAACTCTGTCTCAAAAAACCAAACCAAGCAAACAACTAACAAAACTCTCATTAGAGTCCATCGAGGGATGGACTCTGTCCTTCACCTTGCTTTGGCCTGCTGCACCCCATATGAGGAGGCGTCTTGGTTACGGTTTCTATCGCTGTCAAGAGACACCATGACCATGGCAACTCTTACAAGGAAAACATTTAGTGGAGCTGGCTTACAGTTTCTGAGGCTTATTCCATTATCATCATGGTGGGACATGGCAGTGTGCAGGGAGACATGGTGGAGAAAGAGCTGAGCGTTCTACATCTTGATCTGCAGGCAACAGGAAGTGAACTGTCACACTGGTCATGGCTTGAGTATATATGGGACTGCAAAGCCTGCCTCCACAGCGACACTTCCTCCAACAAAGCCACACCTCCTAGTAGTGCCACTCCCTATGGGCCAAGCACTCAAACACATGAGTCTATGGGGACCGTACCTATTCAAACCACCACAAGAGGGGCTTAACCTCTATGAGATTATATTTGGAAGACAACCCCCCCCCCCCCGACTGCTGCCCAGGCTAGAGACCAGCAGTTATCAGAACTGTCTAACCACTCATTTCTCAAGTCACTACAGGCCCTCCAGGCCTCCATCCAGGCTACTCATTGAACTTTCTGAGAGACAAGCGACCTCTGAGTCCACCACCAGTTTCCCCTTGTACGAGCCCAGGGATACTGTCTGGGTCAGGCAGGTAGCCAAAGGATGCTGGAACTAACCTGGAAAGGACTCCACAGGTGATTCTCTCCACTCCCATGGCTATGAAGGGAGCTGGCATCACACCATGGACCCACCACACCCAGGTCAAGAAAGCAGAAGCACTGTTGCCAAATCGACTGTCTCCAGACTATGGAGAAATTAGTTTCGTCAGACGCTGGCCCCTACACTTCCTGCCCCTCTACCTCCTCCTGAGTCCTAGGTTTGGTATGACTATAGGATCATGGTGCAACCCCCACCACCCTCAGGCCTGGCCTGGGAACTGAGGAAGACAGATGCAGGGAAGGTATCAGCTAGTGTGACTACTGACCAGCAACCCACATTCCATATTGACCTTTGCTCACTGGTGCCCACTTTAAGTGTCTGGTTGGATTGGAGAAAGGAGAGATGTGGGAGTTTATCTTCTGAGATGGGAACACAGAGTTTACAATTCTCTGCACACCCTCTGGCTGGGCCCCTGGATGTCAGGAACAAGGGAGTTTCCATTGCAAAATTGGGGATGTGAAACAGAGGCTTCCTGGAAACACTCAGATGAATACATATATGTAGAAAGAGAGCCCCCCCCCCCCCGCAAGAAACGCACAGTAAAAAAAAATGTAATCCAATGGGGGTAAAATTAAAGGTCTGGAAAGAAGATTCTGGCCTTTGGGAAACAGGAAAAAGGAGGGAATTAGACTCCATGCTACAGGAATGGATCCTGGGGATAGGCTTACTATCCAAAAAACAAAACCAAACAACAACAAAACCCTGCCCTTCCAGGTCTCCAGACTTTGGGTCCTATAGAGATCTCCTACTCATGTCAAAGTCCCAACCAACTCTCCCCTCCACACCTGAGGCCAGAATTCTACCTCCTGTCCAGGAAGCTGAGGGATCCCCTGCCTTATTTTTCTTGACAAAGTGCACCATTTAGTTAATCATTCCTAGCCAGAAATTGGCCAGGATTGCTGGTTATGCTTAGACACACCAGGCCCCTGTACTACATTAGGATATGAACTAACCAGACTGTCAGCCCACTGACTGACAAAACTCACTGTCACTGGGGACAGCCCAAATCTATGTTAGAGGACTTACAAGGGGCTGAAACTTGTCTAATACCCCAAACCTTTGACCTACGCACTTCCCCCTATTCTGATTCCCGCTGTTCTGCCTTGTGGGTTAATTCATGTGGATAACGATATCACTGGGCCCCTGAGACTACTTGGTGGGCGTGTACTCATGGTTTGACTAAATGTGCCTCTTCTCATGCTTCCCAAACTGAGTAGATGGGTTGACCAGGACCTCGAGGTATTAGAACAACAGTTAGATTCCTTTGCAGAAATGATCCTACAAAATTGGAGAGGCTTAGACTTACTTCTCATGAGGTAAAGGAAACTATGTACGGCTTTGGGAGAAACCTGTTGTTTCTATGCTAATTGGTCAGGAGTAATTAGGAAAACATTTTGCCATAGTTGGGGAAATAATTGGTACCAGTTTCTGTTCTCGTGGTCCCCCTGGATAACTACTCTGCAATCAGCACTGGCTGGGCCTTTAATTCTCATTCTGACTAAATTAACGTCAAGGTCCCACATCTTAAACTAAAGCAGGATGAGCACATAACTTGACTCACTCACTAAGACCAGTGGGGAATGTAACAGGCCCCAGACCTTAGCACAACTGACTCCATGGTGGAAGTGCCATTCAGGCGGTGAAACTCAGCATGTAGACAGCATCACCTGCAAAAACAAAAACAAAGACCTAATCCATCAAAGTCCATAGTTCTGGGAAAGTCTCTAAATGTACTAACCTTGCTTTTTGGCTTCTGTAGTTCCGCTTCTGGCTAACGTGTTCTGTTAACTGAAGTTTGTCAATGCAGGACACGGTTTTTGTGCTTAAAAGCTCATTCTGAGGAAGACTCAGTGCTGGGATCCTGAGCAACCAGTATGGTCACTGGCCAGCTAATAAAGACTTTCTGTTGGCTTAAACCCATGTCTGAGCAGTCTTCTCTGGTGAATACTCCACAACAGATAGTTTTCTGTCAACTTGACCCAGGCTGAAGTCATCTGAGAGGAGGGAACCTCAACTAAGAAAATGCCTTTGTAAGTTCAGGCTGTACACAAGTCTGTAGGGTGTTTTCTTAATTAGTGATTAATTAGTCAATTGTGGGTGGTGCTATCCCTGGGCTGGTGGTCCTGGGTTCTATAAGAAAGCAGGCTGAGCAAGCCAATAAGCAGCACCCCTCCATGGCCTCTGCATCAGCTCCTGCCTCCAGGTTCCTGCCCTGCTTGAGTTCCTGTCCTTCAACGATGAACAGTGATGTGGAAGTGTAAGTCAAATAAACCCTTTCTTCCCCAAGTTGCTTTGGTCATGGTGTTTCATCACAGCAATAGTGACCCTGACTAAGTCAAGCTTAGAAGGGAAATTGGTAGCAGGAGTGAGGTATTGCTGTGACAGTCCTGACCATGTTAGTTTGGGGAGGACTGTGGAAGGACTTGGGAACTTGGGGCCAGAAGAGCCACTGAATTCCTCCAAACCACCCTTTGTTATTGTTTTTTTTTTTTTTTTTAAGATAGTTTCTCTGTGTAGCCCTGGCTGTCCTGGATCTCACTCTGTAGACCAGGCTGGCCTCAAATAACAGAGATCCGCCTGCCTCTGCCTCCTGAGTGCTGGGATTAAAGGCGAGGGCCACCACTGTCCAGCTAGAAGAGTCACTGAATATTGAGCGTCAGTGGGCTGTTCTGTCAGAGCTTTGAAGACAAGAATGTTGAGAGCAGTGCAACAATAGAGGCCCAGCTTGTGAAGTTTCAGAGGGAAGCCAAGACTCTACCAGGTCTTTTGTGTGAAGACTGTGATGCCTGCTCAGCTGGAGCTGTGATTAACAAGAGACCAGAACCACTATAGTAAAACCTTTGCTTTGCAGGGACTATGGATGCTGGTCAGCTGGGGCTGAGGAATCAACGAGATTAACAAGTGACCAGCATCGTTGAGGTGAAGTCTTCTGGGAAGTGTTTCCTCGGGGTCACCACAGAGGAGTTGTGTTCCAGAAGCAGCCAACGTTGTACCTTGTGCTGGCAACTAAACTTCATAGGTAAGAGTCACCCAGGGGGTACGGGTTTTACAAGCATGAAGAGCAGCTGAGGCTTGGCACTGTGTGGCAGGGCTGGAGTCCCTGAAGAGAGCCCAGAAGAGGCTATTAGTCAAAGAGCAGTCCACCCCAGGCAGTGGTGGCGCACACCTTTAATCCCAGCACTCAAGAGGCAGAGACAGGCAGAGCTCTGTGAGTTCAAGGCCAGCCTGGTCTACAAAGCAAGTTCCAGGACAGGCACCAAAACTACACAGAGAAACTCTGTCAAAAAAGTAATAAGAAAGTGTATTCCAGTTGCAGCAAGGGACCCCAGTAGTTTTTGGAGATGCCAGTACCATGGAGTGACCACTAAGAACAGCAGCAGCAGTGAGTGGAGCGGAGCCAGAGCTGCAGAGGTCAGAGATGGAGAAGGGACCCAAGCCCTTTGGCGGAACCCAGAAGACTGTGGGCCCACAGTTGAGAGATTTTGAACTTTAAAAAGAGACTTTGGATTTTTAAAGCAACTGGATATTTTAAAGGGGCTGAACTTTTACTGTGTTTAAATTTGTACATTTTTTTTTCGAGACAGGGTTTCTCTGTGTAGCTTTGCGCCTTTCCTGAAACTCTGTAGCCCAGGCTGGCCTTGAACTCACAGAGATCCACCTGCCTCTGCCTCCCGAGTGCTGGGATTAAAGGCGTGCACCACCAATGCCCGGCTAAATTTGTAAATGTTATGGAACAGCTCTCGAGAGGCCTTGGTGGCCCATGGACACTCTGCAGACTCGGCAGGCAGTGGTGTGGTGGAAAGTTACTCACACCATGCAGACACGGCATCCATGTACAAAATTTTATTATTAAAGAGTTAGGGGAGAGGGAATAGAGAGAAGGGGAGGAGAGAAAGAGAGGGAAAGAGGGAGAGAGAGAGAGAAAGAGGAAGGGAGGGAAAGAGGGAAAGCAGAGGTGGGCACTACCTCTTGGCAAGAAAGAGAGGAAGGAAGGAGGGGAGGGGGGAGGGGTTTTTCCAAAGGAAGCTTTAGGTAAGATGACATCAGGATGCTGGGCAGGTCCCCGAGGGGCGGTTCAGACACTAACAGTAAAGATGATGGGACTTTTATTTATTTAGGCTTTTAAAGTGAGATCTTGGGAATGGATGAGAAAGGGGATGTTGTGGCTTTACAGTGACGTGTTTGTGTGTCAAGCTGACAAGGGGTCAACTGTGCTGGCTAGTTTTATGTCAACGACACAAGCTAAAGTCATCTGAGAGGAGGAGACCTTAATTAAGGAAATGCCTCCGTAAGATTTGGCTGCAGGAAAGCCTGGAGGGCATTTTCTTAATTAATGATTAATGGGAAAGGGCCCAGCCCACTATGGGTGGTGCCATACCTGAGCTGGTGGTCCTGGGTTCTATAAAAAAGCAGGCTGAGCAAGCCATGGGGAGCAAGCTAGTAAGCAGCACTCCTCCATGGCCTCTGCATCAGATCCTGCCTCTAGGTTCCTGCCCTGTTTGAGTTCCTGTTCTGACTTCCTTCAGTGATGGACCACAGTGTGGAAATGTAAGCCAAATAAACCCTTCCCTCCACAAATTGCTTTTGGTTATTCATGATGTTTCGTGGCAGCAATAGAAATCCTAAGACAAGTACTTGCTGTTCCTTCAAAGGATTGGAGTTTGGTTCCCAGAACCCACATTTGGTAATTCATAATCATCTATAACTCCAGCTCCAGGGGATCTGACACCCTCTTCTGACCTCCACAGCATCTGCATGCATATGGTATACAGATATACTAAGACACATATATACATAAGTATAATATTTAACATAAATAAATAAACAACCCTCTTTGAAAATATGTAAAATGATTAAGCAAGACATCTGACATCAACCTTTGTCTCCCACATGCGTGTGAACACACCCACACGAACACATAACAGGATGCAGGGAAATCCACGAGTAGTGGCATACATCTGTCATTCCAGTGCTTGAACAGCTGAGGCGGGGGGATCACTAAGTCTGAGGCCTTCCTGGACTGTATTGCTATACTCTGGAGAGAGAGAGAGAGAGGGAGAGAGAGAGAGAGAGAGAGAGAGAGAGAGAGAGAGAGAGAGAGAGAGAGAGAGAGAGAGAAACACAAATGAACTGGCAAGGTAGGTGCAGGTCCTCGGGTAGGTGCAGGTCCTCGGGTAGGCGCAGGTACTCGGGCAGGCGCAGGTACTCGGGCAGGTGCAGGTACTCGGTGAGAGAAGAGAGACCAGACTGAAGACGCCAACTTGAGGGCCATGCCAGGCTATTTATGCCGAGCCAGTCACACAAGGTGATTTCCAGGGATGCAGGAACGATATTCTTGTCAGCCTCCTCTGTTAGAGTGCTCTGAGGACCTGCTAGGCCAGGCTGCGTGGGGAGCGGCTGGCCCTCAGAGTCCAGAGGTGCACCAGCAAGGCCTCCGTACCTCAGCCGCGGGGGTGATGTCGGTCCCAACTGGGCAAAAGGACCCACTGCCAGCAGAAGCTTGCCGAGGCACCAGGGCAGCACCGCTTCGCCCACCCGCTTGCTTCTCCGAGCTACTTTCCTATTTTTCTTTTCAATTTTTCAATTTCTTTCCTAATTTTCTTTCAATCACTTTTCCCACTGCCTGGCCAAGCTTTCCCAGGCGCCCTGGGCTTTCTCATCTTTCTCTGAAGCGTCCCTCGCTGTTCACGAACAACGGGCTTTCTCTCTCTCTTCCACCCTCCTGGGGCAGCCACCCAGATTTTGAGCTGCCTTGTTGTGTTTTTTTCTAAACTTGAATAAAATTGTCTTCAAGCTTCCATTCAAGTCCATTTTAAAATTCTGTTAAGGAGATTAAGAAGAAATAAACCCCAGTTTCCCCAGGTGCCCGGGGGAGACTTCTCAGAGTTTTTTGGTAAGATGCGGCCATCCAGACAGGGTGCTGAGGAAGCGCCTCTGAGGACAGAAGAGGTGGCCCATACTTCAGGAGCTAAGGACCCTCCTGAGAGGGACGTCATGCTGTGAGTCTAGCTACTCTAACAGCTATCAAAGTGCCTGAATACAAGTCCTGGCTTTGTGGCTCTCCAATAAAGCTTAGGGTAAGGAAAACCGAAGGAGGAATGCCATAAGCCTGTAAACTTAGACTCATTTCAAAATGTCCTCTGCCTAGGCCTTCTAATGCTGAGCTGGTTTATAAAGTCCTACCTGCTCCTGGGGAGAAAAAAGGAACCCTTGGCCCTTTAGTAACCAGCCCATAAGATTGTTCTGAGGATTTAAGAGACCCCGCGATGTGTTAAAGAGCGCCGATATGCAGGACGTGCTCAATAAAGTCAGCCACTGTGGCCAACGCTGTCCGCAGCCCCTGCTTCGGCCCCATCTGTGAGGCACGCATAGCTTCTTTTACTAAAGGGGTTGGTTATTTATTCGTTTTAGCTACATGGCAGCAGTTAGAAACCCTAATTCAAACAGACTTAAAACGATGAAGATGAACTTGTTGGTATGTGTAATTTAAAAGTCCAGAGATATTTCGATTTGTGTATGGCTGTAACTAGGTGTTCAAATGATGGCACACTCTCAGCCTAAGAAATGGCCACTGGTCACTCCAGCATCATGTGCAAATAGCACCAAAAACTGGTGACCTGGACCAAGGGACCTAAATCCAAAATTTAGGGTATACTTTATACTGATCATTTCCAAATCATCAAAAATAAATCAATAAATAAAATTGTAAGTTGACCCTTCACAGCTGGAAAGCATCTATGTGTGAAAAATACCCTTGGAATGGACCCTAAGGACTATGTGTGCCCTTTAGAAGCAAACTCCTGCATTAACTCACCTTCAAAGTTATCTTTCATGTCTGTTAAAATTCTTTGGAGAAGGGCTGGAGAGACGGCTCAGCGGTTAAGGGCATTGGCTATTCTTTTGGAGAACTTTGGTTGCAGTTCAAATGTCTGAGACTATGGGGGACACCTCATTCAAAACACCACTGTGTGTGTGTGTGTGTGTGTGTGTGTGTGTGTGTGTGTGTAAATTACCACAGAGTGGATTCAGAGGCCCCTTAGGTCCTCTGTAAGATAGGCTTTCCCTCCCCCCCACCCCTGCTCCCTAGTGCCCCCCACTAGCAGACCACAGCAACACTTGGCTCTCTGGGAATAAGAGGCACTCAGACCCTGAGTCCAGTAATCTTTGGAAAGTTGAATCATTTCCCTCTCTCCACTGCACAACCGTGCTCTAAAAGCCTGCAGCGCTATCTGGAGAAGTAGTATGTGAGAGGGAGATGAACAGCATGACATTTTGGCACCATACCAAACTCCTTACTCACAGGTACCCAGCCTCTCCTTCGGTCACAGATCCAACTGTGGGAAATGATTGAAAGCTCTGATCCTGGTTTTACTGTTTGGGTCGTGTTTCCAGACTCTAGACCCAGAACCCACCCACTTAGATGAAGTGAGACTCAGTAAACTCACATGCGTTTCCTTTCTAGGAATTCCTTGTAAGCCCACGAATGCCAACTGCATCTGTGAGTCAGAGTTCTCTTGTTGCTATTTTGGCTTCACTACCCACTGAAGGAACCTTGCTCACCTGTCTCTGTAATGAAAAACCACACAGCCTGTCATAGTGGCACATGCCTTTAATCCCAGCACTTGGGAAGCAGAGGTGGGTAGATCTGTGAGTTCGAGGCCAGCCTGGTCTACATAGTGAGTTCCAGGACAGCCAAGGATACACAGTGAAATCCTGACTCATATAATTAAGAAAACAGATCAGTAAGTAGAAAGCCACCAGCACCTTTGGCATCTCAGACTCCTATCATGCTTTTTGCATTTAAAAAAGTTTTCCGTTCAAAGGGCTGGAGAAATGGCTTGGTGGCCAGGTAAGCCTGGTGACATGAGTTTGCCTCCAGACAAATGTGAAGGTGGAAAAAGAGCACCAACTCCACAGAGGACAGACAGAGACAGACAGACACACACATAAATAAATGAAAATGGCCCTCATAGGCTCATAGGAAATGGCACTATGAGGGGGTGTGGCCTTATTGGAGTAGGTGTGACCTTGTGAGACGAAGTGTGTCACTGGGGGTGGGCTTTGAGCTTTCAGATGCTCAAGCCAGACCCAGTGTCTCTCTCTCTTCCTGCTGTCTGCCAATCCAGATGTGAAACTCCCAGCTACCTTTCCAGCAGCATGTCTGCCTGCATGGTGCCTCACTTCCCACCATGATGATAATGGACTAAACCTCTGAGCTATAAGCCAGGCTCAGTTAAATGTTTTCCTTTGTAAGAGTTGCCATGATCATGATGCCTCTTCACAGCTATAGAAACCCTAACTAAGACACAGGGTTTCACTATGTAACCCTGGCTGGCCTGGAACTTTCTATGTAGATCAGGCTGGCCTCAGACTTACAGAGATCCTCCTGCCTCTGTCTCCCAAGTGCTGGGGTTAAAGGTGTGCACCGCCATACTTGGCTATAAAAAATAAAAAGGTGGACAGCTCCTGAGGAATGATATCCAGTGTTGACTTCTGGCCTCCATACTCACATACATGTGCATTCACACCTGCACACACACACCCGTTAACACCCCCCCACACTCCCACCGAACACAGAAATTCCAGTTCAATGGTTGTCATTTTGTTAGAATGACCTACAAGAACCACCTCAGAGCTTGTTAGTTTGCTTATGACTTCACACATTTATTTCTGAGCCCCACCGTGAAAACTGGCCCCTTAGCCATTCTGGTTGTATGGATAAGTAACAACAGAGTCACCGTCATCCATTCCAGTCTCCATCAGTTTTTAAGTTCAGTTGAACCTGGAGTCTAGTAGCAGGTTTAAGAAGAGGAGGAAATAAGGGGAGGTCCCCAGGAGCAGCAGCTGCACCACACAAGCCAACTACCTTAGGAAACCATGCCGGCAGCTCCAGGCAATGGACGACACACCTTCATACAGAGAAGAAAAGGTTTCTACTATCAAAAAAGAAGTGCCTTGATCTAGGGGTTTGTGGTCCCTGGGTGTGGTGGTTTGGATGAGAATGGCCCCCATAGGAGCCTATGTTTGAATGCTTGATCCCAAGTTGGTGGAACTGTTTGGGAAGGATCAGGAGGTGTGGCCTTGTTGGAGGAGATGTGTTACTGGGGGTGGGTTTTGAGGTTTCAAAAAGCTTCAAAAGTTTCAAAAGATACTAGTGACTGAGGAACTAGCCACTTTCATGCCAAGCCCGGTCCCCTTCCCCTGCTGCCACTTCTACCCTCTCTTCCTTTCTCTCTGCCTTCAATATTTTCAGTTCAGGATGTGAGCTCTTAGTGACTGCTCCAGCATCATGCCTGCCTGTCTGTCTGCCTGCCACCGTGATGATGATGGACTGACCCTCTGAAACTGTAAGCAATCCCCCAGTTAAATGTTTTCTTTGTTTAAGTTGCCTCTGGTGTCTCTTCACAGCAGTAACACAGTACCTAAGTAGGACACCAGGTATGATGGAATCTGCTCACATGTCCCCATGCCTGCAGGACGGATTACCCTTCCAATCCTTGCCCAGACTTTTAACAAACACCTTAGCAAGCTTGGAAGTTCAGGTTTGGCTGTAAGTGAATTATCCTCAAAATCAGACTTGGTATTCTCTTTTCAGAACCATCTTAGTCAGTGTTCCGTTGCTGTGAAGAGACACCACAGCACGGCAGCTCACAGAAGAGAGCATTAACTGGGGCTGGCTTGCAGGTTTAGAGGGTCAGGCAATCATCATCATGGCAGCAAGCATGGTGGGCGCTGGAACAGATCCTGATCCACGAGGGACAGAAGGACTGGGCCTGGCAAGGCCTTTTGAAACCTCAAAGCCCACACCAGTGGCACACTTCCTCCAACAAGGCCACACCTCTTGGTCTGTACCAATCTAATGAGCAAAGCTTAATCCTAATTCCGTCAAAGAGCTCCACTCCCTGGTGACTAAGCGTTCAACTACATGAGCCTATGGGCCATTCTTATTCAAACCACCATAGAAACCTATAGCCATGTGACTCTGGGAAACAATTCATGTAGAGAGTCTGTGAGGAGCTTCAGGTCCTTCATGGAGCCCCTGAGCTGGGTGTCTGGCACATGACCCTGACCTCATCTGGTCACCAAAGCCAAGCAGGCTTGGGCCTGGTTAGTATTTGGATGGGAGAAATTGAGCAGGTATCTTAAAGCTCTGAGCTCAACACTTCACTCCTCAACTCTTCCATAGTGAGACGTGACGAAGCCGCCCCCTCACACCACCACTCATTCTCGCTGAAGTGTTCTGTGGGGGCAAAGATCCCGTCACACAAAGCGTGGCAGTCTACAGGAACCGGTAGAGGAAGCTGCTGGTGACTGAGTAACCATTAGCCACATTCCTGCCGTGGGCTACTGCCGTCCCCATTCTCACTGGAAACAGGATAACGAGCAAATAAATGTCTTTAGATCTAATTAGGTCAGAGAACAAGTCCAGAACACCCAAGACACATTTGTGAGTTTCTCCTCCTCCTCCTCCCCTTTCCTTCTCCCCACCGCCTTTCCTTTTCTGCCTCCTCTTCCTCTGGGGATGCTAGAGATGGAACCCAGGGATGCATGTTGGGCAAACATTCTACCACTGAGCTCTACCCCCAGTA
Organism: Peromyscus eremicus; assembly: GCF_949786415.1. Taxonomy (NCBI): domain Eukaryota; kingdom Metazoa; phylum Chordata; class Mammalia; order Rodentia; family Cricetidae; genus Peromyscus; species Peromyscus eremicus. The sequence goes on along the minus strand of NC_081416.1, from coordinate 156,920,055 downwards.
AAATTCTGTTCTTCTGAGTTCTCAGGAGTTCTACTGAGCTACTCTCAGTACCAAATTCTGTATCAGCAAAGCTTAATCTCAACTCACTCACAGACACACACACAAACACACACACAGACACACACACATTTATGCACACACATACATATGTATACAAGTATATACACACTATGCACACACACACATATATACACAGGTATATACATACTATACACACACATAAACACACAGACATATTTATGCACACACATACATATGTACACAAGTATATACACACTACGTACACACAGACACACACACATATATACATTATGCACATACATATATACACGCAGATACACACACAGATACACACATACACATACTTATATACACATTCTACATACACATAGACACACAGTCAACCTTGAACAGGTGCTAAAACTAGTGAGACTCTCTTTAAAGCTGTGATCTCAAGCTGGAGAGATGGCTCAGAGGTTAAGAGCACTGACTGCTCTTCCAGAGGTCCTGAGTTCAATTCCCAGCAACCGCATGGTGGCTCACAACCATCTGTAATGAGATCTGGTGCCCTCTTCTGACCTGCAGTCATACATGCTGTATACATAATAAATAAATAAATCTTAAAAAAAAAAAAAAAAAAAAAGAAGAAGAAATCTTTAAAGAAAAAAAAAAGCTGTGATCTCTGGGCCTGATGCTGGAATTCAAAGTCCACAGGGCCGATCAGGGCAGGCATGTGGAGGTGGGGTCAAGGACAGTGAAGAATGACCTAGAACCCACAAGTGCAAGTTAGAGCCGGCAGGGGGCCGAGCGCATCCTTCGGGTGAGCTTGTGTTGCCTTTGACTTTAGGGTGTTGTAACAGATCCAGAGGCAGCTGCTGTGAAAGCAAAAGGTCAGCTGATCCTCAGGGCTTTCTCAAACATTCTCTTTTGAGCAACAGGTCCGATGGGTCCACGTCCTGTGACTGGAGTCAAAATCCCCCCAAGCAGTGATGGCTTTCTTCTGTTGAACAGGCCCTGCCTGACCAACCTCAGACAGTGATCAAGCTGGCCACATGACTGCAGGATCTTGTCAGGCCTCTGAGGACACAGCTGAGGACCCCTGTGCTCTTGACTTCCTGGAGTCCCTATGCTGGTGGACACTCTTGTCCTGGACCATTCCGTTTCCTGTCTGGTTTTCAGAGTCAGAGCTAGGCCTGATTAGTCTGGACTCACAGTAGGGCTTCTGGCCTAGGACACCAACAACGGTGTGGCTGTCTCCTTCACCAGAAGGCCAAGCACACAGGCTATACTCAGAGTTGGAGAGGTTGAAGGAGGATCAGGGAAAAACACCATTTGAGTAGAGGGAATTCTGGGGAATGGAGTTTAAAATAGCCACATTAACACTGCAAAGACATCTCAGATTGGTTTCATTTGTTTGCTTGATTGCTTTTTGGGATGTGTATGTACATGCACACACACACACACTCACAAACACACACACACATAGATATACATTTGCATGTGTGTACAAATGGAGATCAAAGGACAGTTTTGGATTTTATTCTTCAGGTACCATCTACCTGTTTTTGTTTGTTTGTTTGTTTGTTTGTTTGTTTTTTATGCTGTGTTCTGATGTGAAAACCTTCCCTTTAACCATATCACGGAGCAGTCATGTCATCAGTTTATACAGGTGTGTGTGTGTGTGTGTGTGTGTGTGTGTGACAACCAGAAAGCACGGCCCCAGGCAGGCATGGTGACTTGAGCAGTGAGCTGAGAGTTCACATCTTAAACCCCAAGCAGGAAGCTGAGAGAACAACTTGAAATGATGTGTGGATTTTGAAATAGCAAAGCCCTCCAGTCACATACTTCCTCCAGCAAGGCCACACCTCCTTAATCTATCCAAATAGGGCCATCAGCTGGGGACCAAGTCTTCACACGCCCAAGAACACAGGACATAGCATTCAAATCACCGCTCTTACCTACGCAGGTGCCCGTGGTGGCCAGAGGTAGGCTTTGAATATCTCACTCTATTGCTCTCACTTTCTTTTTAGAGCAGGTCTCTCACCGAACCCGGAACCCACCATCTCCTCTAGGCTGGCTGGCCAGAAGCCCCAGGAGCCTCCTGCCTCGTCTGTGCAGTGCTGGGTTTACAAACACATCATCGCACACCCAGACTTTTCACAGGGGTTCCAGGGATCGAACTCAAGTCCTCATTCTTGCACGGTAAGACTTCACCAACTGAGCTGTCCCCCAGCCGAGGTGTGAGCCACACATCCAGCCTACACTGTTTCAAATCCCGTTTATCCTATCTCCATCACTGAGAGCCAGAGCCACCCACTCACCAGCCTGGGGCACCCTGTGCTGAAGCGGGCATGGGAGGTCCGTGCATATACACCCCACTGCAACGTCAAGGCTCTTGTGCCTGAGCCCTGGAAGTCCCCAGAGCCCACAGTGTCAAGAGCTACCTTTCCCCTTAAACAGATTATTTCCAGCTAACGCAATTTGGCCTTGATTCTTCCAAAGCAAAAGCCTTGACAACTAACTGTGTGCAGGAAGTTGGCTGAATGACAAGACCAACTCCATTAACTTTTGGCATAAGTCCCACTCAACACATCTTATCTCAGCATGGAGGAGGAGGGCAGACCACAGGGCAACAGAAGAAAAAAAAAAGGTGTCTTATGTCCAGAAGCATTTGGGTAGCTGGTGAGCACCCTCTTGGGAGCCCAGGAGAGATTTCTGGAAGTTTTCCAAGTTGGAGATTCCATGTGGCTGAGCCCTGAAAGTCCCAAGAGTCCACAGTGTCGAGTTACCTTTTCCTTTGGCATTTAATAAAAGGTAGAACCCATCTTTTGCACATACAGATGAACACACACACACACAGAGAGAGAGAGAGAGAGAGAGAGAGAGAGAGAGAGAGAGAGAGAGAGAGAGAAGAGAGGGGGGGGGGAGAACACGTTTCTGCAGACCTGAACACAAATACTTCAATTTCTGTGGTGTGAAATAAATGGCCCCTTCTAAGTCACTGTTATTTCTGCCTGCAGAGTTTTCACAAAATGACATGGCCAGCATGTCTTACAGTAAGCTGTGCTATTGTCTATCAATGTCTGTTTTTCTCCATTCAAAAACATTATATTTTTCTGCTGTTATGGCTTGATGTAGCTGGAAGTTTTCCTGTGTGCCACCCAGTCTGCAGCCGCTCAGACCCAAGTAAACACACAGAGGCTTATATTAATTAAAACTCCTTGGCCATTAGCTCAGGCTTACTACTGACTAGCTCTTGCACTTATACTCAGCCCATTTCTGTTAATCTATATGTCGCCACATTTTCTGTGGCTTTACCTGTGTGTCATTACGTGCTGCTCCCCGGATGGTGGGCTGGTGTCTCCTGACTCAGCCTTCCTTTTCCCAGAATTCTCCTTGTCTGCTTATCCCACCTATACTTCCTGCCTGACTACTGGACAATCAGTGTTTTATTAAACCAGTGTACAAAAGCATTATCTCACAGCATTTCCCCTTTTCTGTTTAATTAAAAAGGAAGGTTTTAACTTTAACATAGTAAAATTATATATAACAAAGAGTTATCAAGCAAGAATTACAGTTACAATATCTAGTTTATTTGTATTTGGCAAAATTAAAGAAAATATCCTATCTATCCTTTATTTGTGAGTCTAAGGTTTTATATCAATTTATATTTTATCATAACCAAGGAAAATTATAACTATCTAGTTTTCAACTACCAAAGACCTCAGAAGGATATATTATCTAAGTAAACAGGAACAGAATTGTAAGCAACTTGTAAAAATCTAGAATGACAGAGACAGCTGACTGCCTGGACAATTACCCAAAGTTCCTCTGCAATTTTGTGGCATCCTTCTTCAGCCTACAGGCCTAGAATCTATCAGTTGCTTCTCTCTGTGTCCTGTAGAATGTCTGGCAGTTTCTTCTGTGAAGCAGGAACCTGAAGGACCATCTCACCTTGGAAAGTTCAGTGGTCACCTTCCTATGGGTCCTGCATGTCCAGTTTATTCAACATATTATCAAGCAGTCAACACAAGGGCACTTTTTGTCCAGTGGCTAACTTTTGCCACAAAGAAAGCAAACTCCATAATGAGTTTCTTCAATGCCCATTATCTTCTCTGAAGTACAATTGTGCTGCCAGGAGCAGACATGTCTCAATGTTCAGAAAGTCAAAGTTCTTAAAACATTTTAAATGCCATATTCTGTAGGTCTTTGAAGTATTTGAAGATTACCTACCTAATTGAAATATATCTATGTATACTTAGAAAACTTAACTAACATGACTATAAATTTGATTATCGTAGATGACTAATTATTAATCTGCATTTCTCAACTGTACACTACAATTTCAAATAAGTTGCACAAAATACTTTAAACAAGAGTAGAAATATACATACAGTGTAACAATGAACTTTAAATTTGTATCAATAAACTAAAATCTATAGCAGTATAAAACATTTCAAATAAGTTGTTATTCTTTAAAAGTAGATTTGATAATCTACCCTTTTATCCTATCATATCTATATCCTATCCTCCTTTTTTCTTTAGAAAGATGTTGACTATGACCAATAACAATTTGTATCCAACAACGTAAACAAAGACAAACATTCATAGTCCATTTTTTGGGAATGTGGGCATAGTTTTCTAGGCTACTTCCTGCTGATAAAGGGCACTGTATTCTTATGAGGATCCTGAGAAAATTCGAGATAATGGTCAAGTTCTGGGAAGACTGACTATAACCTTTGTTGATAGGTACCATCTGTTAAGGTTCAGGAGGTTTGGCTTGATCAAATCTGATCCATCTTAACCTGGAACAAATCCATAGCCTCTTGCTTTCTGTGGAAACAAAAACAGAGCCTCCTTTCCAAAGCAACATATCCTTAGATCCAAATTTTGAAGTCAAAATACCTTTAAAATATACATATTGGTTTAACTGAGCAGTCTTTATAATCAAATGTCTTTCTGCAGTTAAAAATATTGAAGACAACACAATCCAGAGTCACTGTGTAATTTCCATCTTTACATGGCTTATTTTTTATACTACCTTTACTGTCTCTTTAAAGACTTTCTTTTTTAAAACTATTTCTTTATATAACTATCTATATTTATTTTTCTCCGTTCCAAGCCTACATACATTTTTACACACATTGTAAACCATTTAAAGTCTTGTTCTATCTGAATCTGTCTTATTGTGAATCTATTGCTTTGAACTGCAGCATTACTAGGACTGAAATGGCAGCTTTGGCTGCTGTCTCTGCCCACCTCAGCTTTCCAATATGGTGGTGTTAAGTTTACAGCCAGCTCTGGGAATCAAGCTCACTGCCAACTCTGTGAAGCAGTGGGTCTATGCTTCCATCCAGCAGCATGTAACCCAGAAACTTCTGTTTGTTTTTTTTAATCAGTAAAAGCTATATCCACCATGCACCATGTTGCACGGCTTGCAGAAACCTCTGTGTAATTCAATGGAAATCTGCCATGCTGTAGCTCCAGCCTGCATGCCATGAACCTGCCATAGCCAGGGGACACATGAACTAGGAAGGTGCTCTTAGCTACATTTATAATCTCTTCTTAAGCTCTCTTAGGTTTTAGGAGGAAAACTCTTGCCCCATGTTGGGTGCCATTTGTAACTGGAAGTTTTCCTGTGTCCCACCTTGTCTGAAGCTACTCAGACCCAAGTAAACACACAGAGGCTTATATTAATTAAAACTGCTCTGCCATTAGCTAAGACTTACTACTTACTAGCACTTGCACTTATACTCAGCCCATTTCTGTTGATCTGTATGTCACCACATTTTCCGTGGCTTTACCTGTGTGTCATTACATGCTGCTCCCCGGATGATGGGCTGGCATCTCCTGACTTAGCCCTCCTTTTCCCAGAATTCTCCTTGTCTGCTTATCCCACCTATACTTTCTGCCTGACTACTGGCCAATCAGTGTTTTATTAAACCAGTGTACAAAAGTATTATTCCACAGCAGCTTGAATCTGAGACACCCCCACAGGCTCACCATTTGAAACAGTGGAGATGCTATTTTTGGGAGACTTTGGAACCTTTAGAAGGTGGGAGCCTAGTGGGCAGAAGTGGGTCACTAGATGCAGGACCTGGAGGATTATAGCTCATGGAACATTTGTCTAGAGTTCCCCAGAGAGGGGCCAGAGTATGACTAAACAATGGAGTTCTTGCCTAGCCCGAGCGAGGCCCAAGGTCCACTCCCAGCACCACACACATTCAAAAGATTAAAAAAAATAGCCCAGCCTATTCTTTTACAAGTTGTTCTCTGCTTTGCCTCCACATCAGCACCTACTGCCACAGACCAAGCTGCACCTCCATACTGTCCCCCCATGTGGACTGAAATCCTCTGAAACCATGAACCATGATAAAGCCCCCAAAGTTGCTTCTGTCAGGAATTTGTGTCACAGCCAAGTAAAAGTAGTTAATATTATGAGGCTTAACAAGAGAACCAGCTGCCAGAGCCACGTGGAGGCTGAAAGATAGTTTTATTTCCAGTAGAACTGTCAGGGTGCTCTAAGAAAGGGGAAATGAATCCTACCAAAAAGGGGAGTTTAGATTTTAACAAGTGGTTTAAACTGTGTGGGAGAGTGAGGGAGAGCATGAAGGAGAAAGGAACTGTGGCTGACAAAAGGGGAACTGTAAGCACAATTCACAGGGGGCCTCTGGCCGTTAGGTAGCAGGAGGTTGTGATCACGCTGCTCTCCTGAGCTAAGGGGTCAGCACACAGAAGTGTGATATGCAGAACATTCAGTTTCCACTGCCCTGAAGGGGCTGGGTCCCACATGGGTCACGATCTTGGTGTCTCATGCTGTGGAATAGCCCTTCTGTACACTGTGAATATATATTACTCTCATTGCTTAATAAAGAAACTGACTGGCCAGTAGCTGAACAGGATAAGGTTAGGTGGGAGAGCCAAACTGAGAATGCTGGGAGGAAGAAGGGCTGAGTCCGGAGTCCCCAGCAGACGCAAAGAGAGAAGCAAGATGGGCATGCCATACTGAGGAAAGGCACCAAGCCACACGGCCAAGCATAGATAAGAAATATGGGTTAATTTAAGTTGTAAGAGCTAGCTACTAATAAGCCTGAGCTATTGGCCAAGCATTTATAATTGATATTAAGCTCTGAGTAGTCATTTGAGAGTGGCTGCTGGCACAGGAAAGTTCCACCTACAGCCTTAGGGGACTCCATCTTCGGGCCAGCCTAACAAATACATCTGCCCTGTTGACCTTGCATGTGGCCATGTGACTTGTGGCCAATGAAAGGGTAAGAAGAAACAAGGCGTGTCTCTTCTTGGTGAAGGCTGTCCCCTCATTCTTGTTTTCCTCTATCACAATCATAAACCACTCTTAACATTGGCTTCCCTCTCAGCTCTGGTTCCAGGCTGACCATGATGGACAGGCAAGGTGAGTGGAAAACCATCCTCGAGCATAAGTCACCAAGATTGTGAGATGATTGGTGGTTATCTACTCAGAACAAGAACTGTCGGCCTAATAGTGGAAACTGCAGGTTGACAAGGCCAACAAAGTGACCATTGTTTTATTCTTTAGGTCCCAAGGTGTCTTTTGCAGTCACCCCAACCCTACAGACATAATAGAGGCTGACAGTGAACATAATTACTATTCTGAAGAGGTTTTGTTTTTTTGATTGTTTGTTTGAGACAGAGTATCACTACATATCCCTGGCAGTCCTGGAACTCATTACATAGACTAGGCTGGCCTTGAACTCATAGAGATACAACTGCCTCTGCCTCCTCAGTGCTGGGATTAAAGGCATGCACCACCACACCCAACACTTGCAGGTTTTTTTGTTTTTGTTATTTCATTATAACAAAAGTCACTCTAAGCACGTGTGTCATAAGGAATGAGTCCCCTCATGTTGCTCCTGGAAGTTGGGAAGCCATCTCTCAGTCCCTGGAAAGCTCTACCTGAAGAATGTCCATGGCAGCCTGGCATGGTGACCCACATGTCTAACTTCAGCACTCAGGAGGCAGAGGTAGGTGGGTTTCTTTGAGTTCAAGGCCAGTCTGGTCTACAGAGCAAGTTCCAGGACAGCCAGGGCTACACAGAGGGAAAAAAAAAAAAGAATGTCCATGTTTCTGGTAATACTAGAGGGTGTGTAACAGTGTGATTTGTATGAATGTCACACAGTCTCAGTCTCATCTCCTCAGCAGCTGGAAGCTAATGCCAGCCACGGTGGTGGTGTCAGACCATCCGGTGTAAGGCAGCCCTAGCAAAATCTCAGACACCAAGACAACAGTGGGTCTCCCCGGTTGGTTAGCTAGTTCAGCAAAACCAAGAAGACACTTAAGGGAGGAAGGGTCACTTGGATCATGATTCCAGAGAGTCCAGTCACTTGGCCCCCTGGACTTGGACATCCTGACGATAGATAGCCGTGTGTGATGGAGGCTGTTCACTTCATGGTGGACAGGAAGCAGAGAGTTCAGAGAGGGATGAGAGAGCACGTATCTTATCACTTTAAAGGTATACCCCCCTCCACCTGGAACCAGCTTCCTCCAATATGGCTCCATGTTTCTAGAGCCATCCCAAGTTATGCCGTCATTGGCTAGACAGCAAGAATGATCCTGTGGGGGACATTTGATATTGGGACCATAACAGCTGGCAATATTTCATGTGTCTTGTCACACTCTGTTGCTGGAAGAAGTTAACAGTGTCCACAAATGACTACATCAGAGCCGGGCGGTGGTGGCGCATGCCTTTAATCCCAGCACTCGGGAGGCAGAGCCAGGCGGATCTCTGTGAGTTCAAGGCCAGCCTGGGCTACCAAGTGAGTTCCAGGAAAGGTGCAAAGCTACACAGAGAAACCCTGTCTCGAAAAAAACAAAAAAAAAAATGACTACATCAGGAACAACCATTTGGAAGCGTTGTGCCTGGACCACCGGAGTTCCGTGGCTGTGGTTCTGTGGCAAGGCAGAACACCAAACAGAAACCAGGTCTCTGTTTCTCTAGTGGTTTTTAACATGTTTCTTTTTTGCTGTAAGAATCTGTGACCGGGGTCTGGAGAGATAACTTAGAGGTTTCAACTTCCAGAGGACGAGGCTGAAATCCCATGTGGTGACTCACAACCTCCAGACCCAGGAGATCCGATGCTCTCTTCTGGCCTCTGGGGACACTGCACACACGGGGTGCACAGACATATATGCAGGCAAAATACCCATACATGCAAAATAATAAAATAAAAACTCTGTGACCATGAGGCTCACAGCACCCAGTGGGGTCTGGGCATCCTTCTGGGGAATGACCATACCCAAGGATGTCAGCATTTATTACTGGGACAAACTACCCAAGGGTAACAACTTATAGGACAAATATTGATTCTGAATCACAGTTTCAGAGGATTCAATCCGGCATCCTCAGCCCTATTGCTGTGGATACGTGGCAAGGCAGAACACCATAGAAAATCCAGTACAAAGATGCTCACATCCCACAGCCAGGAAGCAGAGAGTAACAGGGAGGATCCAAAGGCAAGCCACACCCCCAGTTATCTACCTTTTCCAATCAGACCCCACCTCCTCACAGCCCCAACAGCCTTGAGTACACCAATGGGTTAATCCATCAATGACATCACCACCCTTGTGGTCCAATTACCTCTCAGCTGATTACCCCTTCAACCCAAGAGCCTTTTTGAGGGACACTTCAGATCAAAACACAGGACCAAGGGCCACCTTAGGCACCTTCAAACTTGCAACTGGTGCCAGAAATGGGTGTTCTTGAGCCTCCAAAAATGCTGCCATCCCTGTGGGTGTCAGTGTGACAATCACATCGCTGATATTTGATGGTCCTCATCCAATAGAGAAGACTGGCCTCTGGCTCAGAGCCCTTGGTCAGCAACCTGATCCTCAGCTAGAAGGCAATATAATACTTTGTCCTCACGTGTCTCCACTGCAGTTATCTTAACAGCTATCTTCTATTTATATCGACCAGTATTGACTTCCCACAGGACTGGCTTTTAGAGTAAATTTATTAAGTTAAAGAAGGAGTTGGTCCTTACTTGGAAGTAGCGTATTGTATAGGTGAATGAGAATGCGGCAAAGGTTGGAGGATGCCATGATTGACATTTGCGAAGTACCATCCTAGGAACATCTGCATTCTGGTGTGATTGCCCAGCCAGGGGCAGATCGCAGCTAGCTTCTCCTATTTTAAAGGCTCTTCCCTCCCTGTAACAGTCTTTTTACCCCTTCCTGGGGCTGTGCAATGTTTTTTTAAAAACGTGACCCACAGTTGTTCATAGTGGCACACACCTTTAATCCCAGTACTTTAAACCCAGGGAGACAGAAGCATGTGGATCTCCATGAGTTCAGGGTCAGCCTGGTTTACATAGAGAGTTTCAGGACAGGCAGGGCTACATTTTGCGACCTTGTCTCAAAAATAAAATAGAATAAAGTGACCCATAGTTGGGAATAAACATCATATCATCATCATTGTGTATTAATTTTTTCAGGTTGTACATATTTAAATCAGCAAGATGTGGTCGGTACACACCTATAATCCCAACAGTTGGGAAGTTGAGGCAGAGGGCAATGAGTGTGAGCCCAGCCTGGGCTAAGAAATGAGTCTGTCTCAGAACTTTAAAAGAAGACAACAATGATAAGCAGGGCTCAGTTGGTAAAGTGCTCACCCAGCATGTGGGAGACCCTCGCTTCAGTCCCCTGCACCACACAAAACTGGGTACGGTAAGTGCTGAGTGCATGTCTGCAATCACTCAGGACGTGGAAACAGGAGGGCTACCAAGTGGCCAGCCTGGGCTACAAACAGGGCCCTGCCTTAAAAAATAGAATAGTGACATTTTCAGATGATTTGAGTGTGCGTGTGCGTGCGTGCGTGCGTGCATGCGTGTGTGTGTGTGAATGTGTGAGTATGAATGTTGAGTGTGTGAGTGTGTGTGAGTGAGTGTGTGTGTGAGAGAGAGAGAGAGGGAGAGAGAGAGAGGGAGAGAGAGAGATAGATTTCTTGCTGACAGGTAGATTTTGCTTGTTTTTTTTTCCCCTGAGATGTGAAAAAAGGTCTGTTTACACTAGACAGGTCACTCCCTGAGTCTTCCAGGGGATGTTTCAACTGTAAGGAAATAGCTCCCAGCAGTTGCTCCTGCTCTGATTAGGTGGTGGATGTCAGTAAAGCAAGCCCTCTCTCTTAAGACAGATACCATCTCCCTCTGTCTTCAGGAATCCCCCAGGACACCAAAACCCATGGGTGTTCAGGTCCCTTACATAAATGGTGTAGTGTCTGTACATACCCCTCCATACACCTGAGAGCATCCATGGAGGCCAGAGGCATCAGATCCCTCTGGAGCTCCAGTTAGAGATGGAGCCACCCAAATGGGTGCTGGGGATCAAACTGTAATCCTCTGTAAGAGCAGTACATGCTCTTAACCAATGAACCAGCTCTCTAGACCTTCTTTTATTTTCACTTGTGTGTGTGTGTGTGTGTGTGTGTGTGTGTGTGTGTGTGTGTGCGCACGCAGTGACTACAGAGGCCAGAAGAGGGCACCAAATTCTCCAGGAGGTGGAGTTACAATTGATTGTGAGCCACCAGATATTGGTGCCAGAAATCAGTGTGTACTCTCGACAGCTCAGTCACCTTCCCAACCCCTTCCCTTGTTTTTGGAAACAGGACTCTCTCACTGAACCTGGCCTATTTGTCCTGTAGACTAGCTTGCTGGGCCTATGGGTGTGAGCTGCCACAACTGGCTTTTTTGTTCATTTGTTTGTTTTTCAAGACAGGTTTCTCTGTATAGACCTGGATTCCTGGAACTCACTCTGTAGACCAGGCTGTCCTCCCACTCACAGAGATCTGCCTGTCTCTGCCTCCCTAGGGATTAAAGGCATGAGCCACCACACCCAGGCTCACATAGGTCCTCCTGTGAGCACACACTCCCCTACTGGGCCATCGACCCGGTGCAATTTGTTTATTATATGAAACATTCTGACATTCTCTTTCTTATATTTATTTAGTTTTGTTCATTTTCTTTTTTACTTGTTTTTGAGACAGGGTCTCACTATGAGGTTCTAGCTAGCCTAGAATTTGCTATGTAGAGCAGGCTGAAATTGAACTCACAGGGATTCTCCTGCCTCTGCCCCCTCACCACCTAGTTCTGGGATTACAGGTGTGCACCACTACACCCAACCTAGTTAGTTATTTTTAGGACAGGGATTCATGTAGCCCAGGCTAGACTTGAACTTGGGATATGCAGCCAAGGGCATTGAACTTCTGATCCCCCTGTCTCCGCCGTCTAAGTGCTGGGATTCCAGGCACACTCCACCATGACTGGTTTCACGTGGTGTTGGGGTTCAAATTGGAACTTCTGGACTGACTGGGCAAGCACTCAGCTCATTCACACACCCAGCCCAAGATTTTTCTCTTCTCGTGACTTCATTTCTTATTTTCACATGGCTCCGGGCCTGCTGGAATGATTTCATAAGCCCTAGCTCACTCTGACTGGAAGTTTCTGCAGCAGCGTTACGCAAACCCCTGCCTGGGATCTGGTGTCTTGACTGAGGTGTGACCCTGACCATAACCCTGGAGAAGCCACTTACCCCCCACCCCCCCACCCCCCCACAACACCCTGAGCCTGAAAGGGCTGGGCTGGCTAGATTTGGCTGAGCCCTGCCCATAAGGTAGAGTCCAAGGATCCCCAGGAAATGTCTGCCTGAGCCCGTCCCTCCTCTACTCTGCTCACTCCTGACCTGGGCTCAGAGCCCCCAGCCTGAGGTAGGAGACAAAGCTTGGGGGTACCGGCTGCATAGTCACACCTATGCATGAGGTATCCTGAGGGGCAGAGGGACTGGCTGTGGGAAGACAAGGGGGTGACTGTGCACAGGGGTCCCCACTTCATCCTTACTCATGCTCTGATACCCAGATATGCGGGTCCTAACCCACGTTCTGAAAGTGGGCTGGCCCTGGGTCCTTCCTCTCTTCCCTGCACACACATCTCCCTCCCCTTCTCGCTCACTTTATTTCTGTCCTTGACCCTGGAGTGTGTGGCACCCTGGCCTACTCCCAAGGGCTCCAAGGCCAGCCCTGACTCTACCACCCCCACCCCCCCACCCCCCCCACCCCCCCACCCCCATCACAGACTCACAGAAGACAGAGGCCATGGAAGAACGACCATAGGATTTATCTGAACAGATTAGATAAGGGGCAGGGCAGTGCCTGGGGAGCCAGGCACCCTCAGGGTGGGGAGGCCACCAGCCTTAGGCCAGGCTCCCTCCAGTGGCCTCTTCTTTCTGGGTTCCTTTTGTGTTGACCACTCTGTAGGCTCTTGGGGTAGAGGGAGGAGGCAGGGGATGGTGAGCCGCTGTGGTATGGAGACTCCAGCTGGGGTGCCCATCTGGGTGTCAGTCCCCACTCACCTGTGGCGATTCAGGCACATTTGGGACAACTGTCTACACTTCCCACCTAGCAGAAAAGGAAGCAGTTCTCCCATGAGTCAGAAACAGTATTGATTATCACATGCACACTGGGGACCAACAGGTAGGCCAATCCTGGCCCTCAGGAAGCTCCCAGTCCACTTCACAAACATGTAAAGGGCCAATGAGAGGGCTTAGCCAGTAAAGGTGCTTGCGGCTAAGCCAGACAACCTGAGTTCTGTTCCTGGAACCTATGTGGTAGAAAGAGGAAACAAGGGGCTGGAGAGATGGGTCAGCGGTTAAGAGCACTGACTGCTCTTCCAGAGGTCCTGAGTTCAATTCCCAGCAACCACATGGAGGCTCACAACTATCATAACTGTAGTCCCATGGGATCCGATGCCTTCTGGTGTGCAGATGTACACACAGACAAAAACCCATATACATAAAATAAATAAATCTTTGTGGTTTTTTGTTTGTTTTTAGACAGGTTTTCTCTGTGTAGCTCTGTAGACCAGGCTGGCCTGAACTCAGAGATCTGCCTGAGTCTGTCTCCTGAGTGCTGGGATTAAAGGCATGTGCTGACACCCAGCTAATCTCCATGAGAGAGACAGACAGAGAGACAGACAGACCGACCGAACCAACTCGTGAAAGTTGTCCTCTGATCTCTACATGTGTACTGTATGTACACACACACACACACACACACACACACACACACACACACACACGCTGAAATAAATAAGCACAGGTGGGGCAGAACAGTCTGTGCAAAGGCCCTGGGGTAGAAGGGCAGGGATGAGTTCCAAGGACAAGAGAGAGGCTGGAACCTGGATCAGAGTCACCAGGGTATGGGTAGAGATGTTAGGAAGCCCCAGGGAAGCGGGGCTATGGCAGCCCACCTGCCTCTCTGGCCTCGTGCCCTCCCCTGCCTGCCTGCGACACCCTAGCCTCTTCTCACTGTGTCCCATCAGTGCCCAGCTGTTCTGCCCCTGGACCTCTGCAGATGCTGCTCCCTTCAGCCGGGGAGTTTGTAGTCACCTGGCCCTTAGGACATTCTGATTTCACCCCCACCTCTTGCTTGACTAACAAGGACTCTCCTCTCTTCCATGCTCTGGAAGATTGTCAAGGCCTTGCGCTGAATCTCACGTGGTGTGGGTGTGGCCCTCTAAATGTCCATCTTAGAGCTGGGGCCTCAGTACCCGGCCTGGGGGCTTTTGGGGGCCAGGAAGTCATAGGTCCGCTCTCTGTTAACCCTCAGGAGGAGGAGCTGTCCTAGAAAGATTAGCCAGTCTCCTCCCTGCTCTCTCACGCCTGTCTTGCCTGTCTTGTCACATGACCTCTCCTGCTACACACCCTCCCCCACCAGAGGTGGATGTGGGGTGTGTTCATCTCTCTCCACTTCATTTTATTTGAAGACAGAGTTTTTTGTTGAACCTAACGCACACCGACTCAGCTACGCTGGTTGGCTCTCTCTCTTCAGCACGGGGTTGGGGGCGTCACAGACACATGCTGCCACCGAGGGTTGGGCATCTGAACTCAGGTCCACGTAAGCACCTTACCCACTGATAGCTCCTGAGTCCCGTGGATCCCTTCTTAAGCTACAAGCCAGAAGAGGCAGCACCTTACGTCGCTCCTTGCTGAGTATTTGATCACAACAACGAGAAAAGCAAGCAGCAGAGCCCCCATCAATGTCAGAGTGGGGATGTGGCTCAGGTGGTACAGTGCTGGCCCAGCTCGCACCAAGTGATGGGTTTGATTCCCAGTGCAGCATTAACCAAGTGTGCCTATAGTCTAAGCACTCGGGAGGTAGAGGCAGGGGGATCGGAAGTCCAAGGCTGAGGTGGTGGAGGTGGCTTAGTGATTGGTCACTTCCTACTTCTGGAGAGGATCACCCATACTCATCTAAGAAGGCTCCCATACATCTCCTGCAACTCCAGCTCAGGGGATCCAACACTGTCTTCATGTGCACACTCACATGTGCACACACCCACACAGATACACACCTATACACATAATTTAAAAATAAAAACAAATCTCTTTTTAAAAAAGATATTCAAGGCCATCTTTGGCTACATAGTTAAGTTCAAAGCCAGCCTGGGCTACACGAGACCTGTCTCAAAACAAACAAACAAAAACCCAAAACAAAACACCAAAAACTGCTGAGCGGTATGGCACACACCTATAATCTCAACCCTTAGGAGGCTGAGGTGGAAGGGTGGTGAGTTTGAGGCCAGCCTGGGCTACATAGTGAGACCCTGTCTCAAAAAGAAAACAACGAAATCTATTTTCTCATTTCACAAATGAAGCTGGCCCTTGGCTTGCAGTGAAGCAGAGTGTGGTGGACATATTAGCAGCCGTCTGAGCCTGTGTGTCCTCTGTCTGTGCCTGCTTGTCTCTCTCATCTGGGCACCACCACATGCACAAGCCCAGGAAGACAAAGATGATAAGGGGAAGCGGCGTGCTCCCTGGAACAGCGCCCCCTGCTGACTCAGCCCTGCTGCCACCAGAAGAACCTCCCAGCGGGACCCAGCCAGCTTCCACCAGGCAGGCTCGGAGCTGGGTCACGGCTTTTCTGTAGGAACCTGAGTTTGCACAGCTTTGCCCAAGGGGTTTCAAGACCCCGACCCTCAGTCACCAGGCGGCCCAGACCGCCCCACCCCGAGTCTCGGTGCCCTTTCTGCCCACGGCCCACTCTCACTGGTGAGGATGATGATGCCCATGATGAACAGCACGGCGGCCACCAGCAGCCCCCGTTTCCGGAGAGTGAAATCATCTGTGGAGACAGAAATGGAGGTGTCAGGGCAGGGGGTCTTTGTCCCACCTCCAGCGGTGGGGTGGTGGTGGGCGGTAACTTACCATAGTAGAAGGGGTCATTCTCATCCTTATCTAGAGAGGACAGATAAATGTGAGTCAGAGCTGGGCAGAGGTTTGCAGAGAGAATAAGTGCAGACTAGGGAGTGAGGACACCTGAGACCCGGCCTCCTAAGCCTTAGGACAAAAATGGAAGTCCTCACTGTGACATGCCATGTGGCTCCTCACTGGCCTTCCTGCTCCCAAGTCCCACCAGACATCCAGTCACCTTAGGTCCTTTGTATGAACAGCCTTTCCCTAGACACCCACAAGGCCCCTCTGGCACTTCCTTAACCAGAAAACCTTCCTTGGATCTGTGTATGAGACACTCCCTGATCATTCTCAAATCCCCAATTTCACGCTATTTTTCTTGATAACAAATTAAAAACTACCCGATACATAAGTACTCCAATTATATGCTATCTCCCCCCACTAACGCGTCAGCTTCAGAGGGTCTTTCTATATAGCCCAGGCTGTCATGGAACTTGCTATGTAATGGGGGGGTGGGGCTCAAACTTGCAGCCATCTTCCTTCCCTGCTTCCCAGGTGCAAAGATTACAGAAATGCATCACCATGCCCATCAACAGCCTAGATATTTGTCTGTCTTGTTCATGGCTGCAACGAACACACATGAATCTGTGATGAACACACAGATGAATGGGTGACCCGGCCATATGGCTTCTACGCCTTCAGTGGGGGTGGAGTAGGCAGGAAGTGGAGATCAGGAGGGGAAAAATGAAGAGGACTACATGGGCCCCAGCTGGTCCACAACTGACCTTAGGTGTGTGAGTGAGTCTACAGTGGCCAGAAGAGCCACACAGCTGAGCCCAGCCTGAATTTCAATTTGTAGAATTCAGAGTTCAGAAAGCAGCCACCTGGGCTTGTTCGGCCTTTACGCACGTGCTGCCGTCTGTCCAGTCAGACATCACAGCGTTCCTACCCTCTGCCAGCCTCCTCCTCCGTGGCATGAGCCCTGCAGACTTTCCCATTCCGAGCGGAAACTACTGGGCACCTGTTTCTAGTCAGGAAAAGGAGGTTCTAACCTCGTGCCTTGGGTAAGTGGTGCCGCATCCTGTCTTTGGTTGGTCTTGGAGTGCTGATCCCAGGGAGCGTCGTGGTACCTTCAGCTGAAAGGCAGAAAAAAGTGGAGGGCAGGAATGGCCACAGGCACAGACACAGAGATGTGGATTAACAACGGAATACATCTTTGCATCTGGGGACAGCGACCAGGCACCTCCCACTGACACTCTGGCAGCGGGCACCTGCCTGCACTCCCCCAGGCTGGCCCCTCTCCCGGAACTCTATTCATAACCCAAGCGCAGAAGCCAGGATTTCACGGACTTGGTTCCCACTGTCCTGGAGACACTTATTGAACATATTGTGAGCATCCCTTCTGCTTTGGGACCAAAAATAGCAGAGCATTCTCTTTTTACTTTTAATTTAATTAAAAAATTTGGAGGTGGGGTCTGTCATGTAACCCACACTGGCCTCACGCTCTCTCTTCTGCTTCTGCCTCCCGAGTTCTGGTATATGAGGATTAGGGGTCACCTGCTGCCTCAGTCTCAGCTCAGCCCCTTTCCTCACACCTGTTGATCTAGAGGAAACTACTTCCTTCCTGATTCTGGGCTGTGTGGACTTTTCCAGCCTCAAGGTGGGGAACATTGACCAGTCAGAACTGCCCACTTTTCAGGCTTCCATTGGGTCAGACAAGGACATGTGATTTCAACCGGACCAATGAGAGTCAATTTCATTTTGGGCAGGGCTTACGAGGGAAAGAGGACTGTGTCTCCCAGCTGCTCAAGTACGGGACATCCAAGAAGCAAAGAGAATGAAAACAGTAGAGGCAAGAGGGAGCAAGTCAGACACACTGACAGTTCCTACGTTCCTTGGTCCAGCTGTGCCCTGACACCTTATCTTCAGATTTTACAGCATTGAGCCAATACATCTTTTTGTTTTGTTTGGTTTGGTTTTTCGAGACAGGGTTTCTCTGTGTAGTTTTTGGTGCTTGTCCTGGATCTCGCTCTGTAGACCAGGCTGGCCTCGAACTCACAGAGCTCTGCCTGGCTCTGCCTCCCGAGCGCTAGGATTAAAGGTGTGTGCCAGCACCACCTGGCCCAATACATCTTTTTTAAAAGGTATATTTTGCAACTGAAAAGCCCCCGCTGTAACAGAAAAAGAAGACACAAAGGAAATCCACAATTCCATTTCTCAGCGCCCGCCAGCCCAGAGTAGGGAAAGGACAGGCAGTTGGCTCCTCTTTGCACCGGATAACATGCTAGAATGTTCCAGCATGGAGTTACTTGCTATGGAGTAGCTTCATCAAGGATCTGAGAAGGTCTTTCATAAAGAAGCATTGAACTTTAACTCAGAATCCTCCAAATAGCTTCACACACACACACACACACACACACACACACACACACAAACCACACTCATACACGCACACAGACACACACACACACACACACTACACCACGCCACACACTCACGCACGCACACAGACACACAGACACACTCACACATGCACTCTCTTGCTGTCTCTCACACACACAGACACACAGAGACAAACTTGCACACACACAGACACTCACACATCAACTCCATCACACAGACATATACATGCACTCTCTCGCTTGCTCGCTCGCTCTCACACAGAGACACTCACATACACACTCGCAGACACACACAGAGATACACACAAACACACTCACACGTGAACTCTATCACACAGAGACACACACACAGACACACTCATACACAGACAGACACAGACACATGCACGAACACACTCACACACACTCGCACACAAACACACACACACACACACACACACACACACACACACACACACACCCCGAGAGTTTATTAGCAGTTCCTCAGGCAGGTGCTTTGAGAAAAGCACTTGGGGAATGCTGACCCAGAACCGAGGCAATTAAACAAAATCTAGAGGGCTTCCGCTGTCAGCCAAGGCTCTACCTTCCTTACTGCTCCTGTGTGTCCCTGGATCTGTCCCTGGATCTGTCCCTGTCGCTGGATCCATGGTGTTCACTCCCATTTTTGTCAGTTGCTCCGTCTCGGTTTTGGCCGCTGTCTGGCTTTGTGTGGTTTCTGCTCCAGTCAGAAGAAAAGGAGGGAAGGGTGAGGGGTGAGGGGTGAGAGGTGAGGGGTGAGAGGTGAGGGGTGAGAGGTGAGGGGTGAGAGGTGGGGGGTGAGAGGTGAGGGGTGAGGGGTGAGAGGTGAGGTGAGAGGTGAGGGGTGAGAGGTCAGGGGTGAGAGGTGAGGGGTGAGGAGAGGTGAGAGGTGAGGGGTGAGAGGTGCTCGGCCACAGAACTGCCGGCAGCGTTCCCTCCACATGCTGGTACACACAGTCTAAAATATCAGGTGTCGCTTTGTTGGCATGGGGTGGGGACTCTTTGAACACCACAGGGGAATGAAATGTGTGTCTGTGGCCACCATCCAGACAACTTTTCTTTAAAAATAAAACAAAACATGGTCTCACCAAGTAGCCCAGGCCGACCTTAAGTTTTTCATCTTCTTGCCTCAGCTTCCTGTGTGCTGGCATAGAACAATTTATACTTAATTGGGGGGGGGGGTGTACTAGGGATTGAACTCAGAGCCTCATACATGATAGGCATTCTATCACTGAATCCCCAGCCCCTCACTGGGGGATTCTAGGCAGGGGCTCTACCACTGAGCCACACCCCAGCCCCTCACTGGGGATTCTAGGCAGGGGCTCTACCACTGAACCACATCTCCAGCGTCATTAATCATTAACTGAAGAAATGATAAGGGACACTCTAAATTATGCTATACTCGAAGAAAAAGTACAATAATTACTTGAAAAACAACTTTTAAGGAGATACAGACCTGAGCAGGCACTGGGAGTGTCTGTAAAGATCAACTTTTGAAAGTGGGTCAATTTTAAAAGATTATTATGTTTTTAAGTCAATGGAATTGGATACCAGATAGGCTCAGGCAGCTTGTAATGCCAACACTCCAGAGGCTGAGGCAGGAGGACTGCCCTTAGTTCAAGGCCACCCTGGGCTACAAAGCAGTAGTGTGTGGACAAAATAAACATAGAATGGGCTGGCAAGGGTCCAGAGCTATGGTGGGCTGAAGTGAGCAAGGAAACATCAGATGTCAGAGGAAGGGGTGTGTGTCTGGGCCCTCCCCCGACCCTGCCCCACCCCACTCACCATCAGCTCCCCAGTTTGGGATGGGAGTGGTAGGCTGGACTTCTGGGTTGGTTTTATCTGGAATTGGGGTAATAACAGGGTCAGAGAGAAGGGAGAAGGGAGCAGCAGCAGAGTTTCTGCAGGTGGAGACTGGAGAGTTTCCATAGCAACTCCATCTTCTTTTTTCACTGCCTGTCCATCTGCAAGAGCGGCAGGGGCAATCTCCGCTGTCTTTCCTTAAGAGCTGTCTACCTTCTCGGAGACAGGCTCTCTCATTGGCTTGGAACTCTCCAAGGAAGTCAAGCTGGCAAGCTCTAGGGATCCATCTGTCTCTGCCTCCCCACCTGGGGTTTGCGACCACGTGCCATTATGCCTGGCCTTTTATGTGACTTCTGGGGACTGAACTTGGGTCCTTAGGCTTGTGAGGCAAGTGCTTTACTGACTCCCTTCAACTCCATTTTGAGGTGATGAGAGAAATTCAGGCCCTTTGATAAGTCCTAAAACATGATGCCCGGGTCTCCCCTGCCTCCAGACCACTAGCAAGACTCAGAAGCCCTTCCTGAAAAGGATGTTTGACTCAGTTTCCCAAACCTTCCTGACCACAAACCAGTATTACTTGCTCTAATAAGAGCCCCTGGGCTGGGTACTCAGGAGGTGGATCGTGCTTGGAGCCTCCTCCCCCTCAGACATCAAACGGGACAGCTGATGGGTGGAAAAATTTAACTTCCCCAGCTTTAGATTCTTCTCGATGAGAAGCTGACTAGGGGTGAACCCAACACAGAGGACCCAGAAGCCAGATTTGGTGTTAGGTCCCTGACAGTCGCGTTGAAGCACCTAGATCAGGTCATGACTGAAGCTCCATCCTGTTTTGTTTTGTTTTTGTTTTTTTTTCAGTTACACAAATGTAAATTTCCCTCTTTGGTCCAAGCATGGTGGCATCATTACCCGCAGTGAGATTACCCGCAGTGAGAATTTTATAGACCTGCATCATTTTTCTTACCTGGGACATGAGTATTCACAGAAGTCTGGTCCTCCGCAAAACTGGATGTGGCCTTTTCTGGTGTCTGCCCTGGGGAACCAAGGCTGAGCAGTCAGAAGGAGCCTCGAACTCCCTTTGGTCCCACCATGCCAGACCTTTTGAAGTCTCCTGGCAGTCCTGAAGGTCCTGATCCCAGGGGAACCAGCTTTGGCTGGGTCACTCCATGGTCCTGAGAACACTTTAAGCCTAGCTACTGCTCCAGGACTTTGGCACACCCTTGCAGGACAGTCTCATTGAGAGTCCGGGTGCTAGGGTCAGCCAGGGCCATGGTTTCACATTCTGCTCCCGACCACTTTCTCCTTGCTGTGTGCCCTGAGACACTGATGCCCCCTCTCTGTGTCTCCTTTGCCCCATCAGAAAGGTGGGGGTGCCTCACTGCTCCCCGGGCTAAACCCTGTCTCCTCCCACTGGGGTGCCCAGCAGCCCCTCTCTGGCCTCCTGCAGCCAGAAGGGACCTGTGAGGAAACCCAGGTCAGGACAGACCCTCCGGGCTCAGAGCCCAGGGCGGCTGCACCTCACTCCAGGAAAAGCCAAAATTTTCATCTGGTCCCCAAGTTCCCCCGCCTCCAGTCCCACCACCGTCTTCCCCACCCAGCCCAGCCTTCCACTGTGTCTCAGATCCACACAGACCGCTCCTTCCTCTTCCTGTGTCCCCCACATTTACGCCCCACCCCCAGCATCAGTGTCCCGTCCATACAACGGGCAACTGAGCGCGAGCTGAAGCACAAGACGCACTAGCAAGTGCCCACCTGGCCTGTCCCTTTTGAGAAGTGCTTCCCAGGTGAGGGTGAGGGTCTCCTACTCTATACCCTATTCCCTCTTGGACCCGTTTGCCTGACTGTATTCTCAGAAAACCCAGCAGTTCTGCTTTGCTGGGAGCCTGGGGTTTCCTGGCTGCCGAGTAGAAAACTGACACCCATCTCCCAGCCAAGTCAAACTCAACAAGTCCTGGTGAAGGGGAGGGTGCTCAGCAGGGCAGGCTCCAGCCAGACCCTCTGGAAACAGCCACCCGAGGTCTGAAGTGTCCAAAGAGGGTGCAACCCAGAGCCTGCCTCGCCAGGCTTCGCCCCACTTCCTGGTGCCAGCTCACTGCAGGGAAGGGGCGTGAGATGGTACAGAGCATTCAATCTTCAGTCACTCGCCTAGCCGCCCACTGAGACGGGGTGGTGGTGGTGGGGTCTTCTTACCTCTGCTGGGCAGAATCAGGACGACAAAGACGAGGAGACACAGACAACTGGACGGTGACATCTATGGGGTGAGTGGAGGGAAAGGTGAGTGAGGCAAGAGCCCTCGGCAGCCCCACATCCTCCTGGAGCAGGCCCCTGGCTTCAAGGTTCCTCTGGTACCTGCCTCTGGGAAGGGATGCTTTTCAGAGGCCCGAGTCCCAAGCCACCATCCCCTTCTTCCATGAGCCGATCCCCAAAGAAAGCCAGAAGCATCAGCTAAGCCTGGCCTCCTGACAGCCCTGAGGCAGAGAGGCTGTTCCCTGCTCCTCCAGCCGGAGCTGACCCTCCTCGCTGGTGGTGGTTCCCTGGCAGAGGAAGCCAGGGGCCCGCGGTGTCTGCTCCCTCGGGGATGGAGCCCAGAGCAGTGGGGCCCGGAGGGGAAGAGGAAGGGTGACTAATGCCTCAGAGGAAAAAGTGAGCTGGTGTTCGGCTGCCCTGCAGGCACCACCGCACCCATGCTAGGAATATTTTAGAAGAACCAGTCTGCCCGGGATGGAGAGACTCCTCTCTGGGGAGACTGAGGCAGGAGGTGTGCCCACAGAGGAACCAAGGGTGAATGCCAGGTAGAGAGGCATCCAGGTCCCCGCCCGCCCCCCCAGCTGCTTCCCATCTGCATGCCGTGGCCCTCAGCAAGAGGGTAGAGCAAAAGAGGGACTTACGTCCGAGCCCAGGGTCTCTAGCCTGGAGTGTGAGAGTACCGCGTGGGAGCTGCCTCGGGGCGGAGGGTGTGGCCAGGGGCGCGGGCGCGGGCGGGCGGGGACCAGAGCGGCTCAGTCATTTCCTCTCTGGCTTCCAGGCCCCACCAGCAGGGGTGGGAGCAGGAGCGGTGGAGGGCATTGGGGGACTGAGGGCGGTGGCCTCCATTCGAGGGTCTGGGAGACACAAGGGTACCGAGAAAGGAAAGCCCCTTGGGTAGGTTTGAAGGGAAGGATGTGGTGAGGGAAGGAGAGGGAGGAAGGAACCCGCCGGCTACCTCAGCCTCCTACCCAGCCCTTGGGTGCCCACAGACGACAACACACAGACAGAACGGGAGGAAAAAAACGAATGCACATTTATTAAGCTCAAGACATGGACCCTGAGGGGACAGCCAGGAGGGTCCTGGAGAAGGTGACCAGGAGATGCAGGAGGGAGGGATACGAGGATCCCAGGGGACTGGGGACGGACTCCTGGATCCCAGGAGCTGGAGGCCTGAGTCTCTGGGTCTGGGGTGCAAGTGGGCTCTTTGGGGGATCGTCGTTGCCAAGGCCTGGGGAGGGACAGCGGGGTGCAGTGGCTCCGGCCTTGGGATGGGTGTGGCGGCTCATTGGGGGCACACTCCTCGGCGCCAGGCTGGGTCCCCACCGCCTTCACCCGGTCCTCGGGCTCCTGCGCCAGGGACAGCAGTGGAGATCTGTAGAGGGTCCTACACGCCGCCACCTCCAGGTGCTGGGAACAGAAGAGAACCCGCGTTAGTGACCCAAGTGAGGAAAAGAACCAGAGTCCAGGGATGGTCTCCTTCTGGCTAGCCTTGGGGAGTCCTCATGTCTTCCCCATCCCCTGATATCTGGTCACCATGAGGACATCTTCATTGCTGCTATCTGCTCCATCTTGGGCCATGGAGTAAAGGACACCTAAGGCTGACCTGAATGTTCCTGGGGGTTTAAAGTCTCCTTGGAAGAAAGAATCCCCACCTCATGCTACACCCCCAAGCTCCTTTTCTATATATGCTTTTGACAACCTGAACATCAGGCAGGCATCTTTCAGGCCTCCACTTCCCTTCCAGGACAGGCCACCTTTGTTCTCCTACCCCGACTAGGGCTGAGCTAAACACCTGCACCCACCCTACCCCAGCACCACAAAGACACCTCTGATGTTCTTAACTCTCGTTAAGAAGACATGAAACAAGACGTAATTTCTCACCCATCCTCCCCCACAGAACCTATGTCCTCAGAGTGCCATCCTTTGTCGTAAGATTTTAATGGGAAGCTAGCCTAGTGGCTCACACCTGTAAACACCCCAGCACTTGGGAGGCGGAGGCAGATGATGGCTGTGAGTTTGAGGTTGACACAGTGAGTTCTTTACAGAGTCCTGGACAGCCAGGACTAAAGAGAGACATGGTAAGAGGAAGACAGCCCCACCTCTGACAGGTTTTTACTCCCTGAAGTAAGTTCCTAGAAAGGAGGTAACTCTGCTAGTAAACACGCCCAAAGTCTCCCAAGTACAACCTCCTCACACCCTTCATCTTCCCCATCCCCACCCCCTCGCCTTCCAGCCTTCTTTGTCGTCTTCCTGTCCCCATGTGCTGCCCTCCATGCTCTCCCCTTCTCTCTTCTACACCAGCTTCCTCTTCCCCCACTTCCTTCCAGCTGGAATCATTTTTCTTTTTCTTCTTTTTGAGACACAGTCTCATGTAGCCCAGGCTGCTCTCTGACTCTCTCTATAGCTAGGAATGGCCTCAAACTCCTGATTCTCCTGCCTCCACCTCCAGAGTGCTGAGATTCTGAACAGGCACTGTGCCCAGTTTAGACAGTGCTTGGGATTCGACCCAGGGCCGCATGCATGGAGGCAAGCACCCCAGCCGCATGCCCCTGCAAACCTCAGCTTTTTGTTTGTTTGTGTGTTTGTTGTTGTTTTGTTTTGAGACAGGGTCTCACTATGCAGCCCTGGCTGGCCTGGAATTCACAGAGATGCACACACACACACACACACACACACACACACACACACACACTCACCCCGCTTGCTCCCCACCTCACTCCAACTCCCAAGTTCTGGGATTAAAGGCATACATTCTTGCCTTCCCTCCATCTTTAAATCTGTATTCTATGCTTCATCCGGTCGTCCTTATTCAGAAGCCCACCCTCTCTTCCCTCCCTCTCCTTTCTCTCTCCTGCCCTCCTCTTTCTTCCCTGTGGGCCTACTGGGAGGTAGAGGGGAAGCCTGTGGGGTTTCCCAGGTGCTAGCTGGCCCCTTCCATCCTCAGACTTCCCCAGCCACACCCCACCCACCAAGCTCTCTGACGCCTGCATTTCTTTGGGACCTCCTTGAGATATTGCCGGAATCCCCTCTCTGCAACTTCACCCCCTGAAGGAAGGACCCAGGATCAGCTGCAGCCTGGTGGGGCCCCAGGCTCCAGTCCCCCCACATAGCCCTCTAAGGATCCTGCTAGCAACCTCCAAAACCGTGCTCACCTGAGGAGGGCAGTTCCGACTTACAGGATTTGCATGTTGGGCTGTGGGGAGAGAGAGAGAGAGAGAGAGAGAGAGAGAGAGAGAGAGAGAGAGAGAGAGAGAGAGAGAGAGAGAGAGAGGAGGCAGCTTAACAGGGTGGCTAGGTTCCCTGGGCCCTACATTAGGTCTCCATCCCAGTTCCCCAGGCTGCCCCACCTCTCAGACCTGGAGTCCGCCTTCCTGCACTTCACCTTCTTGCCTGTTAGGAAAGAGATAGCAGGGAGCAATGCGAGTGGGTAGGAAGAGACAGGGCAGGGCAAGCAGAGGACCTTCACAGGTAAGGAGGGAGTGGGTGAGGCCTGCAGGGGACCCCTGAGGATTGACAATCGGGACCTTTGCAAGTGCGGACCGGGTAGGGGTGGGCAGGAGATCCTCTAAGGTGGGGACACTCTCAATTTGGGGACCCCACAAGTGGGGAGGGCACTTACTGAGGATGATGATGATCCCCAGCACGAACATGATACTGGCCAGGGTCATCCCCACAGTCTGTACGGTGGCATAGTCTGAGGGAGACAGCGGGACCTCAGGGCAGGGCGGCTCTCAGCCCAGCCCAAGCCTCAGGTCAGTGGCCCAACAGGACAAGAAATCTGCCAGCTGAGCCCCCAACTCCACCAGGGACTGGGGGAGGACCCAGATTGCCTGGGCCAGTCTGAGACCTCTGTGCCTCTCTACCCTCCACCCTCCTTCCCAATGCTGCCCTTCTGGATTCTCACACGAGACACTAAGCCCCATCAATCGCCCCTTCCTGGGTCCTCATCTTGGTTCTGTCCTCCATGATCAGGGCCTAGACTATCCCGGCAGATCTCTCTATGGTATTGCTGCCCTGCCCCCATTCTTCCTCCCACAGCCACAAGAACTCTATTACTCCCAGTCAGATCAGGGGCCTGCAGAGGCCTCCCAAATGGCCCCCACAGTATTCCAAGCAAAAACCAAGATAAATCAAGATTTGAACCTCAGAGTCGTGAAATGACTTCTGATTATTTCAGTGCATGAGCCCATTAGCCCTGGTCATAATCCGTGGAGATGCTGAGTACTGTTTGTTATTGAGACAGACAGCAGCCTCACCTGACTGACAGAGTCCATCTAGCACTGATACAATGAATGAGAGTTCTTCAGTGGATGACCTAGTCCTGATCTTACTAAGGCTTCACACACCCTTCTCTTCTCACCAGTCCTCTGCATAGCTATACAAACCCCCTGATCCTAAAGCATGCCAGCCACCCTGCCTCAGGACCTTTGCACGAGCCACTTCCTCTGCCTGAAGGCTCCATGCACTTGACTTCCTCACCAACCTGTGAGTTTAACTGAAATGCTCCATGTAAAAGTCTCATGGCCCCAGCTCTCTCTAGCCCCATTCCCTTTCTTATTTTTTTTTTCATAAGAACATATTGCTTTGAGACTGGGTCTTACTACATAGTGCAGACTGATCTCAAACTCACAATCCCACTGCCTCAGCCTCTTGAATGCTGGGAAGAGTTATTCTTGTTTGCTGTACATGTGTGATGAATAGGAGGAGAGTATGAGGCCTGTCAGGACAGAAAGGCTGGTCTAGAAACCTCCCCATGATGTCTCTAGAGCCAGGTGTGGGGCCTAGCATCCAGCACACACAGGCGTCACAGGGAGGGGACCGTGGAGCGCCTACTGTGTACAGCCTGCATCTGCCCTTCAGCAGCTAGCTCTGATGCTGTGATCAAGCATTCATCAACAAACAAAAAATGCTAACAAAAACAAAACCACACACACAAATCCCCAAGTCACGGCAGGGTGTGGTGTGGCTGCTTTGGCTGGGGACTCAGGGACAGCCTCCTAGCAAATCAGTCAATATCTGATCCGAGGCCAGCAAGGAGAGGAGCCTTAGCTCACTGTGTGGAGAGCTGGGGGTGAGGAATCATGTTTCTGGTAGAAGGAAGAGTAAGTCCAAAGGCCCTGAGGTAGTAAGGACCTTGGCCTATGAGAGGGTCTGTATTCATGAGTAAGGACAGAAAATGGGGGGAATTCAGGCTAGCTTCCAGTCTGCCAGACCCAAGGCTTCCGTGTCTTAGGCATGAGAGAAAGGCATCATTACAGAAACTCTTTCCGTAGTCCTCATAGGTGGGAACCATTACTATACCTTATTTATAGGAGGGCCCAGAGAGGTAAAGTTGTTTGCCCTAGGCCACACAGCTAGGAAGTGGATAAATTAAGATTCAAATCTCAGAGTCGTTTTATGACTCTTCCCAAGCTGCTGCTTTGATTAATTCAGTGTATGAGCCATAGTCCTGGTCAGAATCCTTGGAGGCGTTGAGTATTAGTTGCTATTGAGGCAGGCAGCAGCCTCCTCTGACTGATGTAGTTTGTCTAGCACTGATATAATGAATGCATTTTTCCTTCCCAGTCTCTTCCTAGTCTCCAAAGAGGGAGCCTAAGGCTGGTGCTTGCCAACCCCAGTTAATCTCTACCCTGAACCCAAGAGAAAACAGGCTTTACAAGGCTCACAGCCTCCATCAGGGGCTGGAGGGGGTAGGAGACCACCTCCCTCCCCCAATCAGGCTGTACCTTCCACATACCCCTTTGGTGAGCCAGTGTCCTGTAGTCCCAGCTGAAACTACCCTTCCATTCCAGCCCTAGGGCATCCCCAGCACAAGATCCAACACTCACCATAGAAAAACGGGTCTGTTTCTTCGGGAACTGTGGAAAAGAAGACAGAGAAGAGGGGAAAACATGTTTCAATACTGGCTTTCTGGATATGTTCGAGAACCAAGATGGACCAAGCGCTTCTCTGTATGGTGGATGATACTGCCTCTCGGTAGAGCACATAGGATGCCCTCCAGACCCATCCACCCATCAGTTAGTGCCACGTCCTGTCTAGTGCACCACCCACCCAATTGTACATGGCAGCCCTGGTCCTAGACCCCTCGGAGTCATTCTGTGAAACACACATGTTGTACATACACACACTGGACCCATCAGAGCCCAGTCTCACAAGAGGACCACCAGATGGACGCATTGGCTTCCCCTAAAGACTCTCTCAACCCTCCCAGTCATCCAAGGGCCCCTGAGGTCACAAGGCTGCCCCATGCAGAGCTCTCCCATCTGCTTAGGCTGTCACCAAATCCAGTATGGGCAACCTGTGCTGACTTATATTCTCTATCATCTAAGACACCAGCAGTTTGGAGAGTTGGGATCAATCTTGTGGTAACTCTGTGCTCCTTTGTAAATGAATCTTCTCCATCAAGTGAAATGTAAGGCCCTTAGGTTTCTGAGGTTGGGTTCCTCCAACCTCAGAAAATGCGTGTGTGTGTGTGTGTGTGTGTGTGTGTGTGTGTGTGTGTGTGGCCTTTTCCTATTTCTCACCTTTGTCCTAAACCCCTTTTAGCAGGCTAGGAGAGGTAGGTATGGTGGCCCACATCTATACCCCAGCACTTGTAAGAATGAGACAGGATAAAGACATCAAGGACAGCCTGGGCTACAAAGAGACCCTACCAGGTAGAGGGGGAGCTCAGAACATCCTTCCAGCATAAGATGTGCACCCTGGCCAATCATGGTAGCACATGCCTTTAATCCCAGTACTAAGGAGGCAGAGGAAGGTGGATCTCTGAAAGTTTGAGGCCAGTTAGTTCCATACTATCTGAGGCTACATAGTGAGACCTTGTCTTTAAAAATTAAATTAAAAGGTGTCCACCCTGTAGCCGGATGGTGGTGGCTCACGCCTTTAATCCTAGCACTGGGGAGGCAGAGGCAGGCGGATCTCTGTGAGTTTGAGGACAGCCTGGGCTACAGAGTGAGTTCCAGGAAAGGCACAAAGCTACACAGAGAAACCCTGTCTCAAAACAAACAAACAAACAAACAAACAAACGAAAAGATGTCCACCCTGAGACTGTCAACTCCTCCCTGCAGCTCTCACCACACTCTGCCCGGTCTACAACAGAATTCTGCAGCTTGTGCCACTAGAAAGGGGGGTGGGTGATGGCACTGGTGCTCCCCTTTTCTGGGTTCTCTGGGACCCATGAATGCTCAAGATGGTGAGTGCTTTAGTCGTCTTTGGGGTGTGGAGACCTCCTGCCTCCATCCACACATCCCTAAGTTAGCAGTGCATCCTAGTGGCCTTCCTCCACTGAGACTTTTGGTACTATTTGCTACCAATACTACTTGGAGCCCGAACTGACTGATACAGCTGGCTATGAGGCGTGACCATTAAAAGCTCTGGTTTATTTGGTGTGTCCTTCCCAGGTCTCTGTCCAGGCTCTAAAGAAATCCTGGTTTTGGTGCTGATGTGTCTTTAACATTTGTCAACTGAATTGTTGTTTGGGGAATGTGACTTAGGTTTGCTTTTTTTTTTTTTTCCAGAGGATCTCACTATGTAGTCCAGGCTGCTCTTAAGCTCACATTCCTCCTGTCCCCGCCTCCAGAGTGCTGGCATTACCAGCATGTACCACGCACCTGCCTCCTGACTTTTAGGGCAAGAGAGGGAAAAAATAAATACGAATTTTCCATTTGTGGTGGTGATAAAAAAAAAAAAATAAAGCCCAGTAATGTTTTTTAAAGAAGTTAATCCTCAGGAGAAAAAAAAAAATCTTAAATAAACAGCAGTAAAAGGAACGTTCCAATACGGCAAACTCAGACGCATACAGCCTGGACCCTGTGTCTGAGAGCCATCTGGGCTGCATTTTAGCCTCATCACCAGAGGGTGGGCAAATTGGTCTCTGAAGCTCAGTCTGGTTCTCAAGAAGTTTTCTGGAATGAATGAATGAACGAATGAATGAATGAATGAATGAGAGGGTCTCCAAGGCTGCGGGTGATTGCATCAAAGACGGAGGTATTGGTCTATCTCTCAGTCTCCTGGTTTCCCATACATCCCTTCTCCAGATGGCTGCCTGTCCCAGCATCTTCCTGGGCTCCTCCAAAGATTCCCTGCGGGTCCCTGACCACCGCAGTCCCAGTCTTCAGGGTGTGGCTGGGTTAAGGGTGGAGCCAGGAGGCAAGAGAAGCAATGTACACCACTCTTGGCCAGTTGCCAGGGAGAGATCAAGAAGGAGGTGGTTGCTATGGTAACCAGGGCATCTTGCGAGGTGATTGGGGTCCTGGCACTCCAAGCTGGGTGGGGTCCTGTGTAAGGTTTGGGGGATGGGCCAGTCTTACCTCCCCTCTTTGCCCCTGCAGACACGGCTTCTGGCCAAGCTGTCTTTGCTCCCAAAAATAGGGTCCTAGATCCAGGTATGCTCACATCCCCGTTCTGCTCACCCCTGATTCTCCCTCTTATTCTCTGACAAGAACCGCATCTCCCTTCTCTCCCTCAACAATTCATTAATTTGTTTCCATAAGCTGCCTGGGAAGAATGTACCGGAGCTTTTCCTCCCCCGGGGTTTCCCAAGTCCTGCGGTCCCCTGTCAGGCTGTGACAGGGAGAAGGGGATTGGCGAGGCATCTGCCCTCCCATCTCCACCCGTCTGCTGCCATCGATCCTGCTAACCGCCACCTCTGCGAAAAAGAAGCCCTGGGCTCCCGCCAGACCTGCTGGTTCAGCCCTGCCCCCTCTCCCTGGGGTGGCTCCTAGCCTCTGCAGCCCCTCACCCCCGCCCTGCCTGGGATTCTGCAGCTAGGGCTCTGCACAGCAGCCTCCCCCCCGCCCCCCGCGCGCGTTTGCTGGGGAAGAGGAAAGGGAAGGTGCCGTGAGAATGGAATTGGGGTTCCCTCCACCGCTAGGGGCTCCGCAGCACCCCAAGTCCTCTGCGTTGCCCGCACTCCTGTTTAAGCATCCTACCCCTAGCTCCTCTGCAGAGGACCGGGCAACAGAGAGGGAGATCAGGAAGCCAGGGAGCCAGAGAGTGTTTAAGAGGGTGCACCAGATCTGGGTTAATGGGTGCTAAGTGTAAACCTAGTGCGGCTGGATACAGGGAGACGAGATGTGTCTCCGAGATGAAACCATAAGTACATGTGGGCTGGGAAGGGGTCCCCGACATTCCATTCCCACCATGCGGGTTCACCGCAGTGCTGCAGCCCCACCCGTTCCCCCTCCCCCGTTCCCCCCCCCTCCGTACTTGTCTATGTCCCTCAATCTCAGGGTCTCTACGTCTGAAAACCTCTCTCTCTCTCTCTCTCTCTCTCTCTCTCTCTCTCTCCATCTCTGAGAGACTGTCACCTGGGTTTTCGTGCCTCTGGCTCTCCTGTTTCCCTTGGTCTCTGTCTCTTTCAGGTTTTCTTAGCCCATCTCTTGTCACACCACCACCTCCCTCTTCTCCCTTCAACAGTCCCTCTGGTCCTTTAGCATCTGCCTGTCGGAGTTCAGTAAATATCCACACTACACAAGGCAGTCTTAGGATAACGACCCCTTTAACTGGCCCACCTCAGGGTGCTGAAGTCTTCCAGAACCTCAGTGGCTGCAGATCCATCAGCTCCCACCCTTAAACCCCCATCTCTTCCCGTTAGCTTCCACCACTGTGCTGGACCAGCCACCCGGTTGCCATAGCAACCTGTCCGCGCATCCTTTCTCTTGGGACTGTCACTCTCTAATCATAGGTCCTGTACAGGGTGCCCAAGAAACCCCAAGGGGTGTCAAGGAATGTGCTCCTGGGCTTCCACCCACGATAGGGGCAGATATTTCCCCTCCCTCTTCCTTTCAGTACAGGATCCTCCCCACATCCTGTCCCCTAAGCTCTTAGATCCAGGATCCCCCACCTCCATGCTAGCACCCATTCCCCAGGCGACGCTCACCGTTTGTGGGGCTCTGAGTTGGGGTAGCCATGCTGAGCCCGAGCAGGGGGCTGTTGAATGCTGAGGCAGCGAAGGCGCGGCTGCAGCAGCTGGAAGCAGGACAGACTGATGTGGGGGGGTAAAGTGGGGGAGCCCTGGTAGGGCGGGGGGCCTGTAGCCAATGGGGGCCCGGAGAGCCCGCCCCCGTCCAGGCCATCCCCCCGCCCCCGCCCCCGCCCACTGCTGACGTCCCCGCCCCTTCCCCAAGGGTGGGGGCGCCCCCTGCCGGGGCCAAGGGGGCTTCCAGGTTTTCGCGCAAGAGGCACTGAGATCAACCAAGCGCTATCAGGAGGGAAAACCGAGTTTTATTGGAGGTCTTAGCAGTAAGGGGTGTCCGAGAGGCAGGGCTGAGGCAAGGGACGCTGGAGGTGGCCACAGGCGAGCAGCTGGGTGGGGGGAGGCGTCAGATGTCCAAGGGGTCCTGTGGGGAGTGAAGGGAGTGAACGGCAAGCAGAGACCCCCAAGCTCTCCTCGCCACGCTCCCACCCTGGCACTGTGCCCCTCTGCCTCCCTCCCAACTTCAGCCCATCGGCTGCAGGACCTGGCTGAGTTTCCTGGAGACAGGTGGAAGGTCTACCGCCTGCGGGTGGACAGACCTGGGGGGGGACACAGAGAGTTCAGCGGGGGCGGGGGGAATCTGCAACCCGGGTAACTCCCCGCCAAACCCATCGTGCTGTGCGCCCAGGAAGAGGGGTTCTTGGAAACAGCTGCCCCACAAACCCCTGCTGTGTCCACGAACTTACGGCGGATGGAGCTGCGGAAAGTTCCCTCCTCTTCGTCGGGTTCCCCAGTTCTGAGAAGGGACAAACAGAGGAATTCGGATGGACCAGGATGGGCAGCCGCTTCCGAGAAGCCCCAAGTGCAGGCCTTATTTCCCGAACCGCAACGGGGACTTGGATACGGGAAAGGTCCATCCAAGAAGCATCCTGTTTCTGTTCTGGGGTGCGGCAGGAGCAGCTCCCAGCCGGTCATAGTGAAGGCCTCCGGGATGTTGGGAAAGGGACTTGACATTGTTGGGGAGAGGGACAGTCACAGGGTCTTGGGAGACGGCCCTGATGGGACTTGGGTCCAGTGAGTGAGCCTAAGTCACTTCACCTCCCCGTGCCACCGTTTCCTCATTTGCAAAACGGAATTGATGGCACCCAGGTGGGGTGAGGGGTACAGAACAGGGAAGGAAAGGCGCCTGGCGCGTGGTGCGCACTCATGCACGCTAGAGGGTCGGTGTGGAGGCATCTGTGATCGTCTCAGCACGCAGAAGGCATGCCTACGTTGCCTGCGCTTGAAAGGTTTATTTCGAGAGGGATCCTGCGCGAGGATGGGGACTGGAGCTAAACTGGGCCGCCCTGTGAGGTGATCTCATTTCAGCACTGCTGCTCCTGCCCAGCTTTGCCTCACTATGCTTGAGTTTCCATCTGCGGGGCTGGTGGGAGCCCAGCGCCCCCACTGGCTGGGAGCTGGGCCAGGCAAAGCGGGAGATTGACCATCGCTCGCTTGGGGACCAGGAACTTGGCTTGGCTTTGGCACATGCTCAGCGCTTAATACGTGTTCGACTGCAGGATGGGTGCGCTTGCCGCCTCTCCCCAACTGCCTCTCCACTGCGGGAGGAGCGAGGGAGGCCCAGAGGGAGCACTCACCTCTGCTGTTGGTTGAATTTGCACCGGCATCTCTTGCCTGTGGAGTGGGAGGGTATAGGCTGAGCTTTCCTCATACTGCCTCATCCGCAGGCTCTCCTCCAAACTGGGGAGGCCGCGGGGGTGGGGCGTGGGGCGGGGCTGGAGGAAGGGTAGGGTGTGGGGGCGTGGTTGAATGGGGGTGTGGCCTCGAGGAATCGGGTGGGGAGTGGGGCGCGGTTTAAAGTGGGTGTGGTCTTGTGGGGCGAGGCTGGAGTCAGGGTGTGATGTGAGAGATGTGGTTGGAGGCTGAGCCTGTGCTGGGCGTGGGTGGGGCAAGCTGTGTAGGTTGTTGGGAGCTGACTTGGGCAGGGAAGGCTGGAGGCGGGGCCGAGAAGGCAGGTGCAGACACTCACTAAGGATGATAAGGATGCCCAGGATGAAGAGGATCCCAGCGATGGTGAGGCCGCCGATCCTCAGGGTGTGGTAATCTGTGGGCAGCCCAGAGGAGAGTGAGTGCAGGGAAGGGGGGTCCCATGGGTAAGAGTATGCAGGGCAAAGGGGAAGAGAGGAGGAGAGGAGAAGCGGGGAGGGGAGAGCAGATGTGTGAGAGGAGAGGGCAGGGCAGAGGAAAGAGGGAAGGAGGAGGGTGGTGGAAAGAAAGGTTGGAGAGGAGGGCGCCACCGAAAGTGGGGGCAGTAGGGGATGGGTGAGACAGGGGGATCAAATAGACAGGCAAAGGAGTCTAAGACAAGGAGAGCAGGAGAGAATGGAGAGAGAGAGAGAGAGAGAGAGAGAGAGAGAGAGAGAGAGAGAGAGAGAGAGAGAGAGAGAATGGAAACACACAGTCCTTCTCTCCAAACCCCATAGCAGTTCCCCTCACCGTAGGTGAATGGATCAGGTTCCTGTGGACCTTCTAGAAAGAAAAATAAAAATGAACATTTGAGTATCTCTTGGGGTCTGCGACAGTTAGAACCATAAGAGGACCCTTTGGGGGCTCTACCTACCTTCTCGCACTGGGAGTTTGGGTGCTACAGGACCATAGACAGGCTGCCAGACTATTCTGTGTTCTAGCAACCTCCTGTGGTGACCCAGTGTCCTGATATCTTACAGGTTGGTCATGTTTCCATCAACCAGGGGCCCAGCTTCTATCCACTCCCACTTGTGCCTAACTCGGGCATCTTCCTCTCTCCCCAATGCCAGCCATGGCCAGAGCCTGTGTGGCGATGCCTGATTCCCTCTTACGTGCATTCCTTTAGTTTGGTTTCTCCCACTTAGTTTTCTCGGGGGCCTTCTCCTACCTCTGGCACCCACGGGGCTGAGATAGAAGGCATCTCCTTTGGACTCACCTGCACTGGCCGTGGTGAGGAAACACACGCAGAGAGCCAGGATGTGGCCGGGAGATGCCATTGCCCTAAGGAGTCAGCCAGGGTCAAGAAATGTCCTCTCCCCTGCTCTCCTCCCCTCCTAGAAAGGGCCTGAACCCACGGGGTTAAGTCAAGGACAGCCTAAGGACTTAAGGAAGGAGTGTCAGCCATTCAACTTAGTTGCCTGAGAAACAGGGGATCCCCTGCTTCCCAGGAACCACGTCCCCAAAACAACTCCATAACGGGGATCAGGAGACTCCGCAGCATACACTAGAGCAAGGCAGGGTAGGGGAGACACACATACAGGCCTGGGGGGGCCTCCCACGGGCCACCCCCTACCAACATCTGGTCCCCGAGTCCCGAAACTTACCCTTGTAAGGGAAGCAAGCTGCCTCTGGACACAGGTGGAAATACTGAGACAGACAGAAGGACACGCCCAGCCCCACCTGCCCCGACACACCTCAACCAGTGGTCTCTCTGTACCCAGACAGTGCCGGCTCTCCTGCCCTCGGCTGCCTGCCCGCTCTCTCCCTGACCCTGGGTATAAATATCTCCCACTTCACCCTGGAGGAATTCGCTGCACACAGGCCACCATGGCAACAGCCCCCCCCCTCCCAACGACTCGGGGGGTCCTGTACAACACTACTGGGGTGAGGCTCAGCCAGGAGCCACATCCCCACAGGCTACCCTGTATCCTTTCCTGGAAGCTGAGAGAAAAGGGGAAACACCCCTCTCTTTGCCCTCCCCCGGGTGACATCTTTCATAACAAGACAACATTAGACAAGCAAATGACAAGAGGCCCGTGCTGGTGGGCCTGAGAGAAGTCAGTTGTTTGGTTCAGGGACACACGTATGAGCACAGACACACATATACGTGGATACACACACACACACACACACACACACACACACACACACACACACACCGGCTGTGGCTAGAATGGGGACAGACAACACCCTCTTCCCAAACTGCTGATTAGAGGAACATAGGGTGTGGACATAAGCACATACTCCTCCGGGCCTTCTGTACCCCCAAACAGTGACAGAAACAGACCTGTACAAATGAGTACACAAGCCTCCCCCAGCCAGGGGTCTCATGCAGCAGCCACTGAAACAGGGCGGAGTCACTGCTCTGCCCTGTACAAATGGTCCCCACACTCTCCTCCCTCTTGGGTCAGGCCTGCCTGAGAAGCCACAGGCTGGCCACTCTTGTTCCCAAAATAGGCCTCCCAGCTAGGGGAGCAGAGAGGCCTGGAGGGAGGGCTGGGGGACGCTCACCCCATTCACGCTGTCCCTGCTGACAGAAGACCCCCAAATGTCCAGCTGTGCACCCTGGGAGCTAAGCACTTTGGACCCCCTGGCCCAGAACTGGACGCTCCACCCCCGCAGGCTCCCCTCCTGGCCCCACCCCACTCTTGCCCTCCCCAATGAGCAACTGAAACTAGAGCCCAGGCTGGAGGGGGGCCAGGGGGCGGCCCCCAGCCCAGGCCGCCCTGGCCGCTAGATTAACTCTCTCAGCACAGCCCCAGGAGCAGCATGTGGACTGGCCTGTGAGGTGACACAGGCGTGTGTGTGTGTGTGTGTGTGTGTGTGTGTGTGCGTGTGTGTGTGTGTGCGTGTGTGTGCGCGTGTCTGTGTGTACATGCACACACACACGTGTGCGTGAACACAAGCCTGCTTCGAGTCCAGGGTCAGAGAATGTTTTCTGCTAGGATTCCTGGGAATTGGCCCAGCTGGGGCCTAAGGTCACACAGCCTAAGTGCTTACGAGGTCACTGACCTCTGACCTAGTGTTCTGCCAGCCTTTGGTAACTAGTTTTTTATTTTAAATGCGTGGTGCTTTGATTTTTGCATGGATGTTGTGTGTTGCTGACTCAGATTCACCAGGAGTAACACACACACACACACACACACACACACACACACACACTCAGGCATCTGTGCAGATATACAGTCAGGATATAACCACTGAATGGGTCTCAGGAAGCAGAGGCAGGAGGATTGGGAGCTCAAGGTCAGCCTGACCTGCAGAGTGAGCTACATAGAGAGTGAGACACACATCCCTTCTCATAAAAAAGACATTGCTGTGCCTGTGTGCTCTTACACACGTTACACACTATCACACACAGCCCATAGGAACACATTCAAAGACAGACCCACGCCCAGTACTCCCTCCCATTCCCACACCACAAGGAGGGCAGACATGGGTTCAAGACTCCTTGTGTGACCTTGGGCAGCTCTTGAGACCTCACTGTCCCTCGACTGTCCCGGGCTACATAAGGGAGAAACCACTAATGCTCTATCTGCAACTCCTGGCCAGGCTCCGAGGTCCACAAACTTAGTATTTTCTTGTCACCTCCGTTTTAGAGACTGGTAAACTGAGGTCTAGATCACTGATTTTCCTCAAGTCTCCCTGCCGGCTGAGGGTAGAAATGTCCCCTGCCAACAGCAACCCAGACACTGTGCTCTACAGACAGGAGTTTAGCCCTGTCACAGACACAAGCTTAGCCTCAGATATCCCTGTGGCCCCAGAGCCTTCTACCCATGCTGTCCCAGCATCCCCGTTGAAGATAACCTTGGTGTTTACACAGCACCAGGAATGGAGGGGGCTGCCGCCAGCCTGTCCAGCCTGTCCAGCTTCTTTGCCTACAGAATGGCTCTGAAGTGCTCACTGCCCCAGAGTGGAACAGCTCAGTCCTTTCTCTTTGTGTGATGCTAGGCTGGTGACAGTCTGTTTGGGACTCAATTGTCCCTTCTGTAAAATGGAAAGAATAGCAGTGTTCCCCCAACAAAGGGAGGTGGTGTGGTTATCTAGAACAACCCACGCAAAGCAGTGAAAACTGGTGCATTTCCTGCAAGGCTGGTTGCACAGTAAATGTTTGTGTTTGCAAAGTTATGCCCTGCATCACTGTATAAGCCGTCTGTCTCCTGATGAACGGGAGTGAGCACCTTCTGGAATGCTCCGGGCCTGTCGCTGGCCCCTGTGCGTCCTTAGCAGGAAGCTTTTTAATTGTTCTCTGTTTGTTTGTGTTTGTTTGTTTTCACAGGCTCTTATTCTGCACCCTCAAGCTGGCCTCAAATTCACTATGGAGCCTAGACTAGTCTCCAACCGTCGATCCTCCTGCCTCCACCTTCTGAGTTTGGGAATTACAAGTGTTATCACCTCTCTGAACCTTTATCAGAGTATTCCTATGTAGGGGGTATGGCTCAGTTATCAGAGTGCTTACTTAGCATTCATGGAGTCCTGGGCTCAATGCTCAGCACCAAATAACCTGGGAGTGATGACACACGTTTATTCCCAGAAGTGGAGGCTGGAGGTTGGGAGACCAAGGTCATCCTAGGCTATACAGAATGTTCAAGGCCAGCCTGAGTTATGTGGCATTCTGTCTAAAATGATTGCCCCCCAAGCCTGACTGAACC
This sequence comes from Peromyscus eremicus, assembly GCF_949786415.1. Classification (NCBI taxonomy): domain Eukaryota; kingdom Metazoa; phylum Chordata; class Mammalia; order Rodentia; family Cricetidae; genus Peromyscus; species Peromyscus eremicus. Next base: position 156,881,062 of record NC_081416.1, on the reverse strand, counting down.
CCAAAGAGAGGAGCTGTTTGGTTAGTTCACCGAGTCCTCTCCTCAGTCTGGGCATGGACAGTAGGAATGATCCCACTGACAAATGAGGACACCGAGGAACAGAGAGGTTGAGTAACTTGACTGAGGCAACACAGGATCTGTTGGGCTCCTGTCCTCCAATGGCAAGAGACCACGTGTTCCTCAGCCTTCTGACCCCAGGCAACAAAGGTTGTTCCTACTAAGCTAGAACCAACTGGCCCCGTAAAGCTAATCATTTAAGAGCCTCATGCCTCGGTTTCCCCATTTTTGGAGCAGGGATTGTAAAGCAGGAACAGCAATACCCCCAGCTCACAGAGTTGCTGTGACGTCAATGAGCTAACACATGTAAAACCTGGCACACAGTTGAGTGTGGTGGAGCCCATCTGTCATCCCGGCACTTGGGAGGCTAAGCCAGGGGAGTCTTGTGTTTGCGGGCAGCCTGGACTGCAAAATGAATCCCAGGCCAGTCTCGAAACAAGCAAGCAAATGTAAAAGCCTGGCAGATAGCTTGACGGGCGTAGGAGGGATCAGGACTTAGGTTGGGTTATGTGTGATTTATGAATTTTTCTCATTTAATGGAGAGGATCTGTCTGAGTTTCCAAGACCTTAGTTCAGAGGAAAACACGCAATTGTGCACATAACCATAAATTCCAGCTTCCAAAGACAGGATGGAGAATGATACAGAGTGGCCCTGGAGCAGGCTCCCTGGGTTTGGATCCTGGCGCTGCCTCCACTGGAGCCAGCCACCCTGATCCCCTGGCCTTTCTTCAAATTCGTTATGAAAATGACACTGACCTGAACTTCATGGGAAGATTAGGGGCTGGTGGTGAAGTTTTAGGACAAAGCTCAATTAATTTGACGTGGAAGAGAGAGGTGGAATCATCACTGTTAGTTCTTGTATTCAGTCTTGGATCCTGGCCTTCAAGTGTTAATTACAGGGACCTGGAGGGAGCTCTGGCTTTGGGGCAGGGCAGCGGTTCTGCCACGGGTGGCCACAAGGGGGAGCAGCTGGACCGGTCCTGGCCTAGTGGTGCCTTGGTGACAGGGTGGACCACACCCTCTAAGAGCCGGGGCAGGAGGGAACAGCTAGGATATCCCCCATCCCCCAGTGACTCCTCTTCCTAGCCCCTCCCATCTGCAGTCTGCAGAGCCATCTGGTCTCCACCCTGGGGACATCCTTCCCACTCTCCCCAACTGGGGTTGAGTGGGGACTCTGATGAGGGGGTTGGTTGGGAGTGCCTAGGGTGGCTCAAGCCCTTGGCAGCTCCGCCCCCTCAAAGGCCATTCAGTCCCTTCCTTGGGCCTTTTCTTCCTATGGCCTCTGACCCGCTCCTTCCTACCCTTCTGCTGGGCACATCCCAGGCCACAGCAAGTGGGACGAGAGTGTGGGAGGACACAGAGAAAGTACTGGAAGCTTGAAACGGGGCAGGGAGGTGAGAGTTACAGACACCAGGCAGAAGGACCAGGACGGACAGACACACACACACACACACACACACACACACACACACACACACCAGAGATCTACAGGCCAAACCAGAGACACAGAGAGACAAAGAAGAAACAGACATGAGATTGCAGGGGTGGGAAACAGAATAATAGAAAGATTGGGAGAGAGACTGACAGACAATCCCACACTCCAGATACAGGGAGAGAGGGACCGGCTGAGAGAGAGAACAAGAAGGCGACCAGCCACAGGACAGCATGGCCAGCAGCAGGATGGAGGGGCATCCCACAAAGATGTAGTGGTCAGGGTCTGGCAGGGTAGGGTGAGTGGGAGCCTGGGCAGGGGCAGGGGGCATGGGAGGGGCAGGCATTCTATTGTTGCTGTTGGCCGGGGCTGGGGCAGGAGTGGCCTGGAGTCCCCCCAAGGCAAAGTGTCCCCCACGCTGCTCCTGTTCCAAGGAAAGCACCCTGTGTGAGGGCTCCTCCGAGCTGCCCGAGAGCTTCTCCGCCACGCTCCTGTCACTGTGAGTGCCAGCCCTGTGTGGGCCTAAAGGGAGGGAGGAGACCTGGGACTCCAGGGTTTGGGCTGGGGTGCTGGGGTCTCTATCAGAATCTTGCACACCACAGAATTCTGGGATGTCTGAAAGAGGGCTGCTGAGATTTGGAAAGGTGCCGACTGGGGGTGTCCCAAAGGGCAGGGGGAATCAATGGGGACACTGGAGGTGCAGTATCCAGGGGCTGAGGGCTGCCAGGGACCTTGTACATGTGTGGAGGGCAGAGGGCAGGGATAGAGAGCAGTAGGAGGGACCCCCGGGCTCAACATGGAAGGTCAGGGCCTCCAGAGCAGCCAAGGGCTCTGATTTGAGAGAGGAAAACTGCAATGGATTTCTGCTCACTGATTTCTGCCCATGTCCCCAGCTCCCTCATCAAGATGGGGGTCTCCCAGCTGAAGGCTGGCAGCTTCATGAAGATACCATCACTGCACTTGCTGTGAGTATGGCCTGGCTGGGCCCATGACCCTCTGCTCAAGAAAATGAGGGTTCCTGCACGTGTGTGTGCATGAATGTGTGTGTGTGCGCGCGCGTGCGTGCGTGCGTTTGCGCACGTGTGTGTGTGCGTGCGCGTGTGCGTGTGTGTGTGTGTGTGTGTGTATGTATGTGTGCATGTGAACGTATACATGCATGGGGGGTGTTCAGACACCTGTGAGGACATGTGTACTTTGTGTATATCTATGGAAGCATCCATGTCCGTTCACATACGCCTACACTTGCACGTGGGTCTTTGGGTTGGATGGGGGCTGAAAGGACAGTCATACATACCAGTCTGAAAACATCTGTCTTGCCCCCTTGCCAGGCTCTTCACATCCAATACCTTCTCCGTGATCGAGGACGATGCCTTCATTGGCCTGTCCTACCTGCGGTACCTGTGAGTACAGCCCTGCTGGGGGAAGGTGGGTCTGGAGGGGCGGGCGAGCCTCTTGTGACCCCCAGTGGAAGAGGACAAAGGGAAGTGGTCTGGGGAAGGGGGCATCTGGCCAATGGCAGGTCCCTAGGAGGAAGGCTGCAGTGTGGACAGCTCAGGAGCTACTGATCAGAAGGGAATCTCACCTCTGTGTACTTCAGATTCACAGAGGAAGCTGGGCCTGGTGGCTCAGGTCTGTAATCCCAGCTGTTCAGGAGGTTGAGGCAGGAGGATGGCTAACTCAAGGCCTGCTTCGGCTACAGAATGAATTCAAGGCTAGCCTGAACAACTCAGTGAGACCCTGTCTCATAATAAGAAATAATTAAAATAAGAGAAAATAAAAAACTAGGGGTACATCTTGGGAGTAGGTACTTGCTTAGCACGTGTGAGACCCCAGGTTTCAGTCCCAGCCCTGGAAACCAAGAACCAGCAAAGGGCCTAGATAGCCAGACTCAGTTGTCCTGATGCAGGGGGATTCCAGGAAAGGGTGTACAAAGAGGTTAGGAGAAGGAAACATTTAAAATTACCCGGAAACTACTTGGAGCTATGCAGTGACCATGTGACAGTGTTGGTGCAGCGCCAATGTGGGGGTGCCAGGTTGCAGGAGGGGTTGGCAGTATGACAGGGCTGTGTGCTGCTGGTGGCCTGGTGATGCTGCTGTGGAGGGTGGTGTGTAGGGGGTGTCCTTGTTACTGATGAAAGGGAAGTGATGTGTAAACAGACTTTTATTTCCTGCCTGCCAGTTCCAAATAACCAACACAGAGACTTAATAGGAATTATAGATGATTGGCCGATAGCTCAGGCTTATTACTAACTAGCTCTCGCAACTTAAATTAAGCCATTTTTTTTAATCTGCATTCTGCCACGTGGCCTTACCTCTCTTTCAGTGATGATTATATTATTGCTGATGGAGTGTTTGTTTGTTTGTTTATTTGTTTCGAGACAGGATTTCTCTGTGTAGTTTTGGTGCCTGTCCTGGATCTCGCTCTGTAGACCAGGCTGGCCTCAAACTCAGAGATCTGCCTGGCTCTGCCTCCCAAGTGCTGGGATTAAAGGCATGTGCCACCGTCATCCTGCCTGCTGATGGAGTATGAGGGTTGCTGACCAAAATAGCTGCCACAATATTGTTGGTGTTATTGGGGATATCTATAAGGTGTGTGGGGTTGCTGTTTGTGGTGATTATCAATGTAGGGATATGTGCTTATGGTGTGTGTGGATGTTGGTCATGGATATGGGTAGAATGTTGGTGGAGGTTTTCTAGTTTTGTGTTTTGGGGGCTCTTTCTTATTTGCCTGTTTGTTTTGGAAACTGGGGTCTTGGGCATACTAGGAAAGTAGTTCCAAACTCCTCACTGGGGGATTCTAGGCAGGGGCTCTACCACTGAGCCATACCACCAGTCCCTCACTGTGGGATTCTAGGCAGGGGCTCTACCATTGAGCCACACCACCAGTCCCTCACTGAGGGATTCTAGGCAGGGGCTCTTCCACTGAGCCACACCCCAGTCCCTCACTGGGGGATTCTAGGCAGGGGCTCTACCACTGAGCCACAGCCCTACCCCTCACTGGAGGATTCTAGGCAGGGCTCTACCACTGAGTCACACCCAACCCCTCACTGGGGGATTCTAGGCAGGGGCTCTACCACTGAGCCACACCCCCAGCCCCTCACTGGGGGATTCTAGGCAGGGTCTCTACCACTGAGCCACACCCCCAGCCCCTCACTGGGGGATTCTAGGCAGGGGCTCTACCACTGAACCACACCCCCAGCCCCTCACTAGGGGATTCTAGGCAGGGGCTCTACCACTGAGCCACAACCCTACCCCTCACTGGAGGATTCTAGGCAGGGCTCTACCACTGAGTCACACCCAGCCCCTCACTGGGGGATTCTAGGCAGGGGCTCTACCACTGAACCAAACCATATGGCCAGCCCTTCTGTGGAATATTCTAGGCAAGCACTCTATCTCTGAGGCACACCTCAGCCCAGGTGTCATGTTTTTTAAAAATGTTGCATTTATCTGGGGGAGAGTGACAGTGTATGTGCCATGGCCCACGCATACAAGTCAGAGGACAATTTGTGGGAGCAGATCCTCTTCTTCCACCACATGGGTTCTGGGGATCAAAAACTGGGGTTATCAGGCATGGTGGCAACTGCCTTTACCTGCTGAGCCATGTCCCAGCCCTGTTGTTAGTTTTGATGGTGTTGTTGGCTCTGGGTTTGCCAATGATGATGAAGTTGTTGGTATTCATGAAAATACTGTGCTGGTGGTGGATGGTGTGAATGTTGGTGGTGATGGTGATGCTGTTGGCACCAGCTGAGGTCTGTAACAGTGGTGGCAGTGTTGGTGTCATGGCAGCAGACTTGGTTCTGGTCATGAAAGTGTGATGTTGGTGACACTATCTGTGTTATTGGTGTGGGGTTTGGCAATGGGTGTTGACGAAAGAGGATGGGGATGAGTGCATAGTGCTGGGATTAATTGTTGGTAACTGAGCTCAGTGATGATAACAGAGGCACACATGTCAGTGCCACGGTGCCAGGGTGGTGGTGGTGTGATGGTGGTTGCGCTTATGATAAGCTTGACAATGACCATAGAGCCAAGACCTTGGCTACCGTGAGAGTAGCCCTGGTGAAGAATGGTTTCCTTGTGGTCATTCAAGGTGAGAGAAGAGAAAGAAACCATTCCTGTGGCTTCCTAGGGCCAGTCTCTCCAGCACTGTGGGCCTCGCCTCACTCCACCCTCTCCCCACAGCTTCATTGAGGACAACAAGATTGGCTCCATCTCCAAGAACGCCCTGAGAGGACTCCGCTCACTCACACACCTGTGTGTATTTCCACAGCCCAGTCCTCCACCATAGGCACCCGACCCATCCATCCCTCAAGGCCACGGCATCTCCTGGCCACAGCTGACACTCTTTCCTCTCCCGCTCTATCAGAAGCCTGGCCAACAACCACCTCGAGGCCCTACCCAGATTCCTGTTCCGAGACCTGGAGACTCTGACTCATGTGTGAGCTCAGGCTCAGGGGGGCTGAGGGTGGGGCTTGGGAATGCTAACAGGGAGGGAGATCTGGGCCTCTTTGGGCTAATGCATGAGTATGCTTGGCTTATACTTTCCTGTCGTCTGAGGGTGCCATCCTAGACCCTCACCTGGGAAGGTGACTCGGCCTCTAAGCCACAGAAACTGGGACACAGCTTCTTCGTGGCTTCTTGCCCCAGGGACCTCCGAGGGAACCCGTTCCAGTGTGACTGCCGAGTACTTTGGCTGCTGCAGTGGATGCCTACGGTGAATGCCAGTGTGGGCCTGGGGGCCTGTGCAGGCCCCTCTGCCCTTGCCCGAATGCAACTCAATCATCTTGACCCTAAGAAGTTCAAGTGCAGAGCCACAGGTGATGGCTTCCTGCCCCTCCCCAACTCCTCCGCAGTGGGAGGGGCAACAGGGCCTCTGAAGAAGTGAGGAAATCAAATGTGTGTGTTGGGGGCGGGGGAGGGGGGCGGGGGGAGGAGCCACAGGGGTGAGGAAATAACCTCCCTGAGCCTCCTCATTTCCTCATTTGTAAAGCAGGGGTGTAAACAGTGATCCCAGATCTTTATGAGGAGTAAACGCTGGGCAGTATTTTTCTTTACTTTTTGACAGGCTCTCAATTCACAGACAAGGCTGGCATTGAACTTGTGACCCTCCTGCCTCTTCCACCTTCTGTGTGCTGGGGTTGCAAGCATGAATCACACTTGGTCTCTGCACAGCTTTCTTTGCCAGTCCTGGCAAAGAGGCTTGTTGTTGTTGTTGTTATATGTATGTGTGTATGTCGGTGTATGGGCATGTGCATTCAAGTGCAGATGTTGGATCCCCTGGAACTGGAGATCTAGGCAGTTGTCAACTGTCCTACATGGGTGCTGGGAATGGGAACTCTAGTTCTCTGCAAGAACAGCAAACGCTGGTAACCCTGAGCCGTCTCTCCAGCCCTTGTTTGTTGCTATTTTTGTTTCGTTTTCTGAGACAAAGTCTTTCTATGTAGCCCAAGCTGGCTTCAGACTTGTAGCAATCCTCTGGTCTCGGCCTCACAAACGCCCCATGACAGGCGTGCTGGGCTTCCAAGAAGCTTTTGTAAGGATTCACTGGTATTGTTAATAGGACACTTAAATACCCCTCCTTTGCACCCATTTTGTGCTGGGAGCTGCGGGTACCTCCCTCCTCCCTGGGGCTTGTCTTCTTTTAGCTTTTCCACAAATATATAGAGTATACCCCGGGACGTTTTTCTGAGTGCTGGGTCATGCAGGAGACAGCAGTGACTCGGCTGGCTGGCCCTGGGTCTCTCCCTTTCTGAGGCTACAGCTGAGAAGTCAGGCAACCCCAAAGAGTCCAGGAGGATCCCTCAAAAACAAGGAGGCACAGGTGGGGGTAGGGGGTTGGGAGGGAGGGGGGTGGGATGACAGAGCTGGAAGGCACAGGCAGAGTCTGGGGTAGGAGTGAGGTCAGGACTGGAGAAGTCATTAGCACCTGAGGAAGCCCAGAGCTAGGACCAGAAAAGCCAAGGAAGGGTGCAAACAGCAAGTAGTGTGGGTTCTGTTTAAGGGCTTGTTTTTGTTTTTGTTTTTCCGAGACAGGGTTTCTCTGTGTAGTTTCCGTGCCTGTCCTGGAACTAGCTCTGTAGACTAGGCTGGCCTCGAACTCACAAAGATCTGCCTGGCTCTGCCTCCTGAGTGCTGGGATTAAAGGTGTGCGCCACCACCGCCTGGCTTCATTTACATTTTAAAATATGGGTGTGGGGGAATGGTGGCTGTATGTGTACCATGGCGCATGTACAGAGGTCAGAGGACAAGGGGGAACCGATTCTCTCCTTGCACCTATGAATTCTGGGACCGAATTCAGCTCCATCAGACTTGATGGCAAGTGCCCTTACTCACTGAGCCATCTCCCCAGCCCAGGAAGGGCTGATTAAAAGGACATTTTTAAAAGATTCTGCAGGGCATGGTAGTACATGCAATCCCAGCACTGGGACGGCTGAGGCTGGAGGGCTGTGACCTTGAGAGCAGTGTAGGCAACATGGTGCGGTCCTACCTCAAAAACAAAATGACATTCAGTCTGCGTGAATGTCCCCGGTTGTAGCTTCTTCCTGTGTCAACCTGCCACCTAGGAACAGGGCCTGGTGTGTAGCGTGACACACAGCCTGGGTCTCTTCTGACAACCTGGAGAGTGAACTAAAGAACTCCCTGGACTGGTGAGATGGCTCAGTGGTTAAGGACACTTGCCACCAAGCCTGATGACCGGGCTTCAATCCCCAGAACCCACAGGATGGAAGGAGACAGCCAGCTCTCACCCTTGCCCTCTGACCTCCACACACAGGTCATGCGTCCCACACATAAACACAGATGGGAGCAGACGACCCGTCTTCTGCATGGGTGGGGTAGCCCCTAGTCGCTGCCCTTGTTTTTATGGTTCAAGCCAGGTTGTGACACCTCCATGTGCTTTTGGATGTGGCAAAAAGGAGGCGAAAGAGGCCAGGTCCAGAACAAGTCATGTTCACACAATGGAGTGAATATCATACTTCTTGTCTGCTGTGAACTTGATCATGATATCTGGGGAGTGTGTTAGTAGGGGTACTGGAACATTCTGTCTGGGCTGCCTGATGGTCATCTCCCTGCTTTATGAAAAAAGTGATGTGTGTGTGTGTGTGTGTGTGTGTGTGTGTGTGTGTGTGTGTTACTAGGGACTAAACTCAGAGCCTTCCAAATGTTAGGCAAGCATTCCACTACCGAGCCACACCCCAGCCCCTCACTGGGGGATTCTAGGCAGGGGCTCTACCACTGAGCCACACCCCAGCCCCTCACTGGGGGATTCTAGGCAGGGCTCCACCACTGATCTACATACATCCTAGCCCTCTTTCTACTTTTTTTGTTTTGAGATAGGGTCTGCTATTAAGTTGCCAAGACTATCCTGAACTCCTGTATCCCAGACAGGCCTTGAACTTTCAGTTGTCATGGCTCATTCTCCTGAGGAGCTGGGTTGACGGTCTGTCTGGGGAGAATGGATGTTGCTGGCTAGCTGGCTGCCTGGGTCACTTATCCTCAAGTTTTCATGGTAACAAAGTGTAGCTCACAGGAATGATGTTGTAAATTAATTGAGTAACTAAACATGCTGTTTGATTTGTTTTGTGTTTTTGAGACAAGATCAGGCTATGTAGCCCAGGCTGACCAGCAACCAGAAATCCTCCTGCCTCAGCTTCCCCTAGGCTGCGATCATAAGCATGTCCCACAACATCTGTCTAAGACACTTTTCAATGGACTATTTGATGATGCCACACAGCTTTGAAAAGAAAGATGTTCGTGTTTCTGAGAGTTAAGATATCTATAGACAAAAAGGTTACATTCTATAGGTTCCTATGTGGTGAACACTATGAATTCTCATTTCAAAGATGTGCTAAGAAGGCTCAGAAACTGAGGCAGGCACCTCTGACTCTCTTGCTGCCTCTAGAACTGTCCTGGCTCCAGACTGTTGGGGAGTCGGCACTGAGCGTGGAGTCCTTCTCCTATCAGGGGGAACCTCACGTGATCCTGGCACAGCCCTTCGCTGGCCGCTGCTTGATCCTGGTCTGGGACTACAGCCTGCAGCGCTTCCGGCCTGAGGAAGAGGTGTCCGGTGAGCTCCCCTCCTGTCCTGGCCTCTTCTCTCCTGTCCCCAGACTGCCACTGAGCCTGACTGTGTCACACTCTCCCTACAGCGCCCTCCGTGGTGTCCTGCAAACCTCTGGTGCTGGGCTCACACCTCTTCATACTGGCTGCCCGCCTGTGGGGAGGCTCACAGCTGTGGTCTCGGTCTAGCCCCGACCTGCGTCTGGCCCCAATACAGGTCCTAGCCCCTCAAAGGCTGCTGCGACCCAATGATGCAGAGCTCCTGTGGTTGGATGGGCAGCCCTGCTTCGTGGTGGCTGACGCCTCCAAAGCTGGGAGCACCACGCTGCTGTGCCGCGATGGGCCCGGCTTCTACCCACGTCAGAGCCTGCATGCCTGGCACCGCGACACGGACGCTGAGGCCCTGGAGCTGGATGGCCGACCGCATCTGCTGCTTGCTTCAGCCTCCCAGAGGCCGGTGCTCTTCCATTGGTTTGGTGGCCGCTTCGAGAGGCGCACAGACATCCCAGAGGCTGAGGACGTCTATGCCACGAAACACTTTCAGGCCGGTGGAGACGTGTTCCTGTGCCTGACACGATACATTGGGGACTCCATGGTGAGGCTGGGGTCACGCAGTGGAAGCCAAGCCTGATCACGGCAGCTGACCCTCATTTGACAGGGGGCTGGATCCCTGTTTCAGCGCAGCCTCTCACGGGTGAATTCCAGGCGTGGTTTCTATCACTGAGCCTCACCCACAACCAATCCCTGATGAATTCTAGGCAAGCAAGCCCCACTAAGCCCCAGCCCCAGGCCCTTTCTAGTGAATTCCTGGCATAAGCTGAGCTACACTTCCAACCCTCAGCGATGAGTCCTAAAGTGAGGGCTTTGCCTGCTGAATACAGCCCGAGGCAGAGACTCAGACAGGGTCTTAACATGTAGTGCAGGCTGGCCTCAATCTTGTGCCCTGTGCCGGTGTAACAGGAAGGTGCCAACATGACCTGCTTCCACTGAACTTATTCTACTCCGCTAAGCTTGGCTCTGTAACTCTAGAACATTCCAGAATGATAGTTAACTCCAACCACACCCTTCCCATTGGGATACTACACCCTCAAGGTTGAACTGGTTGGTGGTAGGCCCTGCTCACTGCCTCCGGGGCTCTCTTTTCAGAATGAGGTCCAGTCAGGGACAGACAACCCCGCCCCACGCAGTTATCTGAGGGGTCTCTAGGGGAAAACAGTGGAGATAAGAATGGGAGTCAGGTAGGAGGGACTGGAGAAGGTGGAAGCTGCGTGAGGGTGTGGCCAGAACGGATGGCGTAAACATGGCTCGTGACCCTTGCTGGACACTCTGTGTGGCATGTGTGGGAAAGAGAAAGGTCTAGAACAAAGATCAGCTCTGAGCAGACAGATGTTTTCATCTGTAAATTAGGAAAGCTACTGGGCATAGTGTTGGTGTCAGTCAAGGGTCTGGCATTTCAGTACCAGGGAGGCTGAGGCACAAAGACCATGAGTCTGAGATAGTCAGTCAGTACCAGCAAGACTCCCCCAAAACAAACAAACAAACAAACAAACAAACCAATAAACAAAAATAAAGAGCTACAGTGAAAAGCTGAGGCACAAAGACCATGAGTCTGAGATAGTCAGTACTAGCAAGACTCCCCAAAAATAAATAAATACATACATACATACATAGCTACGGTGAAACTGAGGACCTACAGGCTCGTGTTACAAGTCCTCCAGAGCCTCGAGGATGACAGGGAGGCCCAGTGCCTCTTGACCCAGGGTCTAACTAGCTCCCGCACCCTACAGGTCATGCGCTGGGATGGCTCCATGTTCCGACTGCTACAGCAGCTTCCATCTCGAGGTTCCCATGTCTTCCAGCCACTGCTCATCGCCAGAGACCAGTTGGCCATCTTGGGCAGCGACTTTGCCTTCAGCCAAGTCTTCCGCCTTGAGCCTGATAAAGGGATCCTGGAGCCACTACAGGAACTGGGACCCCCGGCCTTGGTGGCCCCTCGCGCCTTTGCCCAAGTCATGGTAGCAGGAAGACGCTTTCTATTCGCAGCGTGCTTCAAGGGCCCCACGCAGATCTACCAGCACCACGAGTTGGATCTCAGTGCCTGAGGCTGGGCAGGACCCTGGAAGTGGCTGTGGGGCTGGCAAGGACATCCTACGACATCTGGGTACCCTCTCGGGCCTGGCCTCCTGGCCATCACAGCCTGTCCTGTGTGATACAGACTACTATCCAGTGCATCAGCCTGGGTCAGGCTTAGCCTACCTTTTGGAGGATCTGCACTTTAGGGGGAAGCGGGAGGAGGTCTCTCTGCTCCCAACAATGTTTGGGGCTCTTGCAGTTTGAAGCCACATTTTGGCTGAGGACAGATGTTCCCTAGACAATGGCTTGGGAGCTCAGCCTGGGACACAACAGGGAACTGGGATACAGAAATCAAAAGAACAATCTGCTGAGCTCAAGAGGTCTGGATATCCCGCCTTGGTCCTGCTCCATATAAAGTACAGAGAGAGAGCTTTCTTTTCCACTCAAAACCAATCTGGTCATTGGCTTTCGTGGAGGAGTACGTATCTCTGTGACGTCACAGTTGCTGGGCAGTTTCCGAGACTGGCACTTTGCTGTTTATGCGCATGTCTACTGCCAAAGTCCGAGTGGGCTTTTGATGCTTTTACGCATGCGCAGAAAAGTGAAGTGGTAAAGATGAGTCTGGAGGTATCAGAGAAAGCCATGGGTACCCCGTTCCCAGAATGTGACAGGGGCAAGAACAGAAAGTGTGTGATGTGAGTTCAATAAATGCCCTGCGCTCCCGACCTGCCCGGTCTGTGGGCTCATGGCAGGAAGGTCTTGTGAATGTTGTTGAGTGGCAGGTGATGGCCCTGGATGGGATCCTGGGTAAGAATTTTGCTTTGAAAGGTTTTAGGCATTTTCCAGGGTGTCACATGGCATCAGGGGTACTAGGGAATCTCAAGAAAGCCTGGGGCTAGTGGAGGGTCTCACTCTGTGCCTGCTGTATATTTTTAGGGGTGTCCTGGGGGAATTAAAGGTTTCACAGGGACAGTTGGTGTATGGAAAAGTCTCAGGGTAAAGTGAGGTCTCAGAATGGATGAGAAAGCCACTGTAGGGGTGGGGGTGGGGCTAAACTATTCGAGTGGCCCCAACATGGTAGGATGACCTATTATAGTTATTCTCAGTGTCAACACTGTACTCGATTAGGGTTCTTTTTCACTCCTAGAAGTGTCCCTAGTTTACCACTAGAACATCTAAGTGGCACACGAGGCTGCCCATGGAGAGAGCGGAAAGTCTCATGTCCATCATCAGGTCATGACACACAGGTCTAACCAAGATTCGGCCACCGGCTTCTGCACACAGGTGCCCACCTCATCAAGGGCCCCCAGGCCCACCCCAACATCTGCCTACCCCCTCGCTGCCCACAGCCACACTCCAGAATGCACACAATCTGAGTTCACCTGAGCACGATGTAAAACCATTTTAGATTAGAAACTGAACAAAGATCCAGCTATCATGAGAGAGGTAAGATGAGACCCAGGCAAGGCAGTGTCAGGAGAGGACAGGACGGCCGTGTTGGAGTTCAGGCCCACCTCCAGAGCCAGGACCTGGGCTCAGAGGCATGCTGTGCTCTTCTACTGGTCCATCTTCAGCAGTTGTGAGCAGAGCCTAGTGGAGGGATGGGGTCAGTTTGCAAGGGTCTATCCAGTCCCTTCTCCCCCTACCCCAGCCACCGCTTGTGACCCTTATCCCCAGTCACCCTGAGTGTCTTACCTGGTGTGATGAGAGGTGGCCCATCCCCTGGACGGTGACTGGGAAAATAGAAAAGTGATAACATACAAATAAATCCCCTTTGTTCTCTCCCTTAGGGCTAAGTATTCTCAGCTTGCCTAGACAGTTTCTTGGCTGGTTTTCCACTGTAGGTTTATACAGAGCTGGGGACCAAAGCCTTCTAGGGATGATTTGCAGGAAGCCAAGCCCGGGAGGCCTCAGGGCAGAGCAGCCAGGCCTGTCCTCTCTGCACAAGGCTTAGCCTTTTGGGCATGCCCAGAACCCATCTCACCTGGGCTTCTGCCGGAACTTGCACTTGCACTTCCCACCTGTTGGAGAAGGACACAGTCAGAGGGACACACCGACTCTTCCCTGTTCTCTCCCCCATCCAGAGCTCCGTACTCACTCATAAGAACTATGATGCCCACGGCACAGAGGATCCCTGCACAGATGAGCCCACCGACTCGAAGCCTGTACCAATCTGAGAGAGAAACGGGAGGCCTCAGAGCTGGCCAGGCCCCCGCATCTGTCTCCCAGTCCATTTGATAGCCGTGAAAGAGAAAGCCCCGCCCTGTTGTGCACACATTGCAGTTAAGATCCAAGCAAACAAGGTATTTCACGTCCGTTCAGAGGCAGAGAAGCCGTCTGAAGGGAAAGGATCAGTGTCGGGGATAGGAAGTCGGGGTAGGGGCCTTTAGAGAGTGGTCACGCTGTCTGAGGAGGTCCCACTGAAGGAAGTTCTGCAGGAAGTCAGAGGTGGCCCCGAAGACACATGGAAGACAGGGGTCCAGGCGAAAGGTGCACAGGTTCTGAGATGGGTGGCTGCCGGGAAGAGTGGGTCCAATTCCCCACCTTCTCTGGGGAGATTTTTGTGACCAACTTTCGGGTGGTTGATCTGAACCTTACGCCTCTTGCAGACTGCCCCGTGTCTGTCTTGAATTCTCCCTCACGGCTGATTCCAGATACCTGGATGCCCAGTGACCCATTTCAAACCCTCTCCTATCCTGTCCCCTGGGCCACTGTGAACTGTCAGCCTCCCTTGTGTGGGACCGTTGGCACAAAATAATGTGTAGGACTGGGAAGAAGTGAAGAGGGGATGGTGTTCTTACCGTAGTAGAAGGGGCTGTCTTTATCTGCAGAGAGAGAAAGGACACACGCATGAATCTGAGACAGTAGCAGGGGCCTGAGGTAAGTGGGATGGAGGGGTGGGCTCTGACTCACCTTCGGGGTCATTGGCATCCAGAGCAGGCAGGCCTGCGGGGACAAGGAAGGACAAGGGTGACTATGGTGGCCCTCAGCAGGGTCAGTTTATTGCCTGAGAAAAATGTTCCATGGGGGAACAGCCCCACCTCCAAAGTGCACAGGATTTGGCTGCTGGTTAGTCTCACCTGGACATGCGCCGTCATGGAGATACAGGCTCACCCACCCACCCCCCACCTGTGAGTCATGCCAGCATTTTGCCACCAGAAACAGATCCTATTCCGGGTACTTTTTGGCCACTGTGTGAGTGAATGTTTCCAGACACATGGCCAGGCCACACCTCCTGCTGAAGAGGCTTTGCTTCTCAAGGTAGCAGATGGTTTCTGTTCCCAGGCCTGTTTCCTCCACACCAGCAATGCCCACAGCCCCCCACAGCTACACCCCACAGTTATCAGGGTTGCCGACCTTTTGACCCTTTGAAATGACTCACGGTTGGCAACAATTCATTCCTTTATCCTTTTTCCAAATAGAGTGCTACTTGTGCCCAAAGAGTGATAAAGTAAAAAGCAGTTGTTGTTTTTTTTTTTAAAGGGGGGGCCCCCACTGGAGAGAGATGGCTTAGTGGTTAGAACACTGATTGCTCTTGCAAAAGACCTAAGTTCAGTTCCCAGCACCCACACATTGGGAGATGGTTCCCAAACATCGGTAACTGCAGTTCCAGGGGACCTGACACCCTCTTGTGGCCTCCACAGTCACCAAGCACTCAAATGGCAAAACACCCATACACATAAAATAATTTAAAAGCCGGGCAGTGGTGGCGCACGCCTTTAATCCCAGCACTTGGGAGGCAGAGCCAGGCGGATCTCTGTGAGTTCGAGGCCAGCCTGGGCTACCAAGTGAGCACCAGGAAAGGCGCAAAGCTACACAGAGAAACCCTGTCTCGAAAAATAAAATAAAATAAAATAAAATAAAAAAGTGGATCGCTCCTAAGAAATGATGCCTAAAGTTGTCCTCTGGCTGCCACACACACAAGCATGCACACGCATGAACAGTTACACACACATGAGCACACACAGTCATGCACACACAAAGGAGGCAGAGGGAGGAGGGAAGGAAGGAGAAAACAGGGCAAAAGCGAGGAGTAAGGATTAAATTCTGGCAGAAAGCTTGCTTGGTTTCATCCCGGGCCTGACTTCTGCCACGGGGAGAAAAACAATGCTTAATTATATTTGAGGCACAAACGCTTGGGGCCCACTCCACCCAGGCCCCACTTCACTGCTGTTCAAACATTAACGCATTTAAGCCTCACAAAAGCCCTGTGACCAAGTGCTGTTGTTCTCTGTGTTTTCAGGGATGGAGAAACTGAGGCATGAGGTATTCCCATTACCCACTACATCACCGATAGGTTCTTAGAGGCATCTGGGAAGGCAATGTAGGGAGGCCATGACACCCAAGAGTACTGGGCCGAGCCTTCGGCTTGCTGTCACCGAAAAGTAAATGGCATTCCCCAAAGGAAACACACACACACACACACACACACACACACACACACACACACACAAACACACACACACACACACACACAGAGAGAGAGAGAGAGAGAGAGAGAGAGAGCAAGCTTGTCATCACCCAGCTGAGAGGCCCCAGGCAAAGGGCAGTTTGGTGGCCAGATTCTCACCTGCTAGGAGGACCAGCAGGCTCAGGGTGACCTCTTGCATGTCGCAGCGTTGATCTAGAAGAGTCCAGAGAGGAGGCCCAAGCTTAGCAGAATGTCCAGGATGTAAGGCCGTGCGCCTCTGGTTCCCTATCCCGCCTGCTGCTCACCAGGAGCACAGGAAGGTACACACAGGAAGGTTGGTAGTGAGCCTGAAGCTCACTGGGCTGGGAGATAAGGAGCCCCAAAGTCAAGTGGGGGCTGGGTGAGCACTCGGGCTCCATGAAGGAACAGCCATTGTCGTCCCTGGACCACGACTTTAGGTTTTACCGTAACGAATCTTTTCTTGGAGAGAAGAGGTGGGGTGGTGTTTTGCTATGTCCAGGCTGGCCTTGAATTTGCCATCCTCCTGCCTCAGCTCTCCAAGTGCTAGGATCACAGGTGTGCACCATCACATTCAGCTTGTTATCTCTATCTGTACGATGGGGGAAACTGAGGCTCTGAGAGGTAAAAGCTGATGTCCAAGATCACTTGGTCCAGAAAACAGGATTTAAACAATGCCTTGTCCCCCACTTGCTGTTCATAACTCAGAACTGTGAGGGCCTCGGGGTGTTTTGGGGAGTAGGGTGTCAGGAGCCAGGTGGCAAGAGGCCCGGGTTCCGGGAGTGGCTCCCACAGACAGCTTGGAGCCTGCCTGGCTCTGCCCACACACTGCAGGCCTCTAGCTGGGGCCTGAGCTGACTCCCTGGGTTCCTGGGTGGGTGTATGGCAGAAATAATGCCAAGTTGGTGGGACATGTGCAGAGGGGGGTCCTGGCTGCAGCCTTACCTCCATTGTCTGCCCCACCCTTGGATCTGTCCCTTCAGCGTTCTCCCCAGTCCCAGCTCAAGCCCGGGTTTTGCCCCCTACCCTAGCCCTCACCCCTCCCTGACTCAGCCTCTGCTCTTGATCCTCATGCCAGCCTCAGTCCGCTGGGCTTCTCTTAGCAGCAAACCCTCCGTAGTTCCCCAGCGAGGCTCACTCAGCCCAGAGCGCCTTTCCATACAGCTCGGGCCCCAACAGTCTGCCTTTCCGTCACCCTGGAGGCCTGGAATAACCTCCTGTTCTCTGTGCACCTCTCCCACTTGTCCTGCTCAACTGTCGTGAGCTCATGTGCATGTACACACACACACACACACACACACACACACACACACTCAAGATAGTGAGTGCTGACATTTGTCCCCATTCCCCACAGGCTAAACACTGTCCAGTGACCTTGTGGGTCTCTTTTTCAATCCCTAGCAGTCCCAATGTCACACTTCAGAGCTAGCCCTTTTTACCCACACCAAAGCACACACACACTTGGAAGGGATGGAGCCAGCCACTGCTGGTGCGGGGTGTCCCATATGCTCACACAGACTTCTCCATTTCTATGGGCCCACCCCCAGAGGCCTGGGAAATCCTTCAGCTTCTCTATTAATCTAAATCGGTGGAGGCCTGTCATGCAAGCTACCAGGGAAGCTGAGGCAGGAGAAATGCTAATAATTCACGGACAGCCTAGGATACAGAGTTAAGGTCAGACTGAACGATTTGGTGAGATTTCACAAAATAAAAAGTCAAAAGAGGATGTGAGATGCAGCTCAGTGGTAGTACCCTGCCTAGAATGCCCCAGTGAGGAGCTGGGGGTGTGGCTCAGTGGTAGAGCACCTGCCTAAAACCCCCCAGTGAGGGCCTAGGAGAATTGGCCCAGCAGTGGAGGTTTGCTTAGTCTGCTCTTCAGGCCCTGGATTTAATATTTAATACTCATTACACACACACACACACACACACACACACACACACACACACACACACACGACTCATTGTTTTAGATTAAACACGCATTTTTTTTTTTTTTGTAGTAGATTCGGGGACTGTCTCAGATGTCATGGGCCCCAGCTAGCGCTTTGGGGAGCTGAAGTGGTGGTTAGGGGTACATGCTGCAGGTGTCTGTGGGCTCAGGCTGCCTCCTAACACTTCATTACCCATTCGGGTAAAAACACTAGCCGCGGCAGCTGCTCTTACGGAGTGCCCAGCCCATGCGGGCTTTTCTCAGGGTCTCATGATACTCCCTCATATCATCATCACAGCTTGGTGAAGTTGGCACTGTCATTATTCCACGTCGATGTCACAACCATCACGTCTGAGTTCATCTTAACATTGTACGCTGTCATCACGGCTGCTGGGTCTCACCTCTTACATTTCTCCCTATAGACTCCTCCAAGGCCCCCGAGGCCCCCAATCTCCCATCCCCACAAAACACTCAGAATCGGGGGTGGGGAAAGACAGGGGTTGCCCTGCAGCCCTGCCACTGCACAGTCTGGACCCTGGCGTGTGTAGGGCTGCAGGGAGCCGAGCCGGAAGCCGCCATCCCTCCTCACTGTCCTGTCTCTGCTGATGCTGTTTTCTGAAGAGAGGCTACCTGCTTCGGAGTGGGCCACAGTGGGAGCCAGCACGGAGAAGTCTGACTGGGACGCTCCCCACCTCATCTACTTCCTGGCTGTGCCAGTTGGAGGACAGATGCTATCACCTGCCTCCTGCATTCTCTCCTCCTCCAAGATGGTGGAGGATGGCCACTTCTGCAGGGGTACACTGCATAAACACTTGTCATCTGAGTCCCCCACATCTCCTAACCAGGTCCCACTTTACAACCTCCCTAGAGCAGAGCATCCCTCTTTCCTGGCATTCATCATCATCTATGTACCCCACACCTGTCCACCCAGACACAGTCCCATTCGCTTCATCCCTCAATGCATTTAAACTACTCCTTGTCTGCTCAGTTACCCTAGGTATTCCTCCCCACCTCACCCACTGAGAAACCCCCAGTCGTGATACCACAGTATGATCATTTCCCGTCCACCCTGACACCCCCACCCAGTTCAGATACCACCAGTAAAACCAGACTTCTCATCCACTCAGAGCCCCCCCCCTCAAGTCTTCCTGATCCCCACTATGAATGCCAAGTGGGTTACCCCAGATGTCTAGTCCAGTCCCACAGAGTTGAGCCGTGAGGAACAGGCAGCTGAAGCAGGAGAAGGTAGTCTCCTGCTTCCAGAAAAGAAGTCTTGAAGCTGGAAGATTGTTGGGGTTTTTAACCCCAGTTTTTATGTAGCAGGGACAGCCAGAGGAGAGCCAGGGAGAGTTGGGGGACAGAGGCAAAGGTCTCTGGGGGGAAGGGGCCCCCAGGCCGCTCACCTGATTAGCTCAACAGGCTGAGAGGTGGTTCCGGGAGAGAGCAGAATGTGGACTGCCCAGCCTGGGCGTCTTTATCCACAACTGCCACGCCCTGAGCAAACCTGGGCAGGCAGGCACAAGTTAGGTCTCCCTGAGGCGAGGGACGCCCCCACCCCATTCCTCCCTTAAAGAGACAGTTCTACCCGTTCTCTAGCTATAGTAGCCTCAAGTGAAGTGAAAGGGGATTGTGGTGGGCTGGGGTTTGGCATCATAATGGAGGGGAGATATCTTGTCCAGTCTCCTGAACTCCAAAGGAGACCGGGTTATGGGGAAGGTTCTCAGCTCCTTAACAACAAACCATCTTTTTGGAGGGTTAAAGTGGAACATCTATTTGATTTAGGTGGGGTACTTTTTCTTTGTTTGCTTATTTGAGGCAGGGTCTTACTATGTAGCCCTGGCTGGCCTGGAACTCACATTGCAGACCTGGCTCTGGTGTGATCAGGATCCACCCCCCTCTGCCTCCTGAGTGCTGGGATTAAAGGGGCGCAGCACCAGCTGTGGTTTTGTGTGGGGGTGGGATTGCTGGTGCTTACAGGGAGTTGAAGCCCTCTGTCCGTCCTGGAGTCTTTGCTGGCAGGACTGAGGGGTTAATAGAAGACATTGACATGGCTGAGGCTGCCATATGAAGGAGACACTTGCATGGTGGGCTACGGTGGGGGTTGTGGTTCTCGGGGCTCATAGGCCAGGCCCCAGAAGACTGGGAAGGGAACTGGTTTTGGGCACAGGCTGTAGTCCTGAGCCATGTTTCTCCCAGGAATGCGGAGCTGATGGGAGGATGCTCCGGAGAGGGTGTGGGTGTGGATGTCAGAACTGCCTTTCTCCACTACAGATAAGCCCCGGTACTCTGCAAGCCCCCGAACTCTGCAAGCCCCCACCCTGTCCTCCTCCCTCCTGCCCCGCTCCTCATGGTGCTCCTTCCGCCTGGGGTCTGTACAAGCCCCCACTTGGTCCCTGTTGGGGGTGCCTCCTCCCCCGAAATTCCGCCTTCTTACACAGAAGGACTTTTGTCTGGGGGCTGGATGGAGAACAAGGCACCATTGAATGGCTGGCAGAGGATTGGGGTCACCGGGAGGGGCAGGACCAGGAAAGGGGTGGCTTCTATTCGGCCACCAGCTGGACTCCAGACGACCCCCAGCACTATGGTGAGGACTGTGGGGTGGAGCTCCAGAGGCACCAGGCTAGGGAGAGGCTGCTGTGGTGGGTGTGGAGAGTGAAGGGGACTTAGAGTCCAGGGTCTAGGGGGCAAGGAAAAAGACCCCCCCCACACATACACACACTTCCCATCATGGCCTCCCTCTGTGATGTAGCTCACTTAGCTACATTGGCCTGTGTTCCCTGAGGCAACTCCTGAGCTCCAAGCCCTAGCTGGACAAAGTTTCTTGCCTCCCATAAATGAGCGGATCTCTCCCTGAGGGTAGGAGACATATGCAGAGATAGAAGCAGAGGAAAGAGAGACCTAGTAGAGGTCTGTGCAGAGGATCCCAGATCCTCTTAGGGGATCTTTGTACCTAGCCACACCATGAGCTTGACTGCCCTTCAGGAAAACAACCAAAACCCTTGGTGGTCCTGAGAATAGGATGGTGTCTACCTCTTCTGGACAACATAGGAACTACAAGCATCCGAGAACGGAGGGGCAGGAGGCTTGGGTCTCTGTGCTTCCTGGGTGCAAGCCCAGATGCTAGAGGGATCAGGTGAGAACCGTGAGTAAATTGTGAGGCCGGAGACTGTGAGACCATCCAGCACAGTGAGAATGACTGTCTTAACTAAGATGAGTGGGGCCCTGTGGTCAGATGTAAGTGGATCTCCAGGCCTCTTGCAAAGGGACCGAAGCTGGGGCGGGAATGGAGGGGCTGAGCAGGGCGTGATGTCACTGTGGTGGAGAGATGTGTGTGTGTGTGTGTGTGTGTGTGTGTGTGTGTGTGTGTGTGTGTGTACCTGTATAGGAATGAAATATCTCTGGAAAGTCATACCCGTGGGTGTGGGGAGGGAACCTGGGAGAAGGTGGAGGAGAGATTGGTACTTCCATTTATACTTTGGAATTTTGCATCCTGAAAACATACTGTCTTTTTAAAAAGCTTCATTGAGGGGGCTGAAGCGATGGCTCAGCAGTTAAGAGCGCCAGCTGCTCTTGAAGAGGACCTGAATTCGGTTCCCGGAACCCGTGGCTCATAACCCCTGGAGATCCAAGGCCTCTGAGGGTACTGCGCACACATGCACATACCCACACAAAGACACATCATTAAAAATAAACTAAGAATATTTTTAAAAGCTTGATTGAAACTGTTATGGGTAGGGTAGTCTGGTACACACCTGTAATCCTAACATTTGGAAGGCTGAGGCCAGAAGAATTTGAGTATGAGACCAGCCTGAGCTACACAGCAAGTCCTAGGTTAGCTTAGGGTGTGTTGCAAGATCCTGTTTCAGTTGTTAAAAATATTAAGTAAACTAAAATAATAAACTAAAATAAACATACATTGTTCAGCGGCTACACATATGGATACCAGGATGCCCATATGCTTCACTGTTCAAGTTCCTTATTTACAATGCTGTAGTATTTGCCCAGAATCTAGCCATGTCTTCTGGAGATTTAAATTTACCTCCGGAGTACTTGTAATACTCAACACAGTGAAAATAGTGGGTAAATAGTTGTTACTCTGTATTGTTATCTTGGCAATTGTGTCCACCCCAGAGAGTGATGAATGCTGCCCAACACATTTGTAGAAGACATCATGTTGCAAGGTCAAAAGGTCAGACATCCTCAGCAGAACACAGTTTTGTTTTTCCTGAGTGCTTCTCCCAAGTGGATGAACTCTCTTCCTACACAGAACTGACGGGTGCAGAGGGATGATTGTGTATACCATATATTTTATAACAACATGTATTAATGTAGATGATAAAGTTATTGGAAGTATCTTCCCTCCATGTTGCTGTATTTCATCTTTATTTATTTATTTATTTGTGTGTGTGTGTGTGTGTGTGTGTGTGTGTGTGTGTGTGTGTGTGTGTACCCTCGGAGACCAGAAGAAGGCATTGGATCCCCCTGGAGCTGAAGTTTCAGGTTTTTGTGAGCCACCCACCATGGGTGATGGGAATGGAACTCAGGTCCCCTGAAAGAGCAGGAAGAGCTCTTCGCCTCTAACTCGTCTGCCCAGAGCCCTCATGTTGCTCTTTGATGATCATCTGGCCCAGAGCAACCTGTGGAACCTGGAACAGGCTGTGGTTTCTCAGCACTGTGGGTATTCTTACTTAATTCGGAAAAAACCAACCCTCCCTGTAGTCTCTGAGCATCACACATTTTCAGGAATTCAATGAAAGCACAGAGTCAAAGCCATGAGTATTAGTGAAACCCCTCGGAGGCCTGGGGTGGCTCAAAAGGCTCTTTCCCAGCCTGTTAAGAAAAAGCTGTGCCCCCTGGTTAAAAGAATGGAATCCACCTCTGCCTTTGGGTGGAGACATGACATTCTGATCTGCTCCAAAGATAGAACATGACATGCCGTTGTCTCCTGCTGCTCTAGCTTGCTCTTGTTGCTGTCACTCTGACCAAAAGCGACACTTGGGGAAGGAGACAGGTTATTTCAGCTTGCAGTCCAACGTTGAGGGAAGTCAAGGCAGGAACTTGAAGCGGAAACCACGGAGGAACACTGTTGGATTGGCTCCTTCACAGTCGCATGCTTAGCTAGCCTTCCTATACAACCAAGGATCACCTGCCCAGGGACGGTGTCACCCACAGTGGGCTGAGCTCTCCTGCATTATTTTAAAAACAGCTCTCCACAGACATGTCCAGAGGTCAGTCTGATCTAGGCAATTCCACAACTGGGATTCCATTCTCAGGTTCTAGGCTGCAGTCGAGTTGACAGTTAAAGTTAATTGGGACACTTCCCTTAAGAGTTAATCCAGCTGGGCCTGTCAATCACCTGGCCAGATCATCCCTCAAAAAAGAGGATTTCACTAAAGCCATGCTAAGGAGACGGGAGGAATAATTACCTCTTAATGCGATAATGTATTTATCCTTCACCAAAGCCCCTCCCTGGTACAGATGCTTGAAAGTCTTTCATCCTGTAACACTGTAGCCTAACAGTTTTTCTGAGCTCCTCCTCCCTCAAAGCATGTTTTTTTTTTTTTTTTTTTTTCCTTACTATCTTTTTCTTTCACGTACCTGACAAAAATCCTAAGCATGCTTTCCCTGGCACTCGGGGTTTTTCACTGTTTCTCTGAAGCGCCCCCACCTCTTCCACCATGTAGGTGCTTGTAGACCTCCATTCCCAAAGAGGTGACTGTCTCTTTCCCTCTTCTCCATCTCCTTCCTTGGGCAGCTGCTGAGATCAACAGCTTGCCTGGCCTGATGTTTGCTGCTTAACCTCTAATAAAATTGCCCTCGAACTTCCTGTGGTGGTGTGAATAAAGATGGCCCCCACGGGCCTAGAGGGAGAGGCACTATTAGGAGATGTGGTCTTGTTGGAGTGGGTATGGCTTTGTTGGAGGAAGCGTGTCACTAGGGGGTGGGCTTTGAGATCTCAGATGCTCAAGCCAGTTCACTTCCTGCTGTCTGTGGATCCAGATGTAGAATTCTCAGCCCCTCTCCAGCACCGTGCATACCTGCATGCCACCATCCTTCCCACCATGATGATAATGGACTGAACCCCTGAACTGTAAGCCAGCCCCAATTAAATGTTATCTCTTCACAGTAAAAATAAAAACAAACAAAGAAAACCCTAGTAGGACACTTCCTTTTGAGTCCGCTTTAAAATTCTTTTATTTTTGAGTCTAA
Source organism: Peromyscus eremicus (assembly GCF_949786415.1). Lineage (NCBI taxonomy): Eukaryota > Metazoa > Chordata > Mammalia > Rodentia > Cricetidae > Peromyscus > Peromyscus eremicus. The sequence continues at coordinate 156,856,876 of NC_081416.1, read as the reverse complement.
GAACACAAGGAAGGGAGCGTTCAGGTTGTTGTGCTGTGCGAGCGTGCTCACCATCTGAACCATCTCTCTGGCCCCTAAGAGTATATTTTTAACATGCGTTTTGTGTATGGATGTTTTGCCTGTGTGGATGTATGTGAGTCATATGTGTGCAGTGTCCACAGAAGTCAGAAGAGGTCTTGGCCTCCTGGAACAGAAGTTACAAATGATTGTGAGCCACCAGGTGGGTGCTAGGAACTGAACCTGGATCCTCTAGAAGAACAGTGAACTTAACTGCTGAACCACCTCTCCAGCCCCTTAAAAGTGTATATATTTTTATGATGACCTCTCTAGATTTCCCAAGAAGCTGACTTAACTTTTTTCTTTTTTCTTTCTTTTTTTTTTTAATTTGTGTTTTGTTTCTGAGACAGGTGCTCACAGTGTAACCCAGGCTGGTCTTGAACTCATGATCCTCTTGCCTCTGCTGGGACTACAGATGTGCAGTTAACACACCTGCTACTGCTTAACAGGTTGTAGACCAAACAAATGTATCTTGTGGTTGAATGCAGCCCTGGGACTTCCAGTGTGAGCTCTCCAGCTGAGGGCACCAGGTACACAGAGAGACTCAGCCCACCCCAGCTGTCAATCATCCCAGTAGTTGCTACTAATCCCAGAATGCTCCGGGGGAGTTTGCCCCACCCACCCCACCCCACCCTGCGAGCGCGCTTTCCCAACAGCAATTCCCTCTTCTTGGGATCTCTTCCCCTTTAAGTGCCCAGCTCGTTCCTTCACCCTTGACCCCGGCAACTTGGAGACCCCTGGTCTGAATCCAACCACTGTAAGTTTCCTTTACTTCACACAGTGTTACCAAAAAAAGTAACAGTAGCTCCTGTGGCTGAAGCTTTGGTCTATTGGGAATTTGATTCCGGCGGAAGGAAGTTGAGAGGCGGGGCTTTAGATCTTGATGGATGGCTTAATGTGTTGCCATGGGCGTGGGTTAGTTCTCGCTAGTGGGCTGTTCTGAAAGCAAGCCACATGCTTCTTCTTGCCCTCACTCGCCCTACTGTCTTCTGCCATGGGGTGATGAGACCAGAAAGCCCTCACCAGGGGCTAGCACCACACCCTTTGAACTTCCCAGCCTCCAGAACCATGAGCCAAACACAGACCAGTTAATTCTAAGTGACTCCGCTCAGCTATTCTGTTAGGACGGCAGAAAATGGAGGAAGACAGATGGTAACATTTAAAGACCAGGCTATTTCAGCACAGTGAGCCATATTTCCTGCTTCTCCTGGAAGGCTTGGTCTAACTGGGCATCATCACCCGGCAGTAGCAGTTAGTGAGGTTTGTCTCCCCAGGGTGACCCAGGTCCATCTGTCCTTGGTTCTCATTGAGTCTCTAGATGGAGACTGGCTCTTGACTTCAGACGGGGACATCTTCGGGGACATCTGTGCAGCCAAGGCCCCCACAGGATGTCCCTGGAGCCCTAGAAACCAGGGCATACCTGTCCATAGAGAAGAGAAAGAAGGAAATAATACGGGCTCCCTCCCACTCCCAAAGGCTTTGGCAAATTAACCGACAACAATGCCTGGAGCTGGACATGACCTGCAGAGGCCTGCCATCCCAGCACTGGGGAGGCTGAGACAGGAAGATCATGAGTTCAAGGCCAGCCTGTGCTACATATCAAGACCCTGTCTCAAAAACAAAAACAAAAAAAGGATAGACAAGATGGTTCTGTGAGTAAAGGTGCTTGCTGCCAAGCCTGATGACCTGAGTTTGATTCCTGGACTCCACATGGTGAAAGATGGGGACAGGGTTCCTGCAAGTTGTCCTCTGGCTGTTGGGGAGTATTATTTTAAGATGTGTTACCTTTGTTTATGCCATGGAACATTTGTTTAATGATGCAAAGATGTGATGCATTCTTTTATGTTGCATTTGCTTAACTCTGTGAAGCTGTGTTACTTTGTCTGCCTAAAATGCCTGATTGGTCTAATAAAGAGCCGAACGGCCAATAGTGAGGCAGGTGAGGGATAGGCGGGGCTGGCAGGCAGAGAGGATAAATAGGAGAAATCCGGGAAGAAAAGAAGAAATGAGAGAGAAGGAGGAGAACACAGGGGGCCAGCCACCCAGCTACACGACCAGCAACGGAGTAAGAAAGAAAGATATCCAGAAATAAGAAAATGGTAAAAGCTCAGAGGCAAAAAGTAGACGGGCTAATTTAGGTTAAGAAAAGCTGGCAAGAAACAAGCCAAGCTTTATAAACAATAAGACTCCGTGTGTGGTTATAAACAATAAGACTCCGTTTGTGGTTTATTTGGGAGCTGGGTGGCAGGCCCCCCAAAAGAACAAAGCATCAAAAGAGTAAAGAGCAAAAACAACCAACAACATCTGCCCTCTACATGTGCGTTGTGGCACACCCCCAAATATATAAACACATGTGCGTTGTGGCACACCCCCAAATAGATAAACACATGAACAATCCAATCTTCCTGTTAAGCCAAAAGGAGGACAGACAGACAAAGGGAGGAGTGGCTTGACCACAGCAGATTTTCTGGAGGGGTACCCTAAGAGGAGGGGTCAGTGGTGTAAAAACCAAAGCCTGCCGCCCACTGACAGGCTGGGGATAGAGCAAAGTGGGAGAAGAGAACCAGAAATTTGTCTTTTCAAGCCTTCGGTTGGCCATTGCTGGGTGTAGGCAGAGAAAAGGGATGTGTGGTGAATTAAAGAACTCCACGTGACTGATAAGCACCTCTCAGGGCCAGCCATTACCCAGGACCCACAGGGCAGAAAGGACAAGAATTTAGAAAAAATGAGGACAGGTATGGTGATATACACTTTTAATCCCAGCACTCAGGAGGTGAAGGCTGGTGGATTTTCGTGAGTTTGAGGCTAGCCTGGTCTACACAGCAAGTTCAGGATAGCCAGGGCTGCATAGTGAGAACCGGTCTCCAAAAAAGAAAGAGAAAAAAAAAAAAAGGATTTATAAAAACCAATTGCTTTAGTTTTGGGGGATTGTCATTGTTTAAGCAACATGGGGGCTTTCTGAAGTGGTGTGGCCCGGCTGTTTTAACTCATTTCTGTTGGGTAGGAGAAAAGGGAATGCAGCTGTTGCCCCAGCTGTTTTCTGCTGAAGAGGGCCGTGTCCTCATCAGGGGAGTCTTTGTTATTGGTCTTTTTGGAGGAGGAGGAGGAAGAGGAGGAGGCCCATCCTTAGCACAAAACAATATTAATCACAAGACTTACATACTGTATGGAAAGAATGGAGACATTTGGGCTTGAATAACCGTGGGCCAGTGAGATGGCTCCCTGGGGAAAAGGGCTTGCTGCCGAACCTGAACCAGAGTTGAACCCTGGCTCCACGTGGTGGAAAGACAGAAGTGACCACTGAAAGGTGTCCTCTGACCTCCACAGGACACACACACACACACACACACACACACACACACACACACACTAAATACATTTTAAAAAGGAAGAATAAGAGTAACCTAAAAGTTTAAGAGTTTAGTTGAGGGTAAGAAATCATATTTATGTGTGATCTACATAGTAATATCTTTCTATATATTAAATAACATATTGATTTCCCCTTAGATAAAAGCCTTTGTTCTTGTGCCTCGTAGTCTTTGTTCAGGGATCAGTTTCCAGCTGGTGACCCCTGGCAGCCAACACCCTGTCCTAGCTTAACCCCTTGCGTGTGTGGCCAGGCCTGAGGCTGTGCGGACAGTGAGTGTGCAGATCTTGGGGCTTGGCTGGCACTCAGCATCCTCAGTGGCTCTGAGCCTCCTTGCCCTGATCCCAGAGGCCAATCCTGAGCTCTGAGCGTGCCTGGGCCAGGCACACTCTGTTGTGGTGGACTGTCTTGGCATTTTCAAGGGATTGTCCCAGTGCCTCTGGCCCTTGGACTAGCTGTGACTGCTTAGTGACTTGTGACTTAGGGCCAAGTCACACCATGAAGGGTCAGACCCAGGCATTGTGTGTGTGCAGTGAGATGACAAAGGACAGCCGAGACCCATTGAAGCCACCTCGACCCCCAGGACAGACAGAGTCAGAGAAGAGAAGAGCATCCTCCCCGGAGAATGATCCGGAAGCAGGCTCCTGCCTCCCACTTCACTGTTCTCACTCAGACCCAGCTTCTACCCGCAACCCCAGAGTCACAGCAGCCTCTGCCTGGTCTCCTGCCCCGTCTGCAGTCCCTGTATTCCATCCTCAACTGCAGCCAGAGGAAGCCTGAATGGCTGAGTCAGATCCCACGGCCCTGCCCCCGAGGCATCTCCTTCCAGCTAAAAGCCAAGGTTCAGTGTCACCATGCATAAATCCTACATCTGACCCCTTATCACCTCTGGATTCATGATCTCCATTAACTCACCAACTCAGCTCTGTATGTCAGGCCTCTCTGCTGTCCCTTCCACGCGCCAGCCACCCAGGTCCCCTGGTCTTTGCACATCCGTGAAGCATCTTTCCTAACAGTGCGCTCATTCCACCCCTCCCTCATCTTCATTCTCTTGGACTCCACTCAGGTACCACCTTACCAATGAGACCGCTCAATTTAAAGTCACAGTGAGTGTGTGTATGTGTGTGGCGCTCAGAGGTCAACACTGGCTGTCTTCCTCAGTAACTTAACTTTGTTTTCTGAGCTCGCAGATTCTGGACTGGCTGACAGGTGAGCTCCAGGGGCCCTCTTGCCTCTTCTCCCCAGTTCAGATTGCAGGCGCACACTGAGCGAGTAGAAGATACACACACCCCCTGGGAGGCAGACAGAGGGAGATGGTGGACTTCAAGATGGCTGACTTCTCCCCCTTCTCCTGACCTGAGACAAAAGCTGGCCCCTAAAGGTCTGGCGGGGGTCCTCTTCTCCTGCCATAGCCCGAGCGATGGGCTGGCTCACCAAGGTCAAGGCCAGATCTGGACAGTTTGAGCAACTGTGAGCCAATCAGCCAGCCTGTCTTCAAACCTACTAACCCTAAGTTAGGTGAGGAAGACCCTTCAGACTTAGGCCTCAAGGAGAAGTGCTGTGTGTGTGTGTGTGTGTGTGTGTGTGTGTGTGTGTGTGTCTGTCTGTCTGTCTTTCCGTGTGCCTGCTGCGGCCATGTTCCCTCATCCTAATAAAAGCCTTTCTTCAGCTGCCAGGCCTCTCTGGTGCTGTCTGCACTGTTCACGATTTCTCCACCGCTGACGATGGCACTTGAGATATTTTTTGTGCCTTTTAATTCTTTAACTGGCAGAGAAAACAAACCCAACTAGGATTCCTAGACTGTAACAATAGCATGTCCAGCTTTTTCTGTTTTGAAGATTTATTTTATTTTGTTTCGTTGCTGTCGCTGGTTTTTTTTTTTTTATTTATTTTGAGTTTTTTTTTTCCTTTGTGTGTGTATGGGTATTTTGCTTGCATACATGTCTGTGCACCATGTGTGTGCAGTGCCCAAAGAGACCAGAAGAGGGCGTCAGATCCTCTGGAACTGGAGTTACGGATGGCTGTGAGCCACCATGTGGGTGCTGGGAACCGAACCTGGGTCCTCTGGACAGGCTATAAGAACAACTAGTGTTCTTAACCACTGAACCATCAGCTCCTGTTTTGTTTTGTTTTGTTTTAGGCCGAGTCTTGCTCGCCTGGACTCACAGAGACCCTCCTGCCTCTGCCTCCAGAGTACTAGGCATGCACCATCATTCTGGGCTCTGTTGTTTTAATACATGTATGTGTGCTTCTGTGTGTGTGTGTGTGTGTGTGTGTGTGTGTGTGTGTGTGTGAGAGAGAGAGAGAGAGAGAGAGAGAGAGAGAGAGAGAGAGAGAGAGAGAGAGAATGCAAGTGCCATGGAGGCCAGAGGTCTCGGATCCCCAGGAGCTGGAGTTACAGGTATGTGAGTCGCCTGCTGGGTCCTCTGCAAAAGCTATTATGTGTTGTCAACCACTGAGCAATCTCTCTAGCCCCCATTTAAAAAAATGTGGGTGCTGAGGATGAAACTCGGGTCCCCATAATTGAGCCATCTCCCCCAAGCCCCTTAAAGTCCACTTTCTGCCTGACATCACTTCCTGGCACACAGTTTAGTATCTGGGTATTAGTTGTGTCTCTCTCCCCTCTGGAAGGGGCTGAGGAAGGAACTTGGCTGTCTCATAAGCTGCCACCTGCCCCTTATAGAGCTCAGGTGCCTGACAACAGCTCAGAGATGATTTCCTGGGCAGCTGAGTGAGAGCCACACTTGTGAGCTCCGGGGTCCCAGACCCCATCTTCCTGAAGGCAGGCACCACCCAGAGAATACAGTAAGCCTATGTAGGTGGAGGGGGAAAGAAGGTACTCACAGCAAGGTACCTGGGATCAAATCCCTGAGCTGACACTTGCTCATCATGTGGCCTCAGGTAGGCACAGCTCTTACTCTGGTCCTCAGTTTCCCCTTGTAGCAACTGGGATAATAATAGCCAGTCCCCCGCAGGGCTGCCCTTTTGGCTTCAATGGGGCTGTTGTGTGGGAAACAGACAGCGTGACTAATTCTGGAAGCTGGTTCCCTTCCTGGAAGGGGAGAGTGGCGGGTGGAGCGGTGGGGTTTTCAACAGTCAACAAAGGAACCCTTGTGGGCAGGGCCCCGGGGGGTGGGGGAGGAACATGGCCAGCCCTGTGGGTCCTGGACAAAGGTCCCAGGTCTCAGAGAGGATTACCAGGGCGGTCACATTCTTTGAAGACTGCAACAAGAAATACTGGTTTTTGGAAGAGGAAGACACTGCAGTGTCTGGGGCTTTCTGTGTCCCTCTCCTTGCTGTGAGCAGCAGTGAAGCTGGGGAGAGGTTGCCCCCCCCCCCCCCGCCTTCACATGAGGTAGAGTTGAGGTGACTCCTGGCCACAGGGATTTGCTCACATAAGTAAAGTGAAAAAAAAAAAAAATTAGAGTTTAGGCCGTACAAAGGGCTGGTCGTTCTACCACCATAAGAAAAGCCAGCCTGAGGGTGCTGTGGCACCCACCCATGGCCCAGCCTGGGAGTTTCCTCACAACCCCCTCAAAAAGAAAATTCAACTTGAGAACAAACCTAATATTACAGAAGACCCCAGACCAGGAGAAAAGCCAAGAAACCATGTTAGTACCTCTATTAGTGCCTGTGACCTGGAAATACTAGCTACATAATCTAAAAATCTGACTCGTTTTGGTTTTGTTTTAATAATGTTTGCAGTTATTTGTACCCCAAACAACCAAACTGGGAGACATATTATGTATGGTTTTTCACTGAGTCTGAGCCGTTGGGTGGTGATTTGGACTTCAGTCAGAAGAGAGTCTCTGGGCATTGTGAATGCTTGCTCCAACCAGCTCAGGGGTCCTCAGACAGTCGGGGTTCCACCAGCCTGGACATAAGAACCATGGAGCATTTGGACCTGTTCTTCCTTAAAGCGCAGCAAGCAAGAGGAACCATAAGACAAAGACAGCCCTGTAGGGGCCAGGCACTCAAGTGTCCTCTTGCCAATGCGGTGAGACGGGAGTGCCCGGTTGTGTGGCAGGCGCCGGGAGAGGGTGGGTGGCACCAGGAGGTGCCCTTGGGAGTCCCATACCTCTGTCCAGGCCCACCAGAGGATGGGGAGCAGCTCAGTGCAGGTGGAACGTCCACAGCAGCAGGGGGGCTCACATACTCTGCCAGAAGGTGTCTCTGGACGTGCACTTGTTCTCGTGGGGCAGCCGTGCTGGACTAAGCCCCCCTGATACGGGGCCAGGCTGCTGTCAAAGGGTGGGCACAGGAGCTGGGACACGAGTCTCAGAGCCGACAGTGGCTGTGCGAAGAGCAGGTTGGTGCTGGAGGAAGACAGCTTGGGCTGCGTGACTGAACATTGCTCTGCTGGAGGCATTTCCTACCAGAAGGGTGCCATAGGAGCAGAGAGGCCCTGCTGTGAAGATGTGGTGGGCATATGATGGCGATAATGATGACGTACTGGGGGTGACGATGATGGTGGTCATGATGATGGTGGTGATGATGATGGTGATGATGGTGGAGGTTGTGATGGTTGTGGTAGTGGTGATAGAGTGATGGAGATGGTGGTGATGGTGGCCACAGGGTTCCTGTGCCAGGGGCACTGAGAAGGGCCTGAAGCTGTTTGTTAGCTCTCCAGGGCTGGGGTGTGGCTCAGCAGGGGCTCCCTTGCCTAGTGTGCAGGAGGTCTGCATTCTGCCCTCAGGGCTGCAAAAATAAACAAGCAAAAAAGTAAGTAACCTATCATCACAACTAAATGAAAAGAAAAGAAACAAACAGGACCTCCGCTCGCTGCTTCGCATGGGGCCTGTCCCTGAAAGACTCCACACATCCAGTGGCCTGCCAGCAGCTGGGAGATCACAGGGTCTCTCAGCAGGGCCACCTCCAGGCCTCTGTCCTGGTCAGCCCTCACTGCCAGCCACTGCAGCTCCCAGTGCCGTGTTGGAAACAGTTAAGAACCTCAGGCCAAAGTCCCGAACAGTTTTTATCCTGTCTCAGCGGGAGTAGCCATTCCTTAGATCTTAGGTTTTGCAGTCTGCCTGTTTGGCTACAGATCTCAGCTCAGCCACCTAGGCAGGACTCCCAGTGTGTGCCACCCAGCACCGTGGCCACCAGCCCCAAGTAGCCAGGGCAGGCCCTGTGTCTTTAGAGGCTGAGAAACCTCACATTTCCTGGAGCTATTTCACACTCAATTTTTGTTTGTTTCCCTGAGGTAAGATTTTGCTGTATAGCCCAGACTAGAGTGAACTCACAATCCTCCTGCCTGAGTGCTAGGCTAACAGGCCTTGGCCGCCACCCCAGGCTGCCACTGTTTAGAGTTACTGTGGCTGGCAGCTGCATCCGATGTGGCAGGATTAAACTATGGGCAGTGCTCTGTTTCCTGTCCCCTTCTAGTGGTGGGAGACGTGAGTGCGCAGGCGTGCCTGGCTTCTACTGTGTCTCAGTGTCTGCTCTTCCCCCAGAGTGTCATTCCCACCCACAGTGAGCCCTTGATTGACAGGCTGTGTGAATCTTCATTGGTCGACTCTCACAACTGCACAGGTTGGTGCGACAGCCTCACTCTTGACATTTTTATTTTTATTTTTTTATTTTAAAGGGTACAGAGCACAGAAGTGTTCAGTGACTTTCCCAGGGGCACACAGAAAGTGGTGGAACTGGTTCTCATCAAGGCAGCCTGGCTTTGGGATCTGGGTTTTCCTCACTGCTGCACAGGCAACTAGAGACATTCCTTACCGTGAAGGAGAATGGAATGAACAGCAGTCCCAGGACTTGGGATAGGCTGAGGCAGGAGGATATAAGATCAAGGCAAGTCCGAGCTGCATAGTTTGGGACGCTGCCAAAAGAAAAAAGAAAAAAAGAAAGAAAAAAAGACAACCGCAGAGCCGGTCCTAGCAATGTGGACATGCAATCTCAGTTACACTGGAGTTGAGGAGAGAGCATGGGAAGTTCATGCCCAGTAGGGACAACTTAGCAAGTCTGGTCTCAAAATAGAAAACACAAAAAGGTTAGGCATGTAGCTTAGTGGAAAGCACCTGCCTAGAATCCCCCAGTGAGGGGCTGGGGGTGTGGCTCAGTGGTAGAGCTCCTGCCTAGAATCCCCCAGTGAGGGGCTGGGGTGTGGCTCAGTGGTAGAGCTCCTGCCTAGAATCCTCCAGTGAGGGGCTAGGGTGTGGCTCAGTGGTAGAGCCCCTGTCTAGAATCCTCCAGTGAGGCCCTGGGGTGTGGCTCAGTGGTAGAGTCCCTGCCTAGAATCCCCCAGTGAGGAGCTGGGGTGTGACTCAGTGGTAGAGCCCCTGCCTAGAATCCCCCAGTGAGGGGCTGGGGTGTGGCTCAGTGATAGAGCACCAGCCTAGAATCCCCCAGTGAGGGGCTGGGGTGTGGCTCAGTGGTAGAGCCCCTGCCTAGAATCCCTCAGTGAGGAGCTGGGGTGTGGCTCAGTGGTAGAGCCCCTGCCTAGAATCCCCCAGTGAGGGGCTGGGGTGTGGTTCAGTGGTAGAGCACCAGCCTAGAATCCCCCAGTGAGGGGCTGGGGTATAGATCAGTGGTAGAGCCCCTGCCTAGAATCCCCCAGTGAGAGGCTGGGGTGTGGCTCAGTGGTAGAGCCCCTGCCTAGAATCCCCCAGTGAGGGGCTGGGATGTGACTCAGTGGTAGAGCCCCTGCCTAGAATCCCCCAGTGAGGGGCTGGGGTGTGGCTCAGTGGTAGTGCCCCTGCCTAGAATCCCCCAGTGAGGGGCTGGGGTGTGACTCAGTGGTAGAGCCCCTGCCTAGAATCCCCCAGTGAGGGGCTGGGGTGTGACTCAGTGGTAGAGCCCCTGCCTAGAATCCCCCAGTGAGGGGCTGGGGTGTGACTCAGTGGCAGAGGTCTTCTCTTACATGCACAAGGCCCTGGCTTTGATCCTTGGAACTGAAATCATGGTCACAGTGACTGCTGAAACTGCCTAATGCTCTGGACAAAGATTGCCGGGCAGCAAGACGAGGACACGGGAAGTGGACATTTGTTCTTTGGGCACTGGCCAGTACCTATTGCCACCACTAACCTCATCCCAGCCTCTGCCAGGCCACGCCCCCAAGGGCCAAGCCTGGGTCAGGCAGACACCAATTGGAGAATCCTGTTCCCAGGCTACAGGACAGATTCAAGAAGGAGCCAGTCAAAGCTGCCGGGACATTGTGAACTGATGTCTGGGTTTCCTTGGGACTCTTTCTCTTGCCGGGCAGAAGTTGAGGGACTGGCAGGGATGTTCTGGGAGATTTTGTCTGCAGGAGGAGCCAGTAGGGTGCGAAGCAATGCAGAGCCACCAAGGCCGGCGGGGCTGATAACGGCTCAGTTGGAGTTCTTGAAGGAGACAGGGCTGAAATCCCACCAGCATTCATGAGGGAAGCCAACCAGTGAAGAGTCTAAGTGGGAGGACGCAGTGGGCATGGTGAAATCCAGGGCAAGTACCCTTACCACACACTCTCCTCAAGGCACTGAGGTGGGCATGCATAAAGCCACCAATCAAATGTAGAGGATGAGTCTGTCCAGACTCCTGGGCCTGGGACTGAGACACCCCATCTTAGTTTCTTTTCTGTGCTGTAATAAAACACCATGACCAGGCTGGAGAGATGGCTCAGAGGTTAAGAGCACTGGCTCCTCTTCCAGAGGTCCTGAGTTCAATTCCCAGAAACCACATGGTGGCTCACAACCATCTGTAATGAGATCTGGTGCCCTCTTCTGGTCTGCAGGTGTATATGCAGGCAGAACACTGTATACATAATAAATAAATAAATAAATCTTAAAAAGAAAAAACCTACCTCGGCCAAGGATGAATTTGGGGCTCGGGGTTCTAAAGGGTTAGGGTCCATAATGGTGGGGACAGCATGACGTGACAACAGGGGCCAGAATGGCGGCTTGGGCAGCAGCTGAGACCTCACATCTCAAACTGCCAAGAGGAAACAAAGGCCACATGCCGGAAACAGGGCATAGTTTTTTGAAACCTCAAAGCCTGCCGCCAGTGACATACTTCCTCCAACAATGCCACACCTCCTAAACCCACCCAAACACTGCTATCCACTGGGGACCAAGCATGGGGACAATGAATGCAAACCACCGTGCTCCCCTAGAACCTTTGGGGTGTGACCCTGCCTCCTTAGGTGGATGCCGTGTCCTGAACTGGCTTTACTTGTATCTGTCAGTCAGGATGTGAACTGAGGAGATTGGAAATGGGGGGAGGGGGAACTTGTCAAGAAAGTTTTTGGTGGGGAATGTAGCTCAGTGGTAAAGCACTTGCTTACCTAGTTATATGCAAGGTCTTGGATTCTGTTCTGGCACCGCCCCCTGCCCCCCTCAAGCCTATGCTACACAGTGAGACTCAAAAGAAAAGCAAGGTGCTAGGAAGATGTATTGCTTTTGCACAGAGCCGGAGTTTGGTTTCCAACACCCATATCGGGTGGCTCATGACTGCCTGCAGCTTCAACTCCAAGGGATCCAACGCCCTCTTCTGGCCTCTGCAGCCACTGTGCTCATATGCGCGCGCGCATGCGCGCACACACACACACACACACACACACACACACACACACACACACCATGCCATCCCCAGTTAGCTCTCTCTACCTCCTACTTTTGGATCAGGATGTAAGCACTTAGCTGCTACTCTAGTGCCTTGCCTGCCTGACAGCTGCCATGTTCCCCACCATGATGGTCAAGAACTCTGACCATCCAGAACTGTAAGCCACGAATTAAAGAATTAAGTGTTTTTTATAAGTTGCCGTGGTCATGGTGTCTTATTATAAGATAGGCAAGTAACTAAGACACGGACTCAGATCTGTGGCACTCTTAGGACTGGCTGACACTTACCCAGAAGGGCAGTCAGGGCAGGCCCCACTGCTATGCATCTCCACAACTTCCCATGATGCTGATGGTCAGGAATAGCCTCTTGAGGACCAAAGATGTAGAAAAGAAAGCATTGGTGCAGGGATTCAGGGGCAGTGACAGGGTGGCCTGGAGTCGGGGGAGAGGGGATGAGTGGATTGGGGGAGTGTGGGTAAGTTGGCCGTCAGGTTCAATCAAGGTCACAGGTGTGACGAGGCCTGGTGTGTTCAGCTGCTTGCGTCTTGTGATTTTCCTGGGGAGAGCTGAAAGAAATGTTTGTTTGTCCACTCCAAACAGGAAGGAAGATGACGGGCCAAGGAAAGTTTCCCTCCAGCCCAGCCCAGCCAGGAAATACTTTTATTAGGGTTATTAACAGGAACATGGGCAACTCAGAGCCGCTGCACCCAAAAAAAGTTCATTCTCAGTCAATTTCCCACTCCTTCTCCCGTATCAGCACCAGAAGGGCAGGAGGGAGTGGTGACTTAAATCTTAGCGGAGGGTGTCATGAGGGTGATATGACCCTCCCCATCCATTGCTACATACCTAGTATGATACTTAATCTTTTAAAATTATTTTAAATTTTATTACATTTTATTTCTGTGTGTGTGTGTGTGTGTGTGTGTGTGTGTGTGTGTGTGTGTGTGTATGCGCGCACATGTGCATATGGAGGTCAGAGGACATCTCAAAGAACGGAGTTGTTCTCTCCTTCCATCATGAGTCCTGGGGATCAAACACCAGTCACCAGGCTTGGCAGCAAGCCCCTCTCCCTGCTGGGCTGTCTTCTCACAGGTCCAGGTCCTTGGTTTGGTTTGGTTTGGTACTGGGAATTATGGTGATATTTTATTTGTACTGAAATGTGATTTTATTTGTATGTTAATAAATAAAGTTGCCTGGGGCTCAGAGCTATAGCAAGTCATAGCAGAAACTGGGCGGTGGTGGCTCACACCTTTAGACCCAGCTCTTGGGAGGCAGAGCTAGGCGAATCTCTGTGTATTCAAGGATACAGCCAGCATGGAGACACACACCTTTAATCTCAATATCAACCATAGAAGACCTGGAGGTCTGTACAGACAGGCAGTGACGAGGCAGTCATGTGGTTGGGTTTACAACCAATGAGAAGGCAGAACAGAAAGTCTATATAAAGACACACACACAGGAAGTAGGTCTCTTGGCTGAAGAGGATAGCTGCAGCAGTGAAGGGTAAGGCTCTTAGTTCTGACCTCTTGGGCTTTCATCTTTGCATTGGGTCTGTGTTTCTTATTTAATAAGATGGTTACTTCTACAGGGAATTGAACCCAGAGCCTTGCACTTGACAGTGAGTGGATTCTTTAAAGAGAGCCCATTTCTCTGCTCTGTTAGCTGCCAACTGGATCCAACAGCTGTTCTAAAACAATGGCCCCCAACTCTGATGTCTTCCCTACTGAAAGACAGAGTATTTGTCCCTGCCCCCTAGAGTTCAGACAGATTGACAATAGCACTGACTGACCGAAAAGCAAAAACAAGGCTGGGTGCCTTTAATCCCAGCACTCGAGAGGCAGAGGTAGGCAAATCTCTGAGTTCAAGGCCAGCTTGGTCTACAGAGTGAGTTCCAGGACAGCCAGGGCTATACAGAGAAACCTTATCTCAAAACAAACAAACAAACAAGAACAATGAATCAAAAACAAGGTTAGAAAAGGCAGACACTTCTGAAATACTCACCCTGGAGCCCTGAACTCGCTTTTAAGAAGTGCAAATGTCCCGAGGAAGCCATGATGGGAGAGACCTCAAGCCACTCAGAAGATGAGCTAGTGGTCCCAGTGGAGGCCAGCCTTCCGGCCTAGACACAGGTTACGGGCCAAGAAGCCTCCATAGTCCCTCACTCACCACGTCCTTCCGTCCTTTCCGTTGCTGGCCAAGCACAGCACATCATGGAGCAGACACAGCTATGCCTGGCCAGCCTTGCGTGCCATGGATCCAGTGAGCCTAACAGAGGGTTGTTACCCCTGCTAGGTTTGGGCGGTTTGTTTTGCAGCCATAGGGCAGAACAGGAGCTCCTCGAGGAACTTGCATTATTGTAATAACATTGCTTTTCATGCAGAAACCAAAGATTCATCTCCCTACGCACACCACTGTTTGAACCTTCCCCACAATTACTCTGAATGTAAAATTAATGGCCTTCACAGCCCTCATGGCAGCGAATTAATCATGGCAGTGTTTGCACTTGAGTAGGAGCTGGCGTGAGAAAGAGACTGCACGTTACTCCCTGCTTGGCTGCCAGCATTCTCACGCACAGAGCTCGCTGTTGCAGCTAAGTGCAGAGTTCTGTAGGCCAAGAGAAGAGTAAAGCCGGATGTGGAGGTGCCGGCCTGTAAGCCCAGGAGCCCCAGGCAGGAGGATGGTTTGTTCTAGGCCAGCCTGGGCTACAGCCATGATTTGAATCTCAAATGTGTCGTCCCCGTCCCCCCCCCAGTCTCCTGCATCTGAATTCATGGTTCCCAGCTAGTGGTGCTGGTCCCAGAAGCTATGGGACATTGGGGTAGGAAGCCTAGCTGGAGGACAGAGTTCACCCGGGGTGGCGGGTGGGGGTGACGGTTACTGCTGGGCTCTGCTTCCGGTTTGGTTCTCTCTGCTCGTCCTGACCCAGCAAGATGTGAAGCACTTTGGGTTCAGGCTTCCACCACTGTGACTGACTGACCCAGCCTCTATGCCCTCCCCACCATGATGGGCTGTGTCCCCCAAAAAACCATAAAGGCAGCATAAACCTTCCCTTCAGTTACATCAGGAGTTCTGTCATGTCAGTGAGAAGAGTGGCTGTCACATGTGCAGAGAGATGCTGTCTCAGCAGAAAGGGCAGGGGTGGCTTTATTTCCATCATTCCAACACCCAAGAGGCTGAGACAGGAGGATCAGGGCTTAAGGTCATCCTCAGCTACATAGTGAGTTTGAGCTAGCCTGGGCTACATGGGACCCTGGCCTTCCTGTTTTTTAAACAATGTGAACACAGGGGTGAAGAGAGAGAAAGTTTTCTGGAGGCTGAAAAGCCAAGACTGGGAACCCTCCCCCGCCAGTTGAGGGCATTAGGGTCTCATGGCAATAGAGATGTCGGGTACCCAGTGTGAAGGGCCCCGACTTATACCCTCTGCCACACAGCACTGGCCCTGGTGTTCCTCCGTAGTTTACATCTGGTGAGCCCCTTTGTGGCCCCTTGGAAGCTTGGTCATCAAGGGCCTAGAGCAAGGGTTTTGGGGTGCTGGTGCTTGGAAGGAAGGCGTCTTAGTTAAGGTTCCTATTGATGTGTGTGATTGATAGAACAGCATGACCAAAAGCGACCTAGGGAGGAAAGGGTTCATTTCAGCTTACAACTTCCAGCTCACACTCTGTCACTGAGGGAAGTCAGGGCAGGCACCTGGAGGCAGGAACTGAAACAGGCCACGGAGCGATGCTGCTTACTACCTTGCTCTGCATGCCTTGCCCAACCTATGTTCTTATAGCAGCCAGGCCCACCTGTCCAGGGGTGGCACTGCCCACAGTAGGCTGGGCTCTCCCACATCAGTCCTCAATCAAGAAAATGATGGAGGCGTTTTCTTAAAGTTCCCACATCCCAAATGGCCCTGACCTGTGTGAAATTGGCATAGAACTACCAGTACAAGAGGAATCACTAAGCACTGGTGGGGCCCAGGAGTGATTATTCCAGAAGGGCAAGGCTAGCCCCTGCCCGTTCTCTGCTTGCAGTCTCCTCCGGTGATCTTTTCCCCAGGGCCTTTCCACAGCATTACTGGATGCCACGGGTGCCCGTGAGCTGCGCCACTCTTGGACTTCCAGCTTCTCAAACTGTGTGCTGTAGGAAAACACCCTACCTCTTATTCTGGGACAGGTTCTCTCTGTGTAGCCCAGGCTGGCCTCCAATTCATGATCCTCCTACTTCAGTTTCCTGAGTGCTGGGATTACAGGTATACACCACCCTTCCCAGCTTATACCTCTTTTTTTTTTAAAAAAAATTTTATTTTTTGTTTCTTTTGTTGTTTGTTTTTTGAGACAGGGTTTCTCTGCATAATAGCTGGAATTAGCTCTGTAGCCCAGGCTGGCCTCGAACTTACAGAGATCGGCCTGCCTCTGCCTCCTGAGTGCTGGGATTAAAGGCGTGCATCACCACTGCCCGGATCAGTTTACACCTCTTAAAAATTGCTTTTTTTTTTGTTTTTTTGTTTTTGTTTTTGTTTTTTTTTTTTGTTTTTTTTTTTTTTAAAGTGTGTGTGTGTGTGCTGTGGGATGTTCTGTATGGCAAATGTGTTGCTGATTAGTCAATAAATAAAACACTGATTGGCCATTGGCTAGGCAGGAAGTGTAGGCGGGACAAGGAGGAGAATAAAGCTGGGAAGTGGAAGGCTGAGTCAGAGAGACACTGCCAGCCTCCAAGATGACAAACAGCATGTGAAGATGCTGGTAAGCCACAAGCCATGTGGCAAGGTATAGATTAATGAAAATGGATTAATTTAAGATATAAGAACAGTTAGCAAGAAGCCTGCCACGGCCATACAGTTTGTAACCAATATAAGTCTCTGTGTTTGCTTGGTTGGGTCTGAGTGGCTGTGGGACTGGCGGGTGACAGAGATTTGTCCTGACTGTGGGCCAGGCAGGAAAACTCAAGCTACGTGTGTGTGTGTGTGTGTGTGTGTGTGTGTGTGTGTGTGCACATATGTGCAGATGCTCTTGGAAGCCAGAAGAGGATGCCAGATCCCCTGGAGCTGGAGTTACAGGTGGTTGTGAGCAGCCCAACGTGAGTGTTGGGAACTGAACTCAGGACCTTTGGAAGAACATCATTCACTCTTACCACTGAGCCATCTCTCCAAGCCCTTAAACATCATTTCTTAATAACCACCCTTGGGTGTCTTGTTACAGCAATAAATAAATACATGTCCAGATCTCTACTAGATCCCCTAGAATATGGCCACATGTCCTCCTCTCAGGCAGGGCCATGCTCTAGGCTCTCTCCACTGTGCCCTCTGCACAAACATACTCCTTCCTCCAATATATCTGTTCAGACCCTCCACAGGGCATTATGCTCCTGGGGAGGTTTCAGGCTTCTAAAATACACCCCTACCCACCCCCCAAAAAAGGCTGAATGCAGTGGCAAGGCCCTTAATCCCAGCACTTGGGAGGCAGAGACAGGTGCACCTCTGTGAGTTCAAAGCTAGCTTGATCTTCATAGAGAATTCCAGGATAGCCAAGACTACATAGTGAGATTCTGTCTCAAAAAAAAAAAAAAAAAAAGAAAAGAAAAGAAAAAGAAAAGAAAGAAAGAAAGAAAGAAACCAGCAAAAATAAACTTAGAATTTTTAAAAAATCTTGAGAAACAGTCTCCATTGAGCACTTTTGCTGCCGGTGAGCCGAGTGCCCCTTTTCGGCTTAAGCCTGAAGAGCCTTAAGTTCTCCGGCGCCGGGGCAGCAGCTCCCTCTGGTGGCCACCTGCGCTGCCACCGCAGTCTGCAGATCCTGCACCAAGAGAAGCTGGTGCCCTGGACCCAACCCCAAAGCAGGAAGGGGTGCAGAGGGCGGGTCTTCACGCTGCTCTCAAAAGGCATGTCACTCACTCCCTCCCTGGCGCACAAGGTTTTGTTTTCTATTGCCCCAAAGCAGATGTAGTTATTGTTCCTGGGACACTGATGTCCACTTTTTTCTGGAAACGGCTCTTCATTTTCTTTTGAAGAGTCTCCTACAAGCAGCTCATGTGGTTCCTGAAGACCCGGCTCCCATCCCCAGGCAGCTGCATTTCAGGTGCAAGATAGTCCAACCAGATCACGTGACCCGACTGACCACCGAAAGCTGGGCCTCCTTAGGATTTTTCCCCCTTTCTGGTGTTCTCATGAAAGGAGCAGCCCCACCCCCCACCTCCACCCTCAGGCATCCTGAATCTGGTCCCCAGCACATATCCTTACTTACATAGAAATGGGGTGCATTTCTTCTGGTTGTGGGAAAGCCTGCTTGGAGATGAAGCTGACACGGAGTAACAGAGATTTGAGAGTTGCTGGATTGAGCAATGCCTAAAGTCAGAGTCTCCTGGGTGTTTTAAACCCTCCCCCACCTCTCCCTCCTTTTTATTTTTTGAGATAGGGTCTCACTCTGTAGCCAAGGCTGGCCTGGAACTCACTCTGTAGCCAAGGCTGGCCTGGAACTCACTCTGTAGCCAAGGCTGGCCTGGAACTCACTCTGTAGCCAAGGCTGGCCTGGAACTCACTCTGTAGCCAAGGCTGGCCTGGAACTCACTCTGTAGCCAAGGCTGGCCTGGAACTCACTCTGTAGCCCAGAAGAGCCTTTACCTTGTGACAGTCGTCCCAAGTGTTGGAATTACAGGAGTGAGCCACCATGGTGGGAACTGGGGTCCCAATCCAGCCGTGACAGGCCTTCAGCCCTCTCTGCTGTCAGTGTCCACATCGCTGCTCAAGTGTGTAAACTCAGAGACCCGTTAATCAAAACCACCTTTATTATTTAAAGAGTATTCCCACGGGGGTACCTGGAAAGCAACCCCCAGAGAACAGAGTAATATATATACATGGGGTGGGAGGTTGAGGCTGAGTGACCCCAAGGCTGAGTGGGCCGGCCACTGTGGAAGAGAGTCCTCGGACCTGTGGACTGGGTCTGTGAAGAAAACTGCTCTGTGTGAGGCCCCGTGTGGAGCCTACCACGCGGGGCTGGAGGCGTCAACCAACTCCAGCTCTGGAGGCAAGTGCAGCGCAGAGCAGCGAGGTGAGGCTGGGTCAGGGCTGAGCCACCATGCCACTGGCTTCGGAGTGAGTCTAGGGAAAGAGCCATGGCTCCCAAGGTCTCAGAGACTTCTCACAACACTCAACTACTGCCCCTTCCCAGAAGCCTATGGGAACCTACCTGGGCTCTAGAGTGCCCTCTGGTAGGCCCAAACACAGGCTTCCTCCAAACTCCCACCTTCCTTAGCAGAGTCCCAGACAGTCCCGCCCTATACCAACTCACCTTTATGGCCTGGAAGATCCACTCCCGGAAGTCAATGACTTTGGTGTACACTCCTGGCTTCTGGGCCAAAGCGCAGCCTGTACCCCAGCTTACAATGCCACATAGCCGCCATCTTGACGTCCCAGAGATGCTGTCCTCACACACAAAGGGGCCGCCACTGTCACCCTGGTGGGCGGGATGGGACACCTGGCTGGAGGCCACCGTGGCTCCAGTGGGGAGCCCCATTCCTACTACCCTGGTCCCTTTTCTGTAATGCTGGGCCTAGAGGGCTGCCCCCCTGTGTCCCTCACCTGGCAAGCATCAATGCCACCCTCAGGATAACCAGCACAGAACATCTTGGGTTTGATCTGATTCCCATAGAAGTCAGGGCTGTTGCAGACCTCGTTGCTTATGATGGGGACCCGGGCCTCTTGGAGCACCACAGCCTGCTGGCCTGAGGAGATGTGGGTAAGGTGGCCAGAATTGGAAACACACCCTCCCCTGCTGGTGCCCACCCCATGGCCTTGGGGTCCCTCTGAGGTCCACCTAGTCCCTCCCCCCCCAACCAGCTTCAATCCCCTCCTAATGGTGTGGCTGGCCTTAGGACCTGGAACTTACCATAGAACTGTGTGTTGCCCCAGCCAGTCACAGTACAGACCTTGCCATCCACCAGGGCCTGTCCCGCAGCAGGGAGACACACCGGCTGGATGTATTCTGTGAGAAAAAACATACCAGTCCAGTCTCTGCTAGTCAGTCTGTCCCTTGTGGGACGCAGCTATACAGGCACCTCAGCCTCCACACAACGGCAGTGCACCCTATCACTACCACAATGGAACCTTCATCATCCAGTGTATGTGCCACTTTCCCAGATCTTTTCCTTTCATCCCCAGTCACCCCAGGGAGCTGAGACTGACCTTTGCCTCAGGAGGGACAGGAGGCCAAGTCACCTGTCCCACGTTTCATAGAAGCCAATGGAATAATCAGAACCGGAGCCAAAGTTAGCTCAGTTCCCCAAGCTTGGGCTCTTAACCATGGCCTCGGGACTATAAGCAGCTCAGAGGCAGGAAACGGAAAACACACCCTGCCCTTGAGACCCTTGGCTTCTACCTGTCAGAAAACCATCATAATAAACACACAGGCCTCCAATGGCATTGGCTTCCCTAGGAAGAGTAGCCTTGTGCAGTGCACAGCACATGCCAACAGTCCTGGCAGCCCTCACTGTTGCCATGACGTCAGCTCAGCCTCCCTCTGCTTCAGCACCTCGGTACAAAATGCAAACAACGATCATGCCCCAAGCTGGGGTTACAGTGGTGGAGCGCTTGCCTACAGTATACGAGGTCCTGGGGTCGATGCCCGTACTGAAAACACAGCATACACATGAAATAATTTCTCTGCAGAAACTGTGGTAAGAAATGGATGTGGTGTTGCAAACAGGAAGTGTTTATAAGACTAATAAGTATAAACAGCAATAGAGAGGCCACCCTGGAGGACTGTGGGAGAATGAAGTGAGCCCAGACTTGGGGCACACCAAGGCCGAGGAAAGCACACAGTCACTTAGCAACAAGCAAACACTCCGAGAAACGTGTCCTCAGATGATTTTGCCATTGTGTGCAGATCCTAAGAGGCTCCTTCATGCAAATTAAGATGGCTCTGATGTCACGAGGCCATCTTATCTCATAGGACCACGGTCATAGAGATGCTCTGTCTGTGACTAAAATGATTTTATGCAGCACACAGCTGCATGTAAGTTCAGCATGCCACTGTTCTTATTTATATACTGTTATTTAAGTGGTTATTTATTTGGGGCATTTTGAGAGAGGGTCTCTCAACACAGTCCAGGCTGGCCTCAGACTCACAGTCTTTCTTCCTCAGTCTCAGTGGTCAGATGACAGGCATGTGCCACACCAGCTGCTTCTTCATACTTTTTTTTTTTTTTTTTTTTTTCCAAGACAGGGTTTCTCTGTGTAATTTTGGTACCTGTCCTGGATCTCGCTCTGTAGACCAGGCTGGCCTCGAACTCACAGAGATCTGCCTGGCTCTGCCTCCTGAGCGCTGGGATTAAAGGTGTGCACCACTGCTGCCCAGGTCTCCATACTTATTTTTAAGTTTTATATTTGTGCATGCGTGTGTGTGTGTGTGTGTGTGTGTGTGTGTGCACGCATGCGCTGGTGGAGTTCAGAAAAGGGTGTCGGATCCCCTGGAATTAGAGACAGTTGTGAGAGGCTGGCAGTGGGTGCTAGGAACTGAACGAGGGCCCTCTGTAAGAATAGCAAACGCTCTTAACCACTGAGACATCGCTCTAGCCCCTCTCCCTACATTTTAATTCTGCATGGTGTTTGCTGCATGGTGTTTGGAGGGCATAGCCTTACTGACCGTTACTGGGCTTCACAACATGTCAAAGTGTGTATGAGTTGATGGCTTTGGCATATTCCCAGCTTAGTACAACTGCCACCATGTTCCACTTTAGAATACTTCGTCTCCCCCAAAGAAACCCCAGATTCTTTACCTGTTTGCAACATCTCCACCCCTTCTACCTGGGTGAGCTATTCATTTATTTATCAGCTGTTTATTTATTACTAGAGTGTCTTATGCAGCCTAGGCTAGCCTCAAACTCATTATGTGGCCAAGGCTAGCCTTGAACTCGATCCTCCTGTCTCCTGCTCCTGAGTGCTGGGATTCCAGGCATATGCCTTCACGCCCAGATTACTATGACTGAATGGGCCTATTAAGAGCATCTCTGCACTGGTTCTCTCCGTGTGACCATCTGTATCCCCCTTCTGTGTAGGAAAGGAATCACTGGGTCCCAGTGACTGACTCCTATGTGGAGGCTCAGGTGGTCGTGTGTGGCTCTCTAGCATTCATGGCTAATGCTCAGTTTGTGCTCCCTCATGAGGGATCCATTATAATCATGGAAACCTGAAGATGGATATACTTTGCTTCACAGTCCCCTTCTTTGTTCCCTGAGTCTCTGGAGTCCCTTACCTGAGGCTGGGCCTCCAGGCTTACCTGTGAGAGGCAGGGGGCTGGAGAGGTGGACCAGGGCGATGTCATTGCTGTTCTCCTCAATAGTAGGGTCTCGAAAGGGAAGGTAGCCCCCATGGTAGATTACAGC
Organism: Peromyscus eremicus; assembly: GCF_949786415.1. Lineage (NCBI taxonomy): Eukaryota > Metazoa > Chordata > Mammalia > Rodentia > Cricetidae > Peromyscus > Peromyscus eremicus. The sequence continues at coordinate 156,834,556 of NC_081416.1, read as the reverse complement.
CTTAACCCCCAGTTGCATGCCATGGGGTGAGGTCCGGGTCACAGCACCAGCAAATACTCGCCATCTGGACAGGACCCGGTTACGCCTGCCGGAACAAAAGGGACAAGTCCCTGGGCCCGGCCTCTGCACACCTCTCTCCTGCCCCACCCCTGGTGGGACTGTGGGGAACACTCACTCTGGAAAGCAATGTGCAGCCGTCAGCACCCAGTCCCCGGACAGCAGGGATCCCCCACAGAGGTGGGTCCCATCGTAACGCAGGCTGACCTGCCATGGCCACCTTCCCAGGCTGCTGTCCTGGCCACCCACGATGCGATCCACCGGCAGTTTTCTGCGGCCACAGTCTGTGGGGAGGAGACAAGGAAGGCTCAAAATGGGAGGAATCTGGGTTGCAGAGCATAGTCTAGAGCCGGGCGTGGGAGGAGACACAGCCCTGCCCCAGTAGTTTGTGGGAACAGGGCCCTCCCCAACCGTGGGCATGTGGAGATCCTGGGCAGTTTGTGAGGGCATATTCCACCCTGGGGTCCCAGGCCCCAGTCCTGGCCTGTGTACCTCATTTGAGACCCGTGCCTCACCTTGGCAGATGGCAGTCAGGAATCGGCCTCTAGGGCAGTCGCTGGGAAGATAGAGGACAAGGGTGGAGACAGAGAGACGAGCCAAGCGACCAGTTAGGATGATATTTGGAGGCCAGGGGTCCAGTGCCACCCGCAGCTGCCCTGCTCACCACACAGAGATGACATCCAACAACCTCTGAGCCGTCGGTAGGCCGCCCTCGTCCACGCAGAAGAAGCCCGACGTGCCATTGGCGCCCGCGGTTCGCACATCCAGCTCCGAGTGCGTCAGGGCCCTGCACCGGCTCGGGTCAGGTCCACCTCCCGCCCATTCCATGCCTTCTCCTCCCTCGAGGGCCACCCGGGTACCTGAGGAAGCCCATCTCCTCACAGCTGAGCCCCGCCACCCTGGCGTTGGAGCGTGAGGAACACAGCAGCCTCCAGGTCCCCTCCGTCTTGTCGAACACCGCAAGCCGTGAGTCCCCGGGGCTGACCTGCACTGCAGGGCGACAGGGCCAGGCCTGGGTCCCACAGTGGCCCACCATCGGCTTCTCTGACCGCCTGAGGTCCTGAGAGCTCTGATCCTGTGCCCCTCGTCGCCCGGGGCTTCATCTGCACCCGCTACTAGGAGGGACTTCACTAGTGGGTCTCTCTCCCTGATGGGATACCCAAGCTGCTGGAAACCTAGGACACCAGGAACCAGGGAAATGATTTCATTTGACTTAGGGAGAAAGCAGATGAGAGAGAGTGAGCCTGCACAGGGTATTCACTGTGGATGAACAAGCCCAGATTCAGGCAGGCTTGGGGAACCGCCAGAAGGGGTCGGAAACCCTAGACTAACTTACCAGGTTACTAAAACATTTATGTAAGGGTAACATGGAGAAAAGGAAGATGAGAAGGGGCCTAGCAGCAGGAGGAACCGGGGCAGGTGCCTTTGATTCTAACCTGCAGAAGGTAAAGACTACAAGATCATGAGTTCAAGACCAGTCTGAACTACCTACCAAAGTGGGGAGAGGGGCCAGTTGTGGTGGCGCATGAGCCTGGAATTTGCTGAAGGAGGGAGGCGTTGGCAGGAGGATCGTGAGTTAACCGGGTGTGGTGGCGCTTGCCTTTAATCTCTGCACTCAGGAGGCAGAGACTGGCGTATTTCTGTGAGTTGGAGGCCAGCCTGGTCTGTAGAGAGACTTTTAGGACAGCCAGGGCTTGGTAGAGAGACCCTGTCTCAAACAAACAGTAAAATAATAGTAATAAAATAAATAGGGGAGGAGGAGAGGAGGAAGAGGAGGAGAACCAAGCCTCTTCTATTGGCCAAGTAAAATCTGGGAGATGGACTTGGTGATCCCAGAGTCGCCTTAGCTTGGTGGATGGCTTCCACTTACCATCCCAACACTCAGGAGGCCGAGGCAGGAGAGTTGTCACAAGTTTGAGGCTAGTGTGGACTACATATTAAATTCCAGGCCAGCCAGGGCTACAGCATTAGAAGACCTTGTTTCAAAAACCCGAACAAAAGTCACCCAGCCAATACATCATTAATGGCCGACCAGAGTCAGGCATGAAAACGCCTGCTGTACCAGCACTTGGGGGGCTGAGGCAGGAGGGTTGTGGGTCTGAGGTCAATCAGGGCTATATTATGTCTCAGGACGGAATGAAAGATGAAATGGAGGGAGAGAGAAAATGGGAAAGAGCGAGAGGGGAAGGGGGAGGGGGAGGGGTGGCATAATGCAGGGCAGGGCTACCTCAGAAGGCTGCCTCACAGCACTGGTTCTGTCTGAGGGTGGCTGGGGCAGTCTGTGTGGCCAATACTCCTTGGTCCTCCATCTGTCCTCATAAGGTCAGAGAAGCCTTCTTCACACCTGAGTCAGGTCAAACCCCTTAGGGGTGTTTCCTTGTATTTACCACATACTTTGAACATGCTGGTTATTATTTTAGACTGTAGATAAATCACACAAAATTTCTTCCTGTATGCAGTGCAAAGCCCAGGAGAGCAGACAGATAACCAGCAGGACAAATAACGGAAACGTGTCCTGTGTCACAGCAGAAGGGGCCGCAGAGACAAGGCAAGGGTTACAGAAGGACTGGGGATCTGGGGTGTGGGGGTGGAGTTGCACTTGCTGTAAGTGGGCAGGCAAGGCCAGCTTTGGTGGGAAGGTGCCACATGAGCGATGAGAAGTAGACGAAGGAGGTGAGAAAGAGGCTGAGATCCGAGAGGGGCCGAGAAGTAGGCCAGAGGAACTGAAGAACAGAAAGCAGAGATCTGAAGGCAAGGTGGGGAGCTGGGTGAGGAACAGCCAGGAGGCAGAGAGAGGATGGCAGAGTTAGCTTGCAGCTGGACCAACATGCAGCCAGCCGGGCCAGGACTCAGAGCTGGGGGTAAGGGCTCACACACTGACCTCACTCAGTGGGTGCACACTATAGGGCAGGAAGTGGCACCCAGACTATGACTCAGTGTGACCGGGACAGAGGCTAGGCCAGCAGGGGGCAGCACAGGGACTAGAGCTGGATTCTGGGAATATTTTGTAGGCAGAGACCTAAACCCAGTGGGACAGGACTGTCATCTAACCTACTTAGGAACCTGAGGCTAACGGATCAAAGTCTAAAGCCTGCCTGGACAATTGAGTGAGTTCAAGGTCAGCCTAAGTAACTTTGGGAAAAGAGTCTCAAATAAAATGTAAAAAAAGGGCTGGTGTCATCCTTGCTCAGTGGTAGAGCCCTTGCCTAGATTCCTCCAGTGAGGAGCTGGGGTGTGGCTCAGTGGTAGAGCCCCTGCCTAGAATCCCCCAGTGAGGGGCTGGGGTGTGGCTCAGTGGTAGAGCCCCTGCCTAGAATCCCCCAGTGAGGGGCTAGGGTGTGGCTCAGTGGTAGAGCCCCTGCCTGCATGATTAAGGCTTTTGGTCCAATTCCCAGCACCAATAAAAAAAATTAATAACTTATGTGCACATCTCACAGATGGCGCATTGAACATCAAAGGATACACTTGTTCAGAGCAGACAGGCTAACAATCAGCCAACCAGGATTCGACCTCAGAGTGCCCTCTGGCTTCCACATTCTCTGCCCCTCGCTTGGGTCTCCGAAGAATCCTTGCCTTCCTCTGCCCAGCACATGCTCATCCACAGCAAGACTAAAGCTGCTGGAGCAGCAGGCTCTAAATATGGCCTTCGTCTCTGGCCTTCATCAAGACTGGCTGACAGCTCCCACTGAGTGGTGCCTACCATCCCCCGACTCCCAGGATCAAGACAAGAGCAGCAACTTGGGAGTCAGGAGGCACCATGCTAACTGCCCAAGGTATTTCCGACCACATGGGCGTCTGCGTGTGTGTGTGTGTGTGTGTGTGTGTGTGTGTGTGTGTGTGTGTGTGTGATTTTTAATGAATGTGCATCGGGAAGACCCTGGAGATAGGGGATGGGGAATATCAAATGCGTTCTTTTTTGTCTAGTTCTGGTTTTAGGAAGACAAGGTCTCATTTGGTAGCCCAGATGGTTCTGGAACTTTCGACTCTCTTGCTTCAGCCTTCTGAGTGGCTGTCCGTCACGGCTGTGCACCCACAGGGCGTTCGTTTTAAAGCCCCCTTCTGGGCTGTTGTTTGTTACTTTACAAGTGTTTCTTCTGGTGTGCTGTACATCACCAGGTGTGCTTACCAAACTGCTAGATATATTTAGAGGTGTGAAGATCCCAGAGCAAAATAAAGTGAGACTATAGTCAAGGTCGTGTTTCCTTGTCTGTGTCTATCTCAGTGTTCTAGGAAGTGCTACTCACAGGGCGCAGGCACTGGCCGGAGCCCTCGCTGAGTCACGATCCGTGTCTTTCTTCCTTGGCTAGTTGGCCCTTCAATTTGTCTTTGCGTTTTTTTTTTTTTTTTTTTTTTTTTTTGTTTTTTTTTTGTTTTTTTTTTTTTTTTTTTTTTTGGTTTTCTAAGACAGGGTCTTGCTATGTAGCCCAGGCTAGCCTCAGACTTTCAGTCATTTTGCCTCAGCCTCTCGAGTGCTAGGATTACAAGTATGCTTAACTCCAACTCTTCTCACACTTATTCTTAAAAGAGAGATTTCCTGAGCACCTACTACATGCCACAGACAGCCTGACCCATAAACAAAACATCTCTGCCTCCCTGGAATGCTCATAAACTGTCAGTGTGAGGGTTCCATTATGACAGCTGGATGGCCATGGGGTGGGGAAGGTATGCAGTGTGAGCTTTAGGAAGGGCTTGCTCAAGGAAGGGTGAGGAGGAGATGCCTAAAAGCTGAGCCCTGCATAGACATGGCGGACAACTATCTCCTCTTTTCCCACTTGGCTCTGCTCACCCCACATCCCAGATGAGGAAGTAGAAGCTCTCAGAAGGCCACAGCTCAGAAATGATGGAAGGGAACCCCAGCTCCAGGCGGGCGCTGGTGAGTTTTGCCTTGGCAAGAGGACAGTGGAGCACCTGGGGATGCAGCCTGTGATCCCAACTACTCAGGAAGCTAAGACACGAGAAGTCCAGGTTTAAGGATAGTTCAAGATCAGCCTGATCAACTTAGCAAAAATTCTATTTCAAAAAGAAAAGTCAAAAAGGGTGGGGGCTGTCGCTCAGCAGTAGTATGCTTGCCTAGAGTCCCCCAGTGAGGGGCTGGGGTGTGACTCAGTGGTAGAGCCCCTGCCTAGAGTCCCCCAGTGAGGGGCTGGGGGTGTGACTCAGTGGTAGAGCCCCTGCCTAGAATCCCCCAGTGAGGGGCTGGGGCGTGGTTCTACCCTTGCTAAGCAGTTAAGCATGTGTAAGTCCCTGAGTTCTCACATCAGTACTGTGAAGGAGGAGGAGGCGAAGGTGAAGGTGGTGATGATGCTGGAGGAATCGGGTATTTAGGGACCAAAGGGAAGCCCTGAGTCCAGAGAGACAGATCCACAAGCCAAGGTAAACTGCCAGTGAGACAGGGCCAGATCCTGAGTCTTTAGGGTTGGGATCCCATCCTGGTGCCATGGGGAGCAGCAGGGCCTGCTGGTCTATTGCTCTGTCACTTATTGACCTGTGGGCTTAGGGAAGGCAATCTGCTTCACAGAGCCTCAGTTTCCCCCATATGCAAAACACTGGGATGATGGTAGCCTTAGGCTGCAGCCAGGCCTGGGGTGTGCAAGCTTTCACTATGGCAATGACTTCAGCAGTTACTGGACAAATAACTGAGCTGGAGTTACACACGACTACCACCTGACTGCCAGAGTCTCACTGTGTAGCCTAGGCTAGCCTCAAACTCACAATCCTCCTGCCTCATTCTCCTAAGCATGGGGAGCTGTATGCTACCATGCTGAGCCTCGGCCTGTGTCTATGCCCTTCACTCTACAGGAAAACGTGCTCTCGCAGGACTGAATGAGCCAATACCATCAAGCCTCGAGGCTGGGCCCTGGCCTCGGGGTCAGTGTTTCTAAGTTCAGTCATGGTGACTGTTCAAATCTGGAATCTCGTTTCTTCGAAAAAGCATGCTCCACCTCCCCATCACCGCCCCTTTCTGCTTCCCTGGGTCACAGACAAGCATGTTGGAGGTGGACTGGGGGAAGCCTCAGCCCTTCGTTCCGCTTGTGGTTTCTGCCTCTGTGTTCCTGTGGCTGCTCCTTCTGCATGCGCAGTCATGCCCACAAGTCTGTTCTGACTCCATCCTTACTGGCCGCCATCCGTATAAAGGACAGATAGAGCCGCTATTTCCTCAGAGCGGGGAGTCTACTGAATTCATCCCACCCCTCTGGAATGAGTTTTGACCACACCCATGGTACACATGTGTCCATCACAATTTATATCATGATGGGAGGTCTGTGGTTCAGGGCATACCATCACATGGTCAAGCCTCAGTTTCCCTTTGTGTAAAAGGGAAGAATAACAACCCCACATTCAAAAGGCTTTGAGGCTGTATGTGTATAAATAAATGTATAAGCAAAAACTTAACTCTTTCTCTCTTTGGGAGTGATGCACTTTGATAATTTCTAATCTTTTTCAGACTTTCTATGTGTGCACCTGTGTGTGTGTGTGTGTGTGTGTGTGTGTGTGTGTGTGTGTACAGCAGGTACACGTGTATATTTGTGTATGTGGAGAAGATAACATTCCCTAAGCACTGTCTACCTTGGTTTGGGGACAGGATCTCTCACTGCCTGGAGCCCCAGGGAGCTGCCTCTGTCTCTGCCTCTGTCCCCAGTGCTGGGATTACAAACCTGCTCCATTATACTCTGCTTCCTCACATGGGTTCTGGGACTTGAACTCAGGTCTTCATGCTTGTGAGGCAAGCACTTTGCTGACCGAGCAACTCCTCAGCCTCAATTTCAGGCTAGGTCTATGTAGTGATGCACACCTGGTAGTCCCAGGACTTGGAAGGCAGAGGTAGGAGGATCAAGAGGTCCAGGGTCCTCCATAGTAAGTTTGAGGCCAACGGCCCGCCTGAGACCTTTTCTCAAAAATAAAGTTGAAAAAGAAAATGTTTTCATCTGCATAGGACACTCATGGGTGACTTGTCTATGGCTTGGATAGCGGCCACACCCTTGGGAGGTAGACCTCAGAAGCTAAGCAGAGTTGGGTCCGTAGTACTCAGATGGGAGTTCATTGAGTCACTTAGACAAAAGCCTATGACCTGGGCACAGTGGTTCATGCCTGTAATCCCATCACCATGAAGCTGAGGCAGGAGGATTGCCACAGATCTGAGGCCATCCTGGGTGAGTTCTAAGCCAGCCTGAGCTACAGACAAAATCCTTTTTTTCCAACAGCATGACAGGCATCAAGTACAAACGCAGTTACCAGTCCCAAGAATACTTTGAGTTCCCCATCACGCTTTTCCTCCGGGACACCCTAGGGATCCAGGCCTGCTCCACTCACCCGGGTACAGCGGCTCCTGGTCACTCCGAAGTAGGATGGTCACTGTGGAGAAGGGAGAAGTGAGAGCAGGCAGGTTGCAGCCCTTGGGGTAGGTGAGACCTCAGGAGCTGGGAGAGGGAGATGCTCTCACCAATGGCCCAGGATGCGGCCCCAATGCCTGTCAGGAGCAGCAGAGTCCCCACAGTGAGAGCCGCCACTTTGGGTCTGGAGCAGCATGATGCAGTCCGGACACCTGCAACAGACACCAAGCTGGTCACTGCCAGGCCTGTCCTTAGCACAGCAAGGGTTGGGCACTGGGCCAGCACCCTGCCAGGCAATGGAGAGTACCTTATCGGGCCTGGGCCTGCGGTGCCTAAAGCCCCATTTCCCAGGGCTAGGCAGCTGGCAGGGCTGTCCTGTGCCAGTCTCGTGGACAGCCAGGTGTCTGGCTCCCCAAGGGTTCCAGCTGGGAAGGGGGTATGGCTCGGCCAGCTGCCAGTTCCCTGCCTCCCTCCCTGGTGCTGGCACAGTTCTTCCTCTCCAGTGACATGGCACTTCTGGACTTCTTTGGCTGCCTCCTGCTAGCCTGTCCCCAGACCCTCTTCCAGAAATTCTTACAACTTTGAGGCATCTGTGACCTCTGACCTTCTCCTGCTTGGTAACCCTAAAGCCAGACCTTTTTCTCACAAGACCCAGCTCCAAGATCAAATTTGCCCCTGGGAGGTTGAGAATACAAGTTTTAAAACTTAGCTGAATTTATTTTGTTTTTTTTTGGTTTTGATTCAGTTTGGTTTTTTGTTTTGTTTTATTTGTATTTTGAGACAAGGTCTTGCTACATAGCAATGCCAGCATCAAAGTCACCATGTAGTCCAGGCCGACCTCAAACTAGTGAGCTTTCCTGCCCTGCCTCCCTAGTGCTGGGATGATAAGCATGTACCCCCATACCTGCCCATGTTTCTGGGTTTTTGTTGTTTTCTTTCTTTTTGTTTTTGTTTTTGTTTTTGTTTTGAGGTAAGGTTTCTCTGTGTAGTCCTGGCTGTCCATGAACTCACTCTATAGCCCAGGCTGGCCTCGAAAGCACAGAGACTCTCCTGCCTCTGCCTTCTGGGTGCTGGGATTAAAGGCATGCGCCACTAATGCCCAGCTATGGTTTGGTTTGGTTTTGTTTTAAGACAAGGTCTCTCCTCGAAACTCAGACTGGCCTGAAACTTGTGATCCCCCTGCCTCTGCCTCCTTGAGTGCTAGGATGATGGGTATGTACCATCATGCCTGGCAACCTCACTTTGAAATAGTGGCCTTGGAGAGAAGGCTCAGTGAGTAAGAGCACTTTCTGGGCAAGCACGGGGACCAGGGGTAGGACCTGGCACCCACATAAAATACCAGGTGTGGTGGTGCACATCTGTGAGCCCAGCACTGTTGGGTGAGCTGCAGGCTCAGTGAGAGACTCCGTAGCTAAGGAGGAAGACAGAGTGACAGATCAGGACACTCAGTATCCTCCTCTGTGTCCTCCCCAGCACGTGCACAGGCACCCACACCCACACACGTCATACTCATACACATATGTGTCAATGCACACACAGAGAGAAAATAAAAATACATAAAGGAAAAGAAAAAAATAAGATTATTGGCCTTACCCTTTCCTGGCTGGGGTCTTGGACACGTGAAACTGCCTCTGTGAGTCCCAGGTTCCCCATCTGTTAAATGAGCACGCACCTAGTACCCACTTTCTTTTTTTTTTAAGATTTATTTATTTATTATATACAGTGTTCTGTCTGCACATATCCCTGCAGGCCAGAAGAGGGCACCAGATCTCATTACAGATGGCTGTGAGCCACCATGTGGTTGCTGGGAATTGAACTCAGGACCTTTGGAAGAGCAAGCAGTGCTCTTAACCTCTGAGCCATCTCTCCAGCCCAGTACCCACTTTTTTTTGGGGGGGGGTTTTCGAGACAGGGTTTCTCTGTGTAGCTTTGCGCCTTTCCTGGAACTCGCTTTGGAGACCAGGCTGGCCTCGAACTCACAGGGATCCACCTGCCTCTGCCTCCCGAGTGCTGGGATTAAAGGCGTGCGCCACCACCGCCCGGCCCAGTACCCACTTTTAAACGACTCTAAAGTACTTTAAATGAATAGCCAAGCCCCAGCTGCCACCCGCCATGTGCCCAGTGTTCAGCCTCTGTCTCTGACTGGCATCGTGGTGCCCCTTTTCCTGATAGTTTAGTCACACATCTCCAGTGACTCAGCCTGCAGCCACTTCCTGAGCCCTGGGTACACTGAGATCCAGGTCCAAAGTATGTCCCCAAGAAGCCGGACCGCCTCACTCTGTGCCAGTGTGCCTGGCACACAGCAGGTCCTCGATAAATGCTTCTAAGCCAATAGTGCTGTGTGATCATGGGCAACTGTCATTGTCTCTCTGAGCCTCGGTGTATCGATATGATAGAATTCCGCTCCATCTCTCTGTAGGGCGGGGGATCAAGTGGGGCTTCTGAAAGGAAATGGGGAGACGCCTCGGGAAGAGATTATCTAAGACCTGCAAAGGGAGATACCAAGGTGCGGAGCTGCGCATGGAAGGAACTGCCCAGGCTAGGACTGGCAGGCATGACTGTACACACTCTGTTAGAGGAACAGGACCAAAGAGGTAGCCAATTGGCATGAGCTGCAGGAAGACCGTGGGAGGCCGGCAGACCAGAGAGAAGAGGACTTTCCGTCTCAGCGTAACAGGGATCCTATAGACTGACTACACCTGCCAAGAAAGCCTTCCCCTGACCCCGTTGAGTGAGGCCTTTGCAAAGTACTTTCAAGGCTGCAAGAGCCCCAGCCCTCTCACCCATGTCCCTGGTAGCATGGCTAGTGGTCACTGTACAAAATCGGCACTAGGAAAAGAGCAGGGAGTGGTTCAGGATCTTGCCAGGGCAGTTCCTGTTAGTGGTTTAAGACAAGGTGTCGGGCTGGAGAGATGGCTCAGTGGTTAAGAGCACCAACTGCTCTTCCAGAGGTCCTGAGTTCAATTCCCAGCAACCACATGGTGGCTCACAACCACTTGTAATGAGATCTGGTGTCCTCTTCTGGCCTGCAGGAACACATGCAGGCAGAAAACTGTATACATAATAAATAAATAAATCTTAAAAAAAAAAAAAAAAAAGACAAGGCGTCGGCCGGGCGGTGGTGGCACACGCCTTTAATCTCAGCACTCAGGAGGCAGAGGCAGGAGGATCTCTGTGAGTTCGAGGCCAGCCTGGTCTACAAAGTGAGTTCCAGGAAAGGCGCAAAGCTACACAGAGAAACCCTGTCTCGAAAAACCAAAAAAAAAAAAAAAAAAAAAAGACAAGGTGTCATTTACAGAGGAAAATAGCTCAATAATGCCTGAGAACTGGGCATGCCTATCATCCCAGCATTGACTGCCACGTTGGGTCCAGCAGCTTCTTCAGCCTCTGCACACCTTCCTCTTTACATTCACCACATCCATGTTGGCCACAGTGTCTCTCAAAGTCTGTCCCTCCTCTTCCCCTCCCCACAGCAGCCCCATCTCAGAAGTCCTCATCCCAGGACCTCCTCCCTCCCCACAGGAGTCCTGTCTCAGAAGCCCTCGTCTCAGGACCTCCTTTCAACTGCTGAACACTTCCTTCCTGCTCCAACTTGCTAGCTCCAAGCCCAACACCCATAGCACTAAATTGGCTCATCTCCTTGGTGGCCCCTCTACACAGAGACCTGAGAAATGTAAATGTGAACCCAAACTGTCCCTTCTCTATCCAGAACATTCCCTTGGGCCTCCCTGGTGTCCTGGACCGAGCATTTCTAGTTCCTCCATCAGAATAAGCATGACTTTTAGAGTCCAGAGTCCTGAATATAGGTCTCTTCAAATTCTCAGACAGACATTGGTCATTATCAAAGATCTAAGAGAACTTTCACAGGGTATCCCAACAATAGAACTCACAGAATGTTGATTAGAAGCCTGTCATCCCAATTTTCAGGAGGCCAAAGCAGGATAATTAAATTTGAGGCCATCCTGGGATACATAGTGAGACTAAATGTCAAAACAAAAAGAAAAAGGAAAAAAGACTGAGGACATGGTTCAGTGGTAGAGCCCCTGCCTAGAATCCCCCAGTGAGGGGCTAGGGTATGGCTCAGTGGTAGAGCCCCTGCCTAGAATCCCCCAGTGAGGGGCTGGGGGTGTGACTCAGTGATAGAGCCCCTGCCTAGAACCCCCCAGTGAGGGGCTGGGGTGTGGCTCAGTGGTAGAGCCCCTGCCTAGAACCCCCCAGTGAGGGGCTGGGGTGTGGCTCAGTGGTAGAGCCCCTGCCTAGAATATCCCAGTGATGGGCTGGGGTGTGGTTCAGTGGTAGAGCCCCTGCCTAGAATCCCCTAGTGAGGGGCTGGGGTGTGGCACAGTGGTAGAGCCCCTGCCTAGAATCCCCCAGTGAGGGGCTGGGGTGTGGCTCAGTGGTGGAGCTCTTGCCTAGCATATGTAAGAGCCTAGCTTTGATCCTCACTATTCCAGGGGGAAAAAGAAAAAGAAAAAGAGTTAGGGCAACCTCCAGCACTACCTTATGGAGAGACCCCACTCTGCCAAGGATGCTCCTGAGGTTGATCAGCAACAGATACTAGCTCCAGCACACACCTGTGCTGAGCACTCTGCCCCATCTTCCCCTGCCTGGCAGGCCCTTCTTCCTCCCTCCTCCTTGATCATCCTTTGAGTTGTATCTCCCACATCATTCCTTCTAATTCCAGGGCCCCAGCCACAGTGTTGGAAGCCTGGAACGCACTTCCACAGCCATCACGGTCTCATAAACCCCAGCAGTGGCCATTGAAGAGGCTTTTGGGATCACCCATGACTTACTTCACTGTCCTGGGAAGCCCTGCAATCTGTGCCACAGGTAAAGAGGACGGAGCTGTTAGCACCAACACCTCACCTTTCCCAGGGCTGCCCTCTCAGAGCATTGCAAGCTGCCTGGGGATGCAGGGAGCGTGCTTCCTGTCTGCCCTTTACAGCCAGCCCCAGCACCATCAGGCATGCTCTCCCTTTTCCTCCTCATAGGCCCTGGTACCTCACTTCACTGATCTCCAGGCAAGAAAGAGTCCCAGAGAGGCCAGGCTCTGTCACTCACCTGATCACTTCATACAAAGCGAGGGAGAGCCTGAGTTCACAGTGGACCACTGCTGGCCTGGAGTCTGAGTCCAGACACTCGTCTTATCACCGGGCCCACATGTTTACTGCCCCCTACCTGGTGTCAGTTAGGTCATGATACCACAGTTACCATCGCCATTTTAGAGAGGAAACAGATGCCCAGAGTATACGGCATGTCCAGGGCCACACAGCTAGAAAGTGCCTGGGAATGAACCCAGCTAGCCTGGCTCCCAGAAAACAGCCAGAGTTGGGGCAGGGGGGCACGGAGGACTGCTCTGACTGGCGTGTCCATCTAGTCCCCAAGAACAGACAAGGTAGCAGGAGAGGCTGGCCTCCAGCGTGAGCGTCTCAGTAACCCCCCGGGGTGCCTCTCTTCTCTCTACCCAGGTCAAGTCCAAAGTCCTTCTGCTCTTTTGCCCACAGAGCTGGGAGGTAGAAGGAATGCCTGGAACTGTGGGGGGTCTTGGGTCCTTGGGTTCCTGGGTCCCCAAGCCACTGACCTCCTTCAGAACACCTCTGGGTTCCAACACGTATCTCATGCCCCGAGTCCCAAGCTGTTGCCTGAGTGTTCCATGATCCCAACAACCTCATGGAGGGAGTTATTATTATCCGTCCATACTTGACTGCAGGGAAGGGTGGACTGAAGCCCAGAGATGTGATGCCACTTGCCCAAGAGCACACAGCAAAAGCCAACAGAAGCAGCCTGCCTGACTCTACACCCTTAACCGAGATGGTAACAGCAGCAGCCCCCACCTCAGCCCCCAGAAGACGGCATGTCGTTGGTTAGCTGAGAAATCCCTGGGACATGAGGGGAAACTAAGGGACCAGGAAGTTCATATGGGGTGGTGGGGAGATAGCCACACAGAACGGTTGGCTAATAGTTAATCAGATGGATGAAGACTCTGGCGGGGCAGGGTGGTGGTCTTGAGTCTGACAGGAAGACCCCAAGACAGGGAGCTGGGTATAGGCTGAGAGACAAACCAGGAGATGAGTGCTAGGTAGGGCCGAAGCTGGGGTTCAGGGACAGGGGGACTCACCCTCCTTCTTCGCCATGTCAGAGACTCTTGTTAATGATTCCCAGGTTGACCTGTTGGGCTGGGGCGGATCCTAGGGACAGGAACAAGGAGGCACGACCTGGGGAGCCTGGCTTGGCTCTGTCCTGGCCCCCCAGTCCCAGGCGCTCATCCAGGGAGCAGCTGGCCCTGAGCTGGGGACAGAGCATGCAAGGGCAGAGGTTGGGAGGGGGTCAATGGTGGCAATGTGTGACCAGCCACCAGGGGGACACCTGGAGTGGCAAGGCAGAGCCTGGAGGGCCGAGACTGTACCTCCAGGGGACTTGAGGGCTGAAAAACTTTGGGGAGTCCTCGGATGTCTAAGCTTGCAGGAAAAGCAGGGTGGAGGTGATCTGGGGTTCTTGGGATCCCTTGTATGGGCTGGTGGGCGTCAGATTGGTGGGGGACAAGGGGCTCCGCATTCTGCGCCTTACCCTGGGGTCCGCCGGAGATGGTGCGGGTTTGGGGTTAGTCTCCGGGCCTGGGTAGGGGCATGGCGTCCCCACAGCCGCGGGCAGCGCGGGAGACAGGGGTGGCAGCGGCGGCCAGCAGCGTGGGGCCTGCTGAGCCTGCAGCCTCACCTGAGGAGGAGGGGGCTGGGTGGGAGGCGGAGACGGGGCGGGGAAGGGCGGACCCCAGGACTGGCTGCCACTGAGGCCACCTGGCTAATGGGGCGGGGCCTGCAGGGGTTGGACCGGGTAGGCTCAGCCACCAGCCTGGCCTCCCACTTGCAGGGGGCACTCAGGTGTGCTCGGAGGCCCGAAGGATGGGATTCTGAACTGGAGGAATGAGCTGCAAAGTTTTGGCTTCCCTAGGTCCACCATGCTTGTGGCCATGTAGCCGTCCATTCGCATTTGCTTCCATGCCGGTCCCCTGCCCTCCTCTGCGCCAGTCCATGCGGCCATGGGCCTCTAGCCTTTCCTGTCCCTAGCGGGGCCCGGCCCCTCCCCCAGCCACTTTCCTACAAGTCACGGGGGCTGGTTTGTTTTGGCAGCCGCTGTGCTGCCTGCCCAGTGACCTCTGGAGCCCGGAAAGTCCTGATAGGGGGATGGGGGGCTTGGCCCTGAAAATGCAACACTGATTGCCCAGGCCCAGGCCAAGTGGCCGGAAGTGGCTAGACGCAAGTGCAGCCCAGTCCCACCAGCAGCCAAGTGCCATGCGCGTCAGACCCCCGACCCGGAGCCAGATAAACACCAGACAGCCCAGGAGGCCATCTACACCTGCCCAGTGGCCCAGGCTGGCATTTGAGTCACAACAGCTGTCTCCATACAACAGGCTTGTACCCTCCTCCAGACAGACCTGAAACCTCTCTCAGGCGGGGGTCACACTGGTTCTGCCCGGCCAATGGGTCTGACTTCCTTCCCTCTTCGGCCGCTCTCTCTGCTTCTCTCTATTTCTGTCTCTATCTCTCTGCCTCCGTCCATCCTTCTCGCTCTGTCTCACTGTATTGCCCTCTCTCCATAACTGTTTTTTTCTTTTTTTTGCGTGTGTGTGTGTGTGTGTGTGTGTGTGTGTGTGTATGTGTTTCGAGACAGGGTTTCTCTGTGTAGTTTTGGTGCCTGTCCTGGATCTCGCTCTGTAGACCAGGCTGGCCTCGAACTCACAGAGATCCGCCTGGCTCTGCCTCCTGAGTGCTGGGATTAAAGGCGTGCGCCACCACCGCCCGGCTTCCCCAAAACTTACACATAGTTCTCAAAGCATAGCAAGCCCCATGAAACCCTAACTTCCCCGTTGCCTGTCCCTGCAGATCCCAAAGCCACCTCTGGACTCTGGTCCTGACTCTTACCCACTGAAAACAATGACTTCCAGAGCGTTAACCAAGCTCTAAGCACTTCATCAGCCCCTGGTGTTACCCTTAAATGTGGCAGAGGCCCTGTGCTTGCTGGGAAGGAGGATTCCCAAGAGACACTCTGAGGCTTTGGGACTGGGGCTGAGGGGGAGCGGAGGATGCTAATGAGAGAATAGAGACTCGAGTCCAAGAATCTTTATTTCATGAACAAAAACTACTTCTGTAAAGAGAGAGGAGGCCGAAGGGGCCCTTCCCAAGAGACCACAATTGAAGGCTGGTGAGAGAGGGCGCGTGGGCCAGGGCTAGGAGGTGTCACAGAGAGGGAACCCCAGGTCCAGCCGGAGGAAGCGGAGGGGAGATGAGGCCCAGCACCCCTTGCCCACGACTGTCCCTGTCCCGGCCCCCACTCTTGACCCCCTCAAGCAGGGCTGGGGCCGGCTGGCCTGGCAGTGCGTGTGGGAAGTGGCCTATGTGCAAATCAGCAAAAAGAAGGGGGCGGGGCCTGCCCCCTCGCCTCCCCGCCCCCTCCCCCAAACAGGCAGCAAAAGCAGGGTGGGGCGGCCATATTGCTTCACCCATCATGCATGGCGGTGGGAGGGTGGGGGGGAGGCGGTGGGTGAGGTGGGATCAGTCCCTGCCCGCTCCCACCCAGGTGGCTCCTCTGCAGGACTGTGAGGTGGGGAGGCCGATGGGCTGACTCCTGTTGCCGCGGGGAGGGTCCCCATCAGGGGCCGATCCCCACTGCCGAGAGAGGGTACCCGTCAGGGCTGGTTCTTCCTTGAGGTGAAGCCCAGGGCCTGCAGGGTAAGAGTGGAGACTTGGAGACCCAGTCCCCGAACCTTCCTGGCTGGCGATGCCCAGACCGGTCCATCAGCCTTACCAGCGCTATTCAGCCACCTGGACGCCTGTACAGTTCTCTTTGCTCTCGGATGTAAT
The DNA here is from genome assembly GCF_949786415.1 of Peromyscus eremicus. Taxonomy (NCBI): domain Eukaryota; kingdom Metazoa; phylum Chordata; class Mammalia; order Rodentia; family Cricetidae; genus Peromyscus; species Peromyscus eremicus. The sequence goes on along the minus strand of NC_081416.1, from coordinate 156,818,310 downwards.
GGCCAGGTATTCCGAGCTGTTCAGGGAAAGGCAAGGCACACCGTGACCCCTGGGCACCCCACCCTGAACAGAATGGGGTAGCTGAGTCCCCGCCTCAGGCATGCAGGGCTACTGAGACTGGAGAGAGCCATGGGCCGGGCTGAGCTCCCCCGTGGGTCTGAGTGAGAGGCCTCTCTGTAACTACAGGGCACCTCTGCGACATTCAGGAATCCCTGGAGGCAACCAAAAGACTTGGGTTCGAATCCTGGCTTTGCTACCTGGCAGAGGTGTGATCCTCACATCCTCTGGGTTTCCGTTTTCCTCACCTGCAACCAAGTACTCTACTCTCTCTGACACAGATGCTCTGAGTGACAGACGGCGCCTGGGTGGCCTCGGCCCTCCTCAGCACCAGGTGCCCTCCTCAGCAGCCCCACTCACGCGTTCTCCTGCGCCGCAGCTTCTGTGGCGGCAGCTATCTTCTTGTAGCAGTACACCATCTCCGCCACCAGCCATATGGTCAACACCACAATCAGCACGTACATCATGATCTCCGACACAATGGACGCCATGTCTCTGTTGGCTGCAGGGGCCGGGCAGGGTTTAAAAAGGCGGCAGAGGCTCCAGCTCAAGGAGACCCAACAGCCGCGGAGTGTGAACCGCTTGCCGTGTAAACACCGGCAGGTGTTCAACCCCTCCGAGCCTGGGCCGCAGACAAGGTCACTGTGTTGGTTCCTAGAGGCTTACAGTGACTCTGACAGTGGCAAGGTGCTAGGATGAGCCTAGGGGTCGCTGTCAACTTGCCTCCCTGTGGCATTTGCGACATTTAGGAGGGTGCACAGGCTGTGCTGACAGTCTGTAACTCTGCAAATCAAAAGCCTTGGGGTCACTCTGCCAGCTGTGTGACCCTGGAAACGTGACTAAGCCTCTCTGAACCTCTGTTACCTCCAACAGCAAAAAAACAAACAAAAAGGCCAGTTTCTCAGGACAGTTCAGCCTGTCAATGACTCTCAGCAGGCATTATCACTGTTATAATTGGGGCCACTCTGGGTCTGTTGTTGAGGTTTGAACTGGCTTTGCTTTTTTTTTCCCCCTTTGAGACAGGGTATCTCTGCATAGCCCTGGATGTCCTGGAACTAGCTCTGTAGATCAAGCTGGCCTTGAACTCACAGAGATCCACCTGCCTCTGCCTCCTGAGTGTTGGGATTAAAGGTGTGCGCCACCACCATCTGGCTCTGGCTTTGCTTTTTATTAGCTGTGCAACCTCAGGCAAATGACTCCCCCTCTCTGAGCCCCAGTGCCCCTCTGTCAGATGAGGACGAAACCACTCAGAGTTGCTGGGCAGAGGCAACAGAAGAACACAGAGCATGGCAGCCAGCATTGCTCAGCATTGGCTGCTTTCGGGAAAGCCTCCCTGCTTTCCCCAGCGCTGGCCTGCCTCTCCTGCTTCCTTTCATGGGGCCTAAATTTAAACTGTAAAGGGAGCGTGTCCAGCCAGGGGACTGGAAAGGAAGGACACCTTGGCACATGTCCTCAGCCGGATTTGGCTGGTGTCCACCGTCCATCCCTGGCCCCCTTGGTAGCCCGGATCTCGTTCCCCCGCCCCACCCCCCACCCCTGCTGGCCCGTGAGGTCTTCCTCTCCTGTCAGCCTTGTGCTTGCCACTCTGCCTGGACAATGTTGCTGTTTCTGGGTCAGAGGAAGGGAGGGCAGGGTGCAGGGCTGGATGCTCCCCCATTTGTTCATTCGTTCATTCATTCATTAGTTCATTCATTCATCAGCCATTACGCATGTCATGAGTGACCCCTCTCCACCTGACTCTGTGCTAAATTCCCTTTGTTTGACACAAGGACTCCCTATGTAGCCTAAGCTGGCCTCAAACTCACAACCCTCCTGCCTCTACATCCCAAATGCTGAGAGTCAAGGCATGCCACAAGCACATTCCATTGGGTTGTCTTTTCTGTCTACAGCCCATTTTCCAGAGAAGGACTCCGAGGCCCAGGGACAGCTCAGTGCTGAGCCAAAGATGCACAGCCAAGATGGGCTCAGAGCTAGGGCTGGACTCCAAACTAACTGTTCAGAGTGCACTGTCGCTGTCCTGTGGCCAAGGCAAGCCCCGTAACAGCTAATGAATACCCAGGCCATCCTCTCCAAGCCATGGGGCATCTCAGGAGGAGGAACTGAGGGGTCCTTACTTTACAGATGAGTTGAGGCCAAGGGAGAGCCCATCAAGTCACACGGGAGGGCAGTGGCTCCTTCTGGGCGCCTCTTTGAACACCCCCACCTTTCCTGAGGACTGAAGCCAGACAGAGCCTTACACATGCTGGGCGAGAGCTCTACCACTGGGCCACATCCCTTTCTTCATTTTGTGATGGAGTCCTGCCATGTTCCCCAGGCTAGCCTTGAACTCTCTCTACAGCCCAGGGTTCTATCTCAGCCCCAGCGGGGATGACAGGCCAGGGACTCCACACCAGGCCTTTGCCTTCTTAAGACAACAGGAGTCCTCTAAGGCTGCCTGTGGGCCCACACAGCAGCCCTTCTGTGGGCCAGAGTCCTCAGCAGCCTTAGACACTGTGGGGTTCAGATTCTCCTACGTGTATTACTACCGTCTCCTGCGGTGCCCAGCTGCATCCTGCCACCTTCCACAGGCGTCCCGGGAGGGGCCTCCTGAGCCCTTCGTCCATGACTCGGCTTTTGCGTGTGATTCCATGTGTGTTTAGGGACTACCAGTGGGCGACACCAGGAACCCAGTGAGACAGAGAGTGAGAACAACAAGCAGACCTGGTGGGGTCGGGTGGGATGGCTCACATCTCTAGCCTCCCGGAGGCACCTGGGCGGCTGAGGCAGAAGTCTCAAACCAGCCTGAGCTGCAGAGGGAAAGGCTGAATCAAAAAGCCCAGAGCAGGTGCTCAGTGCGGAGTGCTTGCCTAGCATGCAGGGAGCCTGGGGTTTGTGCCCCAACACTCAATATAATGGGCAAAGTGGCACATACCTGTAATCCTAGCATATGGGAGGTACAGGAAGGAGAATCAGGAGTTCAAGGTCATCCTTGGCTATATAGCAAGTTGGACATTATATTAGCCTGGGTAACATTAGACCTTGTCTTTAAAAGCCCCAAAAGAATATAAATAAAAAATAAAACATTAAAAAAAAAAATCACCATAGCCAGTTGCCCATGGTGGCACATGCCTTTAATCGCAGCACTCAGGAGGCAGAGGCAGGCAGAGCTCTGAGTTTGAGGCCAGCCTGATCTACAGAGTGAGTTCCAGGATAGCCAGAGTTATACAGAGAAACCCTGTGTCTGGGAAAACAAAAGAACACACATTAGTTTTTCAGGTGTGGTGACTCATACCTATAACCCCAGCACTAGGGAGGCTGAGGTAGGAGAGTTTGTTTGAGTGGGAATGTGAATCTGAGTTTAGCCTGGGCTACATGGTGGATAATATGTCTCAAAATAAACATGTAAGTAAGTAAATACCAAAAATAATACAGTAATACTATGGTCCTGAGATGGCTCAGCAGGTTAAGGCACTTGCCACCAAGCCTGACAACCTGAGTTTGATCCTCAGGGTCCATGTGGTGGGAGGAGAGAGAACTGACTCCCACAAGTTGGCCTCTGATCTCCATGTGTGCACCATGGCATGTACACGCCAGACACCTCTCAGACCAAAGAAATAAAAATATAATAAAAATTTAAAGCAGCAGTACTGTGCTTAAATGGCAAGCAGAAAATGCTAGAATATGCTAGATTCTTCTATAAATGTAAGCTCAGCAGAAAGGGCTCTGTGTTCTGAGGACGGTGGCCAGGGCGGGCTTCAGGAGTTACAACAGGGCGAAGAACGTGGATAAAAGTCAAGCTTTACAGTGGTAGTGCCCTGAGCAAGGGCCCACAGGAGACGGAGACAAACAGCACTCTCCAGCTTCCCCTCAGAAGCCGGGGCTTGTGAGGCCTGGTTTTGGGGTGGCCTGAGCTCTACTGAACCCTGCTCTTGCAGGCAAACTCCACTTTCTGTGCCCACCGCCCACCACACACCCAGCCTGGTGACATCCCCGTGCCTCCCTCAGATGCGCCTCTCACTTGCCTTCTGTACCACTTTGATGAGAAACATAAAAAAGCTAATTATAAAAAGGATCCTGCAGGCTCTGGCTGATGGCGCATGGATGCACGTGAGAAACTGTCTGGGGCTGGGGGCTGTTAACCCAGGCAGGGCTGGGTTCAGATCCACGACCCAGGCAGGTGACCTGGTTGCAGGATCTCATCTCCCTGAGCCTGGGCCTTTGAGTCCACAAAATGGGGGTGGTGAAGCCCCTCCCTCAGATGCTGGTGGGAGAGTCCAGCTGGGACTTTTTAAGAAGCCAGAAGGTCAAGGCACCAGGTTGGAAAATATGAAGTGCTACCGGTCCCTAGGGACCCACTTCCCAGAGTCCTTCACTGCCTCCAGGCTTGGAATAGCTCCCTGACTTTCTGAGACAATAGGACACGGGGACTCTGGAAAATTCCAACTGATGCTAATCAGAAGATGGTCTATCCTGGAATAGTGGAACACGTCTTTAATCTCCCCACTTGAGAGGCAGAGGCAGGCAGATCTCTGTGAGTTTGAGGCCAGCCTGGTCTTCAGTGCTAGTTCCAGGACAGCCAGGGCTACACAGAGAAACCCTGTTTCAAAACTCACCTCCTCGAAAAAAAGAAGAAAAAAAAGGAGTTGGAGGGTATCCTGGGCTACAAATCAAAACCCTGCCTCAAAACTAAAAAATAAGATGGTTTGAGGAAGAGGTCCAAGGCAGCTAAAAGCAAAATGCTGGCTGTACTCAGAAACACCACAGGCCTCTGCTGTTCCTATTGCGGTCCCCAAAAAGGCCCAAGGCCCACCGCCGTGTGGCCTCACCTGAGAGACACTGCAAGCCACATACAATATTCTCTCTGGTCCCTGGGGACAATCCTGGGTCTCAGAGATAGAAAGACACCTGTCAGAGGTCACACAGTGGGAGTGCAGCCTGGTGCACACTATTTGTGAGGGGAAAGGCCTACTCTGACCTCCCATGGGCTGAAGTGCTGAAGATTCCAGAGCCAGAAAGGGGGTGTTCTTCCCCCTAGGGCTGCAGGCTGTTGGCTGGTCTCTGTGTGGCACCAGCCTGTCCCTTCTTTCCATCTGTCCCTCCATCTGGCTTGCTGGAGGGTGACAAGGCTTGACTCACCCTTGTCCACCACCTCCAGGTGGATCTTCTTGACGACGCTGGTGTTGTGCTCGTAACTATCAAAGAAGAGGAGACGGTAGACGTGGCATTCGTAGTCGCCAGAGTGGTTGTAGGTGACGTTGGTGATGAAGATGGACAGGTCCTGCAGGTCCTTGGTGCCCCTGCTACCGTTCCACACCACACGACCCTCAAAACGTTCGTCTTCCTCCAGCTGCAGCACCTCGTTCTCATAGCGTAGGATCTTGGGGTGGTTAGTGATGAGTGGGGTGTATAAGTCACTGTCTGGGCCTGTCTTCCACAAGTGACCCCCAAGACGTCCCCCAGTCTGACCCTCCCAAAGACGAATGATGCATATATAGGAGCAACATCTTTTTTTTTTTTTTTTTGGTGATTCTAGCATTGCAACCTTTGAACATGCTAGGCAGGGGCTCTTCCACTGAGCCACACCCCAGCCCCTCACTGGGGGATTCTAGGTTGGAGCTCTACCACTGAGCCACACCCCCAGCCCCTCACTGGGGGATTCTAGGCAGGGGCTCTACCACTGAGCCACGCCTCCAGCCCCTTACTGTTGAATTTTTGGCAAGAGCTCTATTGCTAAGCCCTGGCCCCAGCTCCTTATTGATGGGTTTCAGGCAAGTGCTCTCTCATTGAGCTATGTCCCCAGCCCAAGCTCAGACATCTTGACTTTGGGCAGTGAGGAATCAAGGAGGTTGAAATCTGACCTTGGACCATAGCAGCTTCTGACTGTCCTAGCCCCGAGACACACACACACTTCCACAGTCTGAAGCTCTGCCTGGCCTCTGTAGTCCCTTTCTCTACTTATTTCCCAGCCACCAGCCTCCATCGGGCACAGCCTCCCTCTCCTACCACATACACATTTCAAAATATACACACTGTGTAAAGCTTAGCTCTTTGATTTTGCTCTCTGACCTGCCCAAGACATTTTTGCTGGTGCCACATAATTCCAGTGACATTTTTTCACTACCCGCCATATGCCAGCTGCATCAGCTCATTCAACCTTCACGCAGACCTAGTGGGTTGAAGCCAGCGAGATATGGCTTAGCAGATAAAGGTTCTTGTCACCACACTGATAGCCTGAGTTCCAGCCTTGGAACCCATGTGGTAGAATACGAGTGGACTTCTGCAAGTTGTGCTCTGATGTCCACACACATGCCATGGTGTGCGTCCACACACATGCCATGGCATGCATGCACGTGCGCGCACGCGCGCACACACACACACACACACACACACACACACACACACGTGATTAAAAAAAATATGAGGTAGAGAACACGGCCCCTCACTGTTACAGGACCCATGCTCAGTGACTTGCCTAAGGTGATCAGCAGTCTGTGGTGAGTGGGGATTTAAATCCAGGCCACCCATCATATCCATATCTTCATCATTAGTAAAGCACTCACACAAGCTAAGTGCATGCCCATAATCCCAGAAGCTGAGGCAGGAGGATTGCCAAGAGTTAGAGCCCAGACTGAGCTACTTAGCAACACCCTGTCTCAATAGCACTAAAAGCAATACTGAAAAGCAAGCAAGCAAACAACCTTGAGATCCAGCACTGTGGGCTCCATCTCCCGGATGCCAGCCCAGTCCAGGCACCCCCACACACCTTGACAAATTCCTCTGTCCCCTTCTGGCGGAAGGTCCACTCCGTGAAGGTCTCGGCGCTGGTCTCACTGCGACGCTTACAGGAGATGCACAGGATTTTGAAGGTCTTCCCATACACGGCCTCAGTCTCGGAGTCCACCTCCACGCAGCCCCCCCAGGCTGAGGACACTGTGCACACAGCGGGATCCAGTCAGCGAGGCACCTGCCACCCTAGGCAACAGCGCACTCGCTGTCCCACGGAAAGCATCTGTCTTCTTCTCAGCATTTTCACAAACACTGGATGCCGAGCCGCTCCCCGATTCTCACTCTGTGTGACCTTGACAAGTCACCCATCTTCTGGGAGCCTCAGTTTCCCCCACCCTTACCCCCTCTTTCCTTCCTCTGCCTGTTAGCTAGAAGAAATTGTATCTTTGTTCCTAGTAGTTGCTAGGTAGAATATGCACTCCGGAGGCCCCAGGAAACAGGATGTCCTTGTGGGGAGTAACTCTACCAAAGTGCCCTGGTCCCCAGAAGGCCAACAGCCTTCTAGGCAGTAGCTCTAGCTTTCCATGTCATTCCCACCACGAAACTGGTCTGCAGAACCAGCCATGGGTTGAGAGATGGGAAGGCTGGTTGAGGGGGGCTCACTCCAGCCTCGAAACTGGTCTGCAGAACCAGCCATGGGTTGAGGGGTGGCAAGGCTGGTTGAGGGGGGCTCACTCCAGCCACTGGTCTGCAGAACCAGCCATGGGTTGAGGGGTGGCAAGGCTGGTTGAGGGGGGCTCACTCCAGCCACTGGTCTGCAGAACCAGCCATGGGTTGAAGGGTGGGAAGGCTGGTTGAGGGGGGCTCACTCCAGCCCTGCCATCTTCTCCGTCTACCCTCTGCAATCCACCCCCTCTCCATCCACCCGGCCCTGTCCCCTCTTCCCCAGACTCCCTCACGTCAAGGCCTTCACCCCAAGTTAAAAGTTCTTCTCTGCCTCAGGGTCTTTGCTGCATCACTGGGTTCCTGGCCCTCAGGTCCTTCCTTCACCTGCCGCTCTCACCTCCACCTCTCACTAGCTGATGAAGTCATGACTCCCACTCTAGCTCTGGGTCTCTCCCTTGTCCCCCAGTCTCCTGATCTCTTAGTCTTCAGGGCTTCTGGTTCACCTTCTCTGCTGCCCACTCTCCCCCGTATTTATTTCTTCTAGGGGTGTCTGAAGGTCTCTCACTCTGTCTTCCCATCATTGCAGGTCTCACCATTACTATTACTGTTACTGTTTTAAACTCCATCTGGCAGGCATTCTGTCCCTGGGGCTGCCTCTCTATCTTCATCCCCTCCCGGTCTCTCCAGATCTTTCCACCTCTCTCAAGTTTCTCTGTCCCTGGCTCCGACTCATAACTCTCTCGCTCCAATGTCCCTGTCTGCCTCAGTCTCTCGGTTTATTGCCACGTCCAGGGCATACCTGGAGTCTTCCCTCGGTATCCATCCCTCTGGGTTTGTCTCTCCGGGCCCCAGTCCCCGGGTGCCGCCTTCCCCCACCCCTCACGCGGCTGTGGGTGTCACATTGCAGCCTGCGGGGCTCTGCGAGCAGCTGACTCCGCGTCTCCTCGCCCCCGGCCCGGCGCCCGCAGACCCACCTGCGTGCCAAGTGCCCCCCACTCCGCCCCGCCCCGAGAATCCCCTGCAGCTCCAAGATCCTCCCGTGTCGTCCGGGGTCCCGCAACCCGAACGACCTCGCACCGCGCACAACTTCCCAGGCAGAGACTTGGCGAGCTCCTGGGCGGGCGGGGGGCATCCCGAGCGCAGATGGCGCGTGTCCCCCAGCAACACTCACCCAGCGCCGCGCCCACCACGAGGGCCAGCAGCGTCCCCATGGCCGCGCAGGGCGGCGGGTGCGCAGAGCGCGGCGACAGGCGATGGGGCCCGGAGGAGACTGGCCCGGGCGCGGGCGCGGCAGCTGCGGCTGGGGGGGCGCGCCCCCCCGCTCCGGTTACCGCCGGGGGCCCAGCCCCGGGGCCCGGAGAGCGGGCATCCCCGCCGCGCGGCGGGAGGCTCGGGATGCTGCGTGCGCTCGCGCCACAGGGCGCATCCAGGCTGCGGCGACCCCTGCCTGGCTCCGGACGCAGCTCGGGAGCTCGCTGTCGGGCTCCTGGCTCTGGGGCGCGGACCAAGGGCTCCTGCGCACTGCAGCGGCGGCCCGGGAGGGAGGAGGGAGCGAGCCGGAGGAGGGAGGAGGGAGCGGGAGGGGGCGGGATGAATCACCGCGGGGGGAGGGCGCGGCCGCCCAGCCTTTGCCGCAGCGGCCCGGGAGGCGCCCGGGCACCAGCCTCTCCGGTGGCTCCGCGGCTTCTGCGCACCCGATGAGTGGCCTGGGTCACTCCGACTTCGCCAGACTCTTTGGGGTCGAGGGACCCTTTCCTCTTCCACTTCCGAGAAAGGTCATCTCCAGACCCCCAAGAGGACTTGGAGGACAGTTTGGGGGACCAGTTTTCTTCTTCCTAATTATGGAGGTCAACCTTATAGAGTTCTCGAGGAGATGGGGCTGGGACATCCGAGGGACCTACTTCTGACATCTGAGATCCCTCAGACTGGAGGTCACTGAGCCAGAACCTAAGAGGGCATGAAGGGGTGAAGGGGTCAGGGTAGGGACATATAGAAACCTCCAAACTTATCCAACCCGAAAGGGTACCTTTGCATCCCCCCCACTCTGGGGGTCGGAGGTGCCGGGTTTCAAAAGGGCCATTCCCGCGATCCCCCGCTGCGACTCTGACGTCATCTTCTCAGCTCTCCTCCCACTCTACCGTCCACCGGTTCCCCCCACCCCCAGCGCACCAGCTCATCACTGCTTCAGGGCTTTTGCCCTACTTCCTGCCTGGCCACCCCCCACCCCACCCCGGCCCACTATCCCCAGGTGATGGAAGGACTCGCTGTCTGTTCTAAAGCCCAATGTCACCTTCACAGTATTTTCTGTGCCCATTTTGAGTACTCTGCCTCCCTCCGTACTTACTGGGCCATCTTGGTTCATATTTACTTCGTGAGAACAGTTGTTAGTACCTAACATTATGGGGGTTTGTTTTGGTTCTTATTACATTTTATTTACTCTGTGCGTGTGAGATCACACACCCACACCAAGGCACACATGTGAAGGTCAGAGGACACCTCGGGGGAGCTGGTCCTTGTCTTTACTATGTGGGTCCTGTGTGTTGAACTTAGGTCATCAGGCCTCCTGGCCAGCACCCTAACTGCTAAGCCTTATTTCACCAGCCCCTCCCCCCTTTTTTTAATAGACAGGCTCTCACTATGTAGCCTAGTCTAGCTTCTACCCGGTGGTGGTCCTCCTGCTTCAGTATGCACCACCACACCGTGTTTGTGTTCTTTTATGACTAGTCTGTTTGCTGCCTTTGCCTTCCCCAGGGGTGATTACTGTCCTGTGTCCTAACAGGTCCCCAGCATCTTGATCTCTGCTTGCCCCATGACAGCGCTCTGAGCCACCAGAACTAAGGTGGGAGACTCTTGGCAGGGGGTGGCTGGCCAGTCCTAGTTTCCAAGTCTGCTTGGAATAAGGTCCTGGAGAAGCCACAGCGTGGGGCAGGTCCAGGACGTAGTGGCAAGTAGCCAGGGACACCAGACACCTTTGTGGTCTGGGCTTTTGCGCCAGCACCTCCTGAGCCGTGAAATTCCTTGTGCAGAAAATAACTCTTTCACAGTTCCAGTGGCCTTGGCGGGGGCAGTGAGGAGGAGGTGAAGAGAGGACAGGCCTTAGGGACAAAGGGCACCCCCCCCCCCCAGCCCTACAAGACTGGTGTCCGAGCAGGCCCTCTGTGGTGGGGGCAAAGCAGCCTTTCACTTTAACGAACTTAATTTCTTACACCTTCGCCCAGTTTGCAGGTGTGAGGAGTCTCAACATGGGAAGCAGCTAGACTGCACAGCAGCAGCAGCGGAGGTGGGGCGACGCGGGGCCGGGCGGGCTTTGCCCTTCGCTTGTTAACTGCTTTCATCCAATCCTTCCACCCCACAACTTGGCACGTGACCTTCCAAAGGTCCTTTTAGACTCACAGACTCTTCGGTCCCTTGGGCCTCAGCCCAGAGTCTGGAGGACATACCTGGGTTCTACCTGCACCACTGATGGCTGATGGGGAGGTGGCTGGTTCCAAGAGGATAGCAACTTGTGTATAAACCTGAAGATCTGGGGCTGGAAAGACGGCTCGGCGGTTAAGAGCATTTGCTGCTCTTGCAGAACACCCAGGTTCGGTTCCCAGCACCCACATGACAGCTCACAACCGCCCAGAACAAGTTTTAGGGGATTTGGTGCCCTCTTTTGTGTGCGCATCCATACACACAGGCAAAACACTCATTTGTACACATAAAAAAAATCAGGAGCCGGGCGGTGGTGGCACACGCCTTTAATCCCAGCATTCGGGAGGCAGAGCCAGGCAGATCTTTGTGAGTTCAAGGCCAGCCTGGGCTACCAAGTGAGTTCCAGGAAAGGCGCAAAGCTACACAGAGAAACCCTGTCTCGAAAAACCAAAAAAAAAAAAAAAAAATCAGAAACAAAAATTTACATATGGAGATGTGACGAGGGAGTTAAGAGTTTGTCACAGAATGAAATGATCAGCAGGGCTTGGTCCCCATTTGATGCTCTCGACACGAGTTTCATTTTCCTTTCCAATTCTGCGGTAAACAGAATGAGTTCTGGCTTACTCTGTGCCAAGTCCCGTTAGGAGCCACATTCTGAGCCTGGTGGTAGAGGCCTGTCATCCGGCTCCTCAGGGGACTGAGTTGGGAATACAAGTTCCAGGTCCTCCTGGGGCTTTTCTGGGTGAGTTCAAGGCCAGATGGTGAGACCCTATCTCACAGTAGAAAAGAAATTAGAGATCTAAGTATTAAATCTGATTAAAGGTGGCCCACACCTTTAATTCCAGTCTTGGAGAGGTAGAGGCAGGCGGATCTCTGTGGGTTCAAGGCCTGCTTGGTCTATATAGCAAGCTCCAGGAGAGCCGGGACTTCATAGTGGAACCCCACCTCAAAATAAATAAATAAATATAAAATTTCAAATAAAAAAATGTGAAAAGACTGGGGATAAGCTGGGCAGTGACAGCACACGCCTTTTATCCCAGCACTCGGGAGGCAGAGCCAGGCGGATCTCTGTGAGCTCGAGGCCAGCCTGGTCTACAGAGTGAGATCCAGTACAGGCACCAAAGCTACACAGAGAAACCCTGTTTCGAAAAAACAAAAAACAAACAAACAAAAAAAACCAAAAACCAAAAAACAAAAACAAAAACAAAAACAAAAAAAAGAAAGAAAGAAAGAAAGAAAGAAAGAAAGAAAGAAAGAAAGAAAGAAAGACAGACAGACAGACTGAGGATGCAGCTCTGTGGTAGAGCTTGCCTAGCAAATGTGGGGGTCTGAGGTTCGGTCCCCAGTCCCCAAAAGGCCACATGTACTGACTTCAAATCTCTTTGATGGCATATCTCAGTTATGGTCCCCCTCCCACGTTGATGTGCCCCCATTGAGGGGCTGTTAGATACGCAGGCCATCTGGGGCTGCTGCTCTGCACTTGACTAAGGCGGACCTGGCATCAGAAGACAGGGACAGGACTCCAGGACCTGCAGCACAACAGGAGGAGGCCCCCATCTGCTCCACAGGCACAGCCATGGCCATTTCCAACCCTTTATTGAGGCTGTCATCCCCAAATAAATATAATACATTAAACCCAGAGATGAGGGTCTCGTGCACCCCAAAAGGTGCCCCCCACAACCCCAGCTGGGCAAAATAAGTTAGTTGGGGGGAAAGAGCCTGCCAAAGGCCAGGCCAGCTCCCTGGCTGAGCAGGCAATGGCAGCTGGATTTGCACACACAGATCTAAAGTGCATCTTGGTTCTGTGGTCCCCAGGTCTGTGTGGCTCTTGGCGGGGCCACTGGGAGGGGCAGGCGGGAACCTCCCGGCGGCGTTCACACCGTGCCAGCAGTGGCTGCCAGGGTTCCGTGTGTCCTTCTGTCCATTTGGGGGTACGGCTTTTCGGTACCCTTCCCCTTTTCGGTTCGCTCAGGGGAAGCTATCATCAGGCTGTGGCTGAGTGTCCAGAGGAGGATCCGGGACGGTAATTCCTTGATGTAACTTCTCCAAGGAGAACTTCATCTGCCGGAAGAGGAGGAGGAGGAGGAGGTGGGATGAGCACACTAGCTATGCTATCTCTTTTTTTTTTTTTTTTTTTTTTTTTGGTTTTTCGAGACAGGGTTTCTCTGTGTAGCTTTGCGCCTCTCCTGGAACTCACTTGGTAGCCCAGGCTGGCCTCGAACTCACAGAGATCCGCCTGGCTCTGCCTCCCGAGTGCTGGGATTAAAGGCGTGCGCCACCACCGCCCGGCTAGCTATGCTATCTTGCACGGCCACACTGCCCCACCACTTGATAACCTCTCAAAGTGCAGTCCTGGGACCCAGGTTCAAATCCTGACCCTGCTATTCCTAACAGTGGATACATCCCTTCACTGCTATGGGCCTACTTTCTTGTCTGAAGTACGCATGATTAAGATCCTAGCTTTATAGGATTGTATCAGAGACTAAGGGATGCTAGAGCCTGGCCCACAGTAAGTTCACCAGGTGACCTTGACCAACTGTCTAGTCTTGAACCAAAGGATGCCACACACCTCCTACATTGCATCCGTCTGCTTATAAAAGGGGGACAAGATGCTACTTCTTAAGTCTCAAACGGCTCCCACAGGCTAGTGTGTTGGAAGGTCCCCACCAGATGGCGCTGTTGTGGAAGGCTGTGGAGCCCTCAGAAGTGGGACCTAACTGGTTACTTAGGTTATGGTGGGAGGCATTTGAGAGTCACACCCGAACCCTAATTCCACTTCCTGGTCTGTTGTTCTCAAGCTCCCAGGGCACCCACCATGACGGACAGAAAGAACATCTTGAGCCTAATAAACATTTCCTCCTTTTATGGTTTGGCTGTGAAATGACCCCCACTCTGGGCTCAAGTCCTTGAACACTTAATCCTCAGCTGGTCCGGAGGCTAGCTGGTGGACCTAGGCCACCAGGGTCGGGCCTTTGTGGATTACAGCCTGGCTTTTCTTCAGGTCTCTGTTTCATCTCTACTTCCTGATCCCAATCTAACCTGAGCAAGAACCAAGCCGCTAATGACGTGGACACAGCCTCCCCAACCACCATGACGGACTATATCTAGAAGCCATGAGGTAAAACAAGGCTCCCCTGAGTTGCTAAGCGCTGCCACGGTTGGGGAGGGGGATGGAGAATCAACCAGTTCACCTTGCATCTGCCACATACATCGGTCACAGTGAAAGTAACTTCCTGCTGCAAGGCTGGCTGGAGGATGGTCACTTCCCGTTAGTGGCAAGACAGCCCAGCTATGCCAAGGGCGCTTGCTCTCATTAACTTGTGACAGTGACTTAGGATTCTCAGGAATTTAGGGAGAGGGAAATAACCACGCTTGACCTCAGGATTGGGGAGTCCTGCTCTGCTCTCCGTGAGCGAGGTGACCCTGTCTCAATTTCCTCCCTACTCCGTCCTGTACGCCCCTTCCACTGAAGCATCTCTCTGGGAACTTGGTTTTGGGGTGCAACAGTGGCCCTAAAAACTGGAGTTTTGTTTTTAACCTGTGCTGGGGTATAGAATATCTTTAGTTTCGTTTTGGTTTTCTGCCCCACACCACCCCATACACAACATAAAACCCATGTGTTGTGCATGCTAATCAAGAGCCCTATCACTGAGCCACGCCCCTGCTCCTCCCTGGGGGATTCTAGGCAGGGGCTCTACCACTGAGCCACACCCCAGCCCCTCACTGGGGGATTCTAGGCAGGGGCTCTACCACTGAGCCACACCCCAGCCCCTCACTGGGGGATTCTAGGCAGGTGCTTTACCACTGAGCCATACCCCAGCCCTCACTGGTGGATTCTAGGCAGGGGCTCCACCCCTGGCCATGCCCCAGCCCCTCACTGGGGGATTCTAGGCAGGGGCTCCACCCCTGGCCATGCCCCAGCTCCACTAAACAGTGTTTCTGTCAATCCTCTCATTTCAGCTCCGACGCCCTCAGGGACCAGATAAAGCCGGTCTTCTCCCCATTTTCTCATCTTCCTCCCTATCATAGGCACCCATCCCAGTACCTCACATTTTCCTCAGTCTTCCACAGCTGCTGGCTGCAATCCTCTCAGGCCTAAGGGCAGCACTGTACGGTGGCAGTACAGTCATTGAGCACCTACTGTATGCCTGGGTGGGGCTCACCAGTAGCAAGTCCATGAAGTGTTTACAGTGATTGGCACTGCTCCAAATGGCAGGGCGTTCTCAGCTCCTAAAGGATGGCATTCTCCCGCATGTTCAGAAGATGCAGACAAGGCTGAAATGACTGTCACTCACACAAGGTCACACAGCTGAGTCCAACCTCGGCTGTCTCCTGAATTACACATCAACCTCTTTTTGGAGATGGGACCCAAATGCCCCTGGGAGAGTCACTCCCCTATAAGCAGACCTGAGCCCAAGACAGGCAGAGGACCGAGCCCAGCCCAACCGGGCCACTCTGATCTGCTGGGGGAAGGATGCGCATGTGACCGCAGCAGCTAATAACAGAGAGTGCTATCCTCCGCATGTCCCCCAAACCCAGCCTGCCACCAGCAGGAGGGAACGATTCCTACTACAGCACGTAGCTGGATGCAGCCATGCCTGAAGGACGTTTTTCCAGGATATGACAGTTGTTTTCCTTCCATTCCATGGACCTCCCTAGCAAGCTAAGAGGTCAGTACCAGGACTCGTTTTATCACCGGGGAAACAAAGGCCCAAGAGGAGGGCAGCTTGAGCCCACGCAGCTGCCGCATACCTCATCCAGGAGCTCCACGGAGGCTCGAAGGATCTGCTTCCACTTGTGAACCTCGACACTGTGGAAGTGCTTCTGCAGAGCCAAGATCTCGGCCCACTCCGTGGCTGTCTGGGGGAACTTGCTGTGGAGATGCAGAGTGCACGTGAAGGGGCCTGGCTGCTTCAGTCCACTTGAGCTCCGCCCCTACCCCTGCCCTCAGGCTCTCCGCTTACCCCTTGGCCAGTGCCAGGCTGTGCCAGGACTCAAAGGTGTGGGCCGTTCTCTCCAGAGCCCAGAGACGGTAAAAGAGGAGGGCGTTGAGGGCCATGAGGACGATGAGGCTGCAGACAGAGCCAGACATCAGGGCCTGGGATCAGGATGCTCTCTCTAGTCTGGCTTGGAGCTCTCCACTGCTGCCCCCAACACACTAGCGTAACCATACCTTAAAGGGTACCATGACTACCCACCCTTTTCAGAGGAGAAAAGAGGCTCAGAGGGGTGACTGATATGCCTAGGGTCACACAGCTCATAAGCAGAAAACACAGGGTTCACACTCTGAACTATGTCATGCCTACATGCTTGCCGGCCACACTGAACCATCTTCCCTGGAAGAGCCAGGGACATTGGACGGGGAGAGAATGCTGCAGGGGGATGAACTGCAATACAGGGGTGAGGGGGTAGCAGGGAGAGAATTCAGGGCCCTACCTCACACAGATCCTGCGGAGGCAGCAAGGGGAAGACAGAGATGTGAGAACTGCCCAGGGCGGTGCTGGTGCCCAGCCCTCCTCCACCCAGGACAGCTAGCTCTGAGCCCGGGAGACGGCACGGTTCCTCCTGGGTGACCTTAGGAAACTGAGGCCTCGAGAGGCTGAGTGTGTGGTCTGGGTCAGCCTGAAACTGGGGGAGTCTTGCTTGTTTTTCCTCAGAGTGTTGTGTCTCTCCATACATGCTGTCCTCCAAATGCCTGGTGTCCCTGCCCAAGCCCCACCCAGTCTCAGCCTGGCCATCCTCAGCTTCCTGGAATCTGATTTTGCTGCCATGGTCTCCCATATCAGCCCAGCTCCATCCCTCTGGTCTGATGGCAGCTCTCCAACTTCCCCACCACTCCCATGGGACTCTTGGTCCCTGCTGCGTCTCTGGCCTCATCCAGCTCAGGACTGGGTGTAGAAAAACCAGAGTACTGTGTATCCATGACCTGACTCCTTTTGAGTGGCAAATTCCATATGTTTTGTCTCTTCTTCTAAAAATTTCTCCCCTCATCTCCCATGGTCCCCAGGGTGGCTGCCGTCCCAGCAATAGACTTCTCTAAGACAAATGGATCAGCAAGTGGGGATTCTGCTGGCCACACCCTAAACATGGTCTCATGCAATCCTTCTAAGTTGAGCCCACACCCCAACAAAAGCAGAGGCCCAGAGAAGCCCAGCCCTCAATCCACATCATACAGCCAGGCTGCATATCCACATCAGTCCCTTACTCACACAATGCTGATGAGAACCAGGGCGCTGGGGATGCCTGCCCCGGCGCCCTGATCTATGGATGGTTCCGAAAAGCGAGAGCTGAGGGAACCTGTGAAACAGCAACTTGGGGTGAGCCCGGCACACCTCAGGGACCACCTCCTCCAGCTGCCCACCTCGACATAACGCACCTGAGGTGTGCATGCTGGCCCGGGTGCAGGGGTCCGGGTCTGGGTGCTGAGGCCCATCTCCGTGCCCCCTCCAGCTCAGGGGCCGCTTCCGCCTCCGTAGGCCTGACAGTAGTCCACGAGCATCCTTCCCACCTTCCTCCAGGGACAGCTTCTCTGCCTTGGCGAGTTCTCGCTCTGAGGGACAAGAGCTGGCTCAGGATGTCTGCACCCAGCTGGGCCACAGCCCCTGCCCCACCAGCCTTCAGTCCCCTACCCAGGTGGTGGAAATAGTCTTCAATGCCACTCCACGAGTTCTTCTCAATGAGAGACTTCACGAGGCTCCATGGCTGCTTTCGGTAGCGGATCTCTGAGGACACACTAGGACGGGGACAGGAGGGGAACCTAGGTCAGGTCTTGCCGAGGGGAATCTATGTACCCCAAACTTCTAATTCAGAGAAAGGGGTTTGTCACTGACAAACAGTCCTTCCTGTGGCTCAGGCTAAACACCTCAAGCCTAGGCCTCGGCATCTCCAGCTTTTTCCATCCACACTTACATTTAAATCACACAGTCTTTGCTTTTAGGCTGTCCTGGGAATTGAACTTCCTACCTGCTAAGCAGGAGCTCTACAGTTGAGCCACGCCCCCAGCCCCTCCCTGGAGGATTCCACAGCGGCCCTTTTTTTTTTTTTTTTTTTTTTAAATCTTGTGATGGTCTTCTTGCCCAGGACAGCTTTGAACTCACTCTGCAGCCTTGAAATTGGGATCCTCTGGTCCCAGTGTTCTCAGGGCTGAGATTATAGGCCCTGCTTTCTACCTACAAAACCTATCCAGAATCCACCTACTGTCCTTTATGTTACTCCTAACTGGCTCTGGCCCCTACCTCTACACCTAGACAACAGAGTGGGAGGCCTCTTCTTGGTCCCTCTGTTCCCATTTGTAGCCAGAAGGAGCCTGTATGTGGAGTCCATTCAGAGTCATCTGGGCTCAGAGCCCTGCCCTGGATGCACCTCGCTTCAACAGATGGTCAAGTCTACCACGAAACCTTGCAAAGTTTCATGAACTATCATGGACCTTGGATCTCACCTCCTACTTCTCTACTCCAGCTACTCCCATGCTCCAGCTACTCCCACGCTCCTAGGGCCTTTGTACCGGCCATTCCTAAGGGAATGCCCCCTCCTCTGGTTATTGTGAAATACTCCTTTCTCAGAAGACCCTTCCCATCATCAGAGTCAAGGAACAACCCTCTGCCCCTCACTCCAGCCTCCTGTGACGTAGTGAACTGAGGAATGTTCTGTAATCTCTTAATTCACTGGAATTTCTCCGGTAGAGTTTGGGGGCCCTAACAGAAGGATTTTTGTCCGCTAGGCTTAGAATAGATGTTCAATAAATAATTGAGCACATGGACTATTCTATTCACTTATATACACACTTCTCAGTTCTCCAATGACCCCTGCCAACGGTTGTCCCTGGGGTTACCCTCTGACCTCCACCAAGGTAGGAGGTAGCCCTGGGATGGGGTAGAGACAGGGTACACTTGGTCTCACCGAAGCCGGGCCTTGTTCCGGGCCAGACCCAGGATGCAGTAGCGGTGGGCAGTGTAGAAGTAGTCCTGGTACGGTATGCCCTGGGTGAGTACCTCGGAGTCCACCACACACCCGCCTGCCTGTGGGCCACGCCGGAACAGCGTCTGCGGGGAGCGGAGGGGCAGGAGGAGGTCAGGGCTGCCTCACACATCCAGCCCACCCAGGGCCACCTCACCCTGCCCACCTGTGTCTCCACCACCGAGGCGCTCTTGGGGCCTAGCGGGTTGCTGATGGGGATGGTGTAGGTCAGGACTCTGCGCTGGTGGCACTTGCTGTCACTGCTCCAGGGGCTCAAGGTCACATCTAGGGGAAGAAGGGGGAGAATAAGGACAGTGCTTCCCTTTCTCTGCTGCCAGGCTGTGGAGACGCAGGCTTTCTAGAGGGTTCCCATTCTCTGGGGATCTGTCCCCAACTGCACCACCCTACCCCTTGGCACTTTCCGTTCAGAAGCTAAGACATTTGGACTACAGTGATAACGACAGCTGGGGTACCTCTGACCCAATATTCCTGACCCCTTCTGGAACCGCCTCATCTGCTGCTGAGGCCTTGGCTCTCCAAAGCATTAAATGAGGTAATCACAACCTTTGGGACACCTTTTCCTGGAGGTCTCCTGAACCCTCACACCTACCAGGCCCCACACTGAACTCAGTACCTCTCCAGTCCCACCATCCTTCATGCTCCCAGTGGAGTCCTAGGCCTTGACTTCCCTAATGTGTTACCTCTATTGTCTGGGGTGGAGGTAAGGGCGCGCGTGTGTATTTATGCCTGTGCATGTTAATGAGTGCTGCTGCACATGTGTGTGGGTGCACGTGGGAGCCAGAGAACACCTTGGAGCGTCTTCAGGCACACCCACCTTGTTTTCTTGAAATGGCGTCTGCCAATGGCCTGAGGCTCACCAGCTGGGACAGGTTAGCTGGCCAGGGATCAACCTGCTAGTGATGGGACCAGAAGCATGTGCCACAGTGCCCAACTTCTAGTGCCCAGTTTTTAGAGCTATTTCATTTTTAGTGTTTTGTTGTTGTTGTTGTTGTTTTGTGTGTGTGTGTGTGTGTGTGTGTGTGTGTGTGTGTGTGTCCACGTGAGTGCAGTACCTATGGAAGCCAAAGGTATTGGATCCTGCTAGAGTTACAAGCAGTTGTGAGCAGACCCATATGGATGTTGGGAACTGAACTTGGGTCCTCTGCAAAGTAGTACATGCTCTGGACCTCTGGGCCATCTCGCTAGCCTCTTCAAAACATTTTTACTACATCTATCTATCTATCTATCTATCTATCTATCTATCTATCTATCTATCTATCTATCGGGAGCATCTATCTATCTATCTAGTTATTGGGGGAGCGTCTATCTTTATATCTATCTATCTATCTATCTATCTATCTATCTATCTATCGGGAGCATCTATCTATCTATCTATCTATTGGGGGAGCATGTGTACCAGGGTACAAGTGTGTCAGAAGAGCTCTTGAGCAGTTCTCTCCTTCCACCATGTGGGTTTGGGGTGGGTACTGAGCCATCTTGCTGGTCCACTACCTGACTTGAATGTGGTTCTGGTACAAGCCTGGGCCTTCATGCCTGCAGAGAGAGCACTTTAGAGACCGTGCCATCTCCCTAGCCCAGAGCTACTGTCTTCTAGTCTCCTGAGGATTGTGTCCAATTTTACTTATTTCTGCCTGCTCAGGGTTCTACCCAGGAATAATACCTGGTTAAAATCAAGCCTAAACATACGCTATCTGCCTCAGACATTCCACTGTTCCCCAGTCCCTCAGGAGTCTAAGGAAGCAGACACCACACTTCCGACCACTAACTTGATTGGTTGGAATCTTCGTGCAGCAATTGCTCAGGCACTTGCCTTGTAGCAACTGCACGGTAATGCGGGCACTACAAGCCTGACCTGTGAACTTGCACTGCTGCAGGAAGCCCTGGAGGAACGGCGAGTCCGAGAAGAGCATCTGCTGCAGACGCTCAGCACCCACGTGGAAGACGGAGTTGATGAGGAGACGGCCAGAGAGGTCGGGAAGCAGGGCGGCCAGATCACCTGGGAGACAAGAGGCTCCTCATTATGTGGGTACACCCCTCCCTTCCCCTGGGCCGACTGTCCCTCCTCAGGCCTCCAGGGTGGAAGGGCAAACGCATCTTCTTGAAAAGAGACACTCAGGAACCTGGGACAGTACTCAACCCTTCCTACCCACTAGATTAGTGTCACGGTGGGCACACGCCCCAGCCCAGCCAACAAAAGCCACCACAATGGCATCCACTGGCACAGACTCCTATGATCAACTGGAATCATTTGTCATGTCAAACCAACTGAGGCCAAGGCTGGGACTTTTGCTATAGTTACTGTGCCGTACATCGTCAGGTAGCCAGGCCTAGGGCTCTGTCTCTGTGCTCACAAGAGTAAAGTCTACCTGAAAAGCAGTATAGAGACAATGAGGCCACATAACCTTTAATGCAGGGCTCAGGGCACACCGTTTGAATGACATCCCTGGCCACCTGCATGTCCTGCCCTGTGTACCAGTGCCTCCCCTCTTACTGGCCCCTACTGGGGCATAACCAAAGCGGATGAACTGGGGCCACCTGCCTCACCTTCCTCCCCAGTGGATGAAGATGAGTTACTGGTGTCTGTCAATAGTTCCTCTCTGGACAGCAGATCCAAGGGGCCCAGGGACGTGGGCCCATCTGGTGGGGCTGGCTCAGTACTTGGAGGTTCTGTTACTGGGGTCACTGTCTGGCTGGAGGAAGCATCCAGCTGACTGGCTGTCGGTTCCTCCTTGTCCTCCTCGGCCTGCAGAGAAGGGCTCCATCCAGCCTTCTCAGACCTCGACTCCAGCCCAAGGGTTCCCAGGGGTCAGCGGGTTTGATAGACTGTTTTAGTGACCGATTCTGGAGACGTGATGTCTGTACCTGGGGGCTCCTGGCTAGTTTGGCAGAGGCCTCAGGATCACGCAGTGATGAGGGCTTATGCTGATGCCTGGCCTACAAGCTATACCACCCACCTGTCTCCTATCCATCTATCTCGCTCCCCTGTGTCCTGCCTTTCCTCCTACTCTGCTACATTCCCCTGCTATCTACCTTGTCTGTCCTCCCCTTCCACCCACCCCCATCTCATCCCTCTGCCAAATTCCTGCCCTTCTATGGATCTTCCACGCTCCTTCCTCCATTCCCAACCGCTCCATCGCTCTCCACAAGCATCCACTTGCATACCCCATGGTCTGCATCACTGCTGGCCCGGGAGAGGTTCGGGGTGACCCGGCCACGCCTTGAACCCACAGGGCTTGGCTCCTGGCTGCGGTCAGCCGCCCCTGAGGGGGTGATGTCGCTGAGTGCAATCACATCTCCTACCTCTTTGGGACTCCTGCAAGGGAAAAGAGGAAGTGGGAGATGGCTGGATCCTCAAGCCTCCGTAGGCTACACTTGCTGTGTTCTCCTCCCACCCTCCCCCGACACCCAGCTTTGCACAGTAACCTCTGACCACCCAGCACTCAGGAGATCTAGAAAAAGTTACTTTACTCATGTCTATCTGTTTGTCTCTGGACAACACATCCAAGGGACCCCGACGTCCCTCAGAGACTCCCAACATCGTTTTGAGCCACCTTCCACCTCCAACTCACCCAAGACCATTCAGTTGCAAGGGGCAAACATAGTCTTCATCTTCACTGGTAAGGCCCAGCTCCGAGCCATAGCACTGATGGACCAGGTGCCAAAGCTCTCGGGGACTCAATGTCTAGGCATAAGGGATGCAAGGTTGGCATCTTATTCCCACAGCCGAGTCCCAGCAGCTGCCTTGGCTTCCACAAAGGAGCAGCATGGCCACCCACCCCAGAGCCCCCTCATTTCCATCCTGCTGCATCTATCACTAGCCAACCTGTTTTTGCAAAGCCTGGGCCCTGGGTGCTACAAGCCACACCTTAGACCTCCTGAGTCCATGATGTGCGGGCCAGGGAAGCTTCCCATTTTTACTGAGAAGGATCTGGGGACTCAGGAAGGGGAAGTCACGTGCTCAAGGTCACACAAATGACCCACAAGGATTCAAACCCAGCCAGATTCCAGAAGAGCCCAAGCTCTCGCCCCCCTATGCTATCCTGTCTCCATCCTCCTCAGCAGCCATGGCCTTCCCACTGCCCACGGATCGACTAGGCCACAACGACAACGAAATAATAGCAACTAATGATAACAGGCAGGGCTGCGGCAGCTGCTGGCATTCTTACAACCTCTGAGCCAGTGCTAACTCAAAGCAGATATTAGTGCAACGCTATCAGGATTTCAGGACGAGATGTGCCCAGTAGCCCCTTCAAGGTCCCCCCGGTTAACTCCATCCTCCACCCTGAGCTCAATCACGCCCACCTTTTCAAGCAGCGCATTCTGCCAGAGGCGGAAGATGAGGAGGAAGCAGCGATCACGGGCCCCAAAGGAGGTGAAGAAATGCTGTAAGGAGAGAGATGTGAGAGCAAGGAGTGGAAGGATGGAGCAGGGATGCCCCATGGTCACGGCAGAGGGAAGGAGGTTTCTGGGAGGTCTCTTCGACATCCCTTTGAGCTCCCTTCCCCATGCCTGGAGCTGAGACCACCAAGCCCAATGTACTTTCCTAGCACTCTCTGTTGTCAAGGATGTCTAACTCCTCCAGCCTCAGGCCGACAAAACACAAAGGGAGGCCTGCTGCCGAGTCTTTCCCTGGTCCTTCCTCTTTCCTGTCAGGACCTGGAGGGACACAGCTATCTTTCAACAGAATGGACAAATGCCAGGTGTGCTGCTGTCCCAGCACTAGGGAAGTGCAGGCAAGAGCTGGAGTTTGAGGTCAGCCAGACCCCATTTCAAAAGCAAACAACAGAAAGGTCTAGGGGGCTGAAGAGATGGTTCAGAGGTTAAGAGATGGCTTCCTGTTCTTGCAAAGGACCAGAGTTGGGTTCCCAGCACTCACTGCAGGGGGCTCACAACCATCTCTAACTCCAGTCTCAGGAGATCTGATGCCCTTTCTTGGCTTCCATGGGCACTGTAGGCATGGGGTATATGTATATAAGCAGGAAAAACACCCATACACACAAAATAAAAAGAAACAAATATTTTAAAACAAACAAACAAGCCTTTAGTCCCAGCATTCAGGAGGTAGAGGCAGGTGGATCTCTGTTAAGTTTGAGGACAGACTGATCTACATAATGGGTTCCTGGATAGCCAGGGCTATAGAGAGAGAGAGCCTGCCCTCCCCCCACAAAAACAAAACAAAACAAAAAACCAAACAAGATCTAGGAAACGGCTCAGGGGTGGAGTGTTTATCTGGCAGCTATAAAGGCCTGGATTCCAATCCCAGCTTTGGCTGGGTGGGGGTATCTGAATTGCAGGATTCATGGGAAATTGCAGGATCACTGTGCTGCAGGACATCTATGTGAGGGGACATTGCATAGGAAAGAGAAATGCCCGTCAAAATGAGGGTCATAAGGGCTGGGAGTTAACGGGCCAGGTGCAACACACAGACAGACAGGGCTCTGCTCTGACAGGTGTGTCTGGGTGAGTTGGGGGATCCCTGCGGTGATCCTGGCACGTGGCTCCCCACGTCAGGTCCATCACTCACCTTCTCACTCTCAGTACAGATCTGAATGGCATTGGGGATGAGCTTAGCCGTCTTTTCCTTCTTCAGACAGGTCACTTCCTTCAACTGGATGGAAATCTAAAGACAGCACAGGACAGTGAGAAGAGCCGGAAGCCCCGCCCATCCGGAGGCCCCCCTGTAGCCACCTGTGGCGCAACTCACTGTGGTCTCCCAGCGGAAGATGTTGCTGTAGAAACAGATCCAGTTCTCGGAGAGGTAGAGGCGGCCCTGGAGGAGGATCTCCCGCTGCAGGGCGCAGGAGTAATCTGAGAGTGAGAGGGAGAGACGGGCAGACATCTGAGTCACACATGCTGTGGCCGGCAGCGCACAGGCCAGCAGGGAGGCAGGAGGGAGGGCAGAGCCATGGATCCAGGTCAGAAACGGGCTGGGGGAAATGGAGACTCACCCACGATGAGGCGCTCGGCCTCAGGGAGTTTGCTGAACAGTTTTCGGAAGTCCTCATTGCGTTGTTTGTATGTGGGACTCAGCATCTGCCGAGAGGTTTGGGAATGGGAACCTGAGTGCAGATTCCAAGCCCCTATTTGGCCCCCGAAAGCTTTCAACCCCTCTCCATCTTCTCGGCCCTTGGGGCCTCTCTGCTCATAATACACATATCACCATAAGGTCACCTGCCACTTCCTCACTTTTAAAAAATTTATTTATTTTATGTGTATAAGTGTTTTTCCTACATGTATGTGTGTGCACCATGTGTGTGCCCAGTGAAGGTAGAGGCCAGAAGAGGGCATCTGATCCCCTGGAACTGGAATTACAGGCAGTTGTGAGCTGCCACGTGGGTGCTGGGAATCAAACCCGGGTCCTCTGCAAGAGTAGCCTGTGCTCTTAACCACTGAGCCATCTCTCCAGTCCTTACTTACTGACATCATACATGAGCTAGGCTCTGTGCAAGGTACCACCACCTGCATCAGTAAATCCTTCTCAATTCCCAAAATCCCTTTGGCCTTGCGAGACTGGGCTGCTGCTTCTCAGGAAGGGAGAGGAAGGCTCAGATAGGTTAAGTGACTTGCCCAAGGCCACTTAGAGAGCATAACAGCAGGCATTCCATCTGGTGTGCTACAGAGGCATCTCATGTGCATCTGTAAGCATCACCCACTCCCTGACCTGGGGCTCCCTGTAGGCAGACAGTCCCTCCCATACCTTTATCAAGCCCCATGTGCAGATACTCACACTGTACCAGCTCTGCATCTTCTGCAAGAAAAAGAGGTAAGTCAGGAGGAGCCTGTAGTTCGTTTTTTTTGTTTTTTTGTTTTTTTAAAACTCTTTTATTCTTTGGGGGGGCCTGCCACCCAGTTCCCAAGTAAATACACAGATATTTGTTTTTACTTATGAATGCCCAGCCTTTGCTTGGCTTATTTCTAGCCAGCTTTTCTTTTTTTGAGTGGTTTTTTTTTTTTTTTGGCAGGGTTTCTCTGTGCAGCTTTGGAGCCTTTAATGGAACTCGCTCTGTAGACCAGGCTGACCTCGAACTCACAGAGATCCGCCTGCCTCTGCCTCCCAAGTGCTGGGATTAAAAGCGTGCGCCGCCGCCACCACCACCACCACCACCACCTGGTGTCTAGCCTGTTTTTCTTAACTTAAATTATTCCATCTACCTTTTGCCTCTGGGCTTTTACCTTTCTCTAGTCTAAATACCTTTCTTTACTTCGTATTCCATGTCTGGCTGTGTGGCTGTGTGGCTGGCCCCTGGTGTCCTCTCTCCTTCTCCTTTTCTCACTCTTCCCTCTTCTCTTTTCCTCCTCCTATGTATCCTCTCTGCCTGACAGCCCCGCCTATCCCTCTCCTGCCTCGCTATTGGCCATTCAGCTCTTTATTGGATCAATCAGGTGTTTTAGACAAAGTAACACAACTTCACAGAGTTAAACAAATGCAACATAAAAGAATGCAACACATCACTGCATCATTAAACAAATGTTCCACAGCATAAACGAGTGTAACATATCTTCAACTAATATTCCACAACAAGACTCCTTGTGTTTTCTGCCCTTGCCTCCCTCTCCCAACCCCACCTGAGCTCACACCCACCTTACTGTTGCGGATGAAGTTCCGGCTGCCCAGGCTCTGGGTGCTGGGGGTCCCAGGCACACCCCCCTTCTCTGAGGAGCTATCAGACCCCTTCTCCACCATGGTGCCTGGTTCTGGCTCAGGAGCAGGTGGAGGCCGGCTTGGGGGCAAAAGCTGCAGCCGTTTCCGAAGAGATGGGGAGCTGCTTGGTGAGCTCCGGCCAGAGTGGGGTGTGGTGCTAGGAAGAGAGAGGAAGGGGAGTAGGTGGGGGAAACAGGCCAGGGGCAAGGATGAACCTGATTTTGAAGGTGCGTCCATCATCTAGTGGCTCTGCCTGCCCACCCACCCACCCATCCATCCATGCACCCATCCATCCATGCATCCATCCATCCATCTATCCACCTGCCTGCTGCTTATCAGTCCGTCCATCCATCCATCCATCCATCCACCAACGTTGCCATCTACCTATCAGTCCTTCCACCCACTCATCCATCTGCCAAACCTAATTTACGCATCCTCTATCCACCTATAGCCTATCCACCCACACATCCACCTGCCACCCACATACTACCCGTCCATCCATCAATCCATCTATCCTTCTACCCACCTCTTCACCCACCCACTCACCTACTTCCTGTATCTCTGATCCTAGAGCCTGTCCCTGAACATCCCTGTGCCTCTGCTGCTTCACCGTGACCCAGGGAATGGTGACCATACATCTAGTTGTTTGGGGGATTAAATCACCATGGATTCAGGGGATTGAAGTCAGGATGTCAGGCTTGCATGGCAAATGTGTTTACCCAATAAACCATTCCACTAGCCCAAACCTGATAACTTTTAAACATTATCTTACTAATTCATTCATAAAGCAAACCTTCACAAACAAATGACACTCAAAATGCAAATCTTTCTTTTTAAAGTGTTATTTATTTTTATTTGTGTGTGTATGTTGTTTATGTGCATCAGATCTCCTGGAGCTTGAGTTACAGGTGGTTGTGAGTCACCATACAGGTGCAGAGAACCGAACCCAGGTTCTCTTAAAGAGCAAGACAGGCCACTGGGAGCCATGTCTCTAGCCCACACAGCATCTTTTTTAATGCCTTTCCTTTCCTTGCCCATATCTCTAGTCTGTCCACAATCCCACCACCTCTAAACCCTACTTCCATTTTTCCTTTCATTACCACGTCTCTTTGTTCCAGCCTCCATTCCTTCCCCCACATAAGCCACAGAAGTTTTCTTTTCGTTTTCTGCTCCTGTCCCCTCCCCACAGTCTCTCCTCACCTCCAGCCTGGGAAGCTGGTAACCAGCTGAGTCAGTTCAGGGTTCTCTAAGCCTAGACTTTGATGTGACTAGGTCCTGTCACTTCCCTGCCCCATGTCCCTCCTGGTTGTTCCTCTTGTTTTTTAAGCTCCCAGGATCATTCCTACATCAGGGTTTCTGCATCTGTGGTCCCCTCCATCCGAAAAGCCCACCCACAGCTTCAGCCAAATCTCTCATCTCTTCATTCTCCACCCTCCTCTTCCAAGGTCCCTTGGAAGCGGCCCCTCCCCCCTTCACTCACCCACACTATCTACACTCACCCTGTTCATTTGTTTATTCAGTTTGCTTATTGCCTGCCCTAAAGCGTGAACTTGAGGAAGTCTTGGTTGCTATCTGTATCCCTGGCACCTGAACTAGAGACAGGGCACACAATTAATGCTTAATAAACACTGTGGGACTGAATGAACAGTCCTGAGCTGGCTGGAACCAACTCTGACAGAGACCTGAAATACAGCTTGGTTCTGGTGAGTTCACCTCCTGCCGGAGGCAAATGTTAAGCAAACAGAACATTCTGGCAACTGTGCAAACACTAACTGTAATACGGGCAGTGGCGGTGAGTGGCAAGGACTTCAAAGGGACATTATTGTTGACTTCTTATCGGGATTATGTCAAGCACTCCAAGCAATTGATTTTTATCATTGCTCAAAAACACTGTGCTTGGTCCCGTGACCATTCAGCTTTACAGTGGAAACTGAGGCTACAAGCGAGACGCACTGGCAGAGGGAGGCACAGCTGGTTTCTGGGAAGGATTGATCTATTTTGGAGTGCAAGAGGCATCTCCTCTTTCAAGAAGTTTTTCAGAATTTGGTTCTCTCCTTCCACCATGTGGATCCCAGGAATCAAACATGGGGGGGGGGGGAAGGGGGCTGGGTTTAGCAGCAAGCTCCTTCACCCACTAAGCCATCTTGCCACTCCCAGGATGTTTCTTCAAATGTGTATCTCCTTTCTGTAATCTTTAGTACATGCCGGCCCCTCTGGTCCACAATGTCCTTGCTCTTCTTTGCCCTACCTTGGTTTTTTTTTTTTTTTTTTTTTTTTTGCTGAGCTGGGAATTCAATTAAAAACCTGGTATATGCTTAGTGGACATTTACCACTAAGCCACCCCCCACCCCCATCCCTCACTGAGGGACTCTAGGCAGGAGCTCTACCACTGAGCCACACCCCAGCCCCTCACTGGGGGATTCTAGGCAGGGGCTCTACCACTGAGCCACACCCCCAGACCTCTTTTACTTTATATTTTGAGGCCAGGTCTCTCATTAAGTTGTACAGATTGGTTTTGAACTCACTCAGTACTCAAGGCTGGGATTGAACTTTCAATTGTCCTGTCTCAGCCTCCTGAATAGTAGCTGGGATAACAGGCCTGCGCCACCATGCCTGGGTGGGGTTTTTGATAAATTTTTTTTTTTTTTTTTTTTTTTTAAAGCCAAGGTCTGGTTGGCTTTGCTTTTGTGATCATACCAAGAAATCACTGAGAAGCTGTAACAGGCTTACAGGCCGCACTACTGTTCCTTGGCCTTGAAAATTCTTACGCACACTTCAAGACTCTGGTGCACCCCCTCCCTTCTGCAGGTCTCCATACCCTACGGGGCAGCAGTCATCCAGCTGTGACTTTTCTGTAATGACAGTTCCATGGGCTTCTAGGGACAAGCCTTGGAGATGTCTTAGTTCCCACTCTGCCCTAGCCCTGCTTGGATGGGGTGCAAGAGAGGGAATCACATGATTCTTATAAAGTAAGTTCATTTTAGTAAATTATGTGACAAAGTAAAAGACATAAACAGTGGCCTGGGCCATTACCTGTCCCCCTGGGCCAACCCAGTGCCTCTGGTCACTGTGCTGTGGTGTCTGAACTCAGTCTGTTCCAACATACAGCCCAAGAAAACCTATGGCCACATGGGGCATGTCAAAGCCTTCCTGGTACTCAGGTTTTCCCACTCTCCTTACCCCAAGAAATCCCACAGCTCTTCCCTGGCCCTCATTGGCTGAGCTACCTCTCCCCTGGTTCCTGCTTTCCCCTCTCCCTTCTGCCCATATGCTCTTTCCCCCTGGATATAAGAGGAACTCACTCTTGTGCTCAACAGACGTATCTCCATGCTGTATTTGAAATCGTATAGCCCCTTGCTGACCCCTCACCTGCTCTGTTCTCAGAGCACCTGACAGCGACAGGCTGCCCCTGGCTCCGCAGCCTTCTCCACATCGCCTAGCCCATGAGTAGGCACCACCAAGACGTGAGCGAAGCGACCATGCTTGCTAGTTCCCTCCCGGAGCTGGATTCAAGCACACTTGAACTCAAAGACTCAAAGGCTTCCAGTCTTGGAGCCATGGATGCCTCCCTGGGGGGCGGGGTCTGCACCTTCCCCAGCCTCGCTTTCACCTGGCATTCTCACCTCCTAGTGCTACTTGGAGGCGATGTGACAAAGAAGCCATGTGTAACGGCTTTCCCTTCCCACGGTTGAAGAAATGGAGTGGTAAACCTGCCACCAACCTTCCTGGAGCTGTCCAGGAAACTATGCTGACCCCGGAGAGACCTCAGCTGGTGCCATAGGCCTTCCTGTCGCTGCAGCTGAAGCTGGAGACACAGTGCAGGCAACAGATTCCAACTATCTGCCAGCTGGGACTGGCTGCACTAACCAGGGGGCCAGAGCATCAGAAAAAAAGCCACAGAAATCAGGACAATAGCCTTCCACCTCCTGCCATTGCAATAAAGCGGCACAGTCCCCAGGACACTACCACCAACAGCACCAGGAACTTGTTTGAAATGCAGATTCCGGCCAGAGGTGGTAGGAATGCACTCCTGGTAATGCAGTACTCCAGGGCTGAGGCAGGAGGATCACAAGCTTAAGACCAGCTTAGGCTGAATAGCAAGATTCAGTCTTAAGAACCCCAGAGTTGGGGGTGTGTAGCTCAAGGGCCTTGAACCCACTGGTGAGGGCTTGGGGGCATGGCTCATCAGCAGACTGTCTAGAAGTCAACAGAAGCCACCCATCAGGAGCTGAGGGTATGGCTCTGGGTTAAGAGTACTTGCCTAGCATGTGCAAAGCCCTGGACTCCATCACCAGGATGGCCACAAAACAAAACAGAAATGTAAATTCGAAGGCTCTCTTCTGCCCTCCCCACCAGAAACCTGAACTTACAATTGAATACACACTGAATCTTGACAGAATCATTAGCACAGTGAGGGTTACTTAAGTGAGCCAGACTGCGAAGGCTTAGCTGGGCAAGGCTCCCCGAGGCCAAGGGCTGAGGACAAAGAACAGAGCTGGCAAAGTGTGGGAGAAGACAGTGTGAAACACACTCGGGACATCAAGTTCAGAGCCAGGACTGAGGCTGGCAGGTCTGAGACTAGCGGATGGCCAGCAGAGCTGAGGAGGGCACACAGGCTCCCAACGCGGGCCTGAAGATCCTGGGCCACCGTCCTGGTTCTAGGGAGAAGGTGACCCTTCCCTGTGGCCTCTTCTCACCTCTGGCCTATTCTGAAGCCCCAGGTCTACTGGAGGGAAGGCAGGAGGCACAGACAAGCCAAGCTCATCCCCCAGTTCCTGCTCCTGGGTGGGACAAAAAGGAAGTCCTCAAGGGCCGGAGGCAGAGCCCTAGGAGGCAGAGCCCTAGGAGGCAGAGCCCTAGGGCGGCCCAAGCCTGTCAGCTAGTCCTGGCAGAGGGAAGAAGGGAGGCGTTAGGAGTGGTGAGAGGAGGACCGTTATGGGGCGGGGACTAAGGAAGAGATGGGTTTCCCTTGTGCAAGATGCTCAGGCCTCCTGGGCCTCAGAAACTGCTCCAGACAGAGGAGCAAGAACACACAGGTGTGTAGGGAGGGAAAGTTGGCTGGGGATACACAGTGTCATTGGCAAACCTGGCTGCAGGTAGGAGAAGCCTATCTCTCCCACCTGTCTGTCACATACATAAACAACCACAGCAGCCGGGTGGTGGTGGCGCACGCCTTTAATCCCAGCACTCGGGAGGCAGAGCCAGGCGGATCTCTGTGAGTTCGAGGCCAGCCTGGGCTACCAAGTGAGTTCCAGGAAAGGCACAAAGCTACACAGAGAAACCCTGTCTCGAAAAACCAAAAAAAAAAATAAAAAATAAAAATAAACAACCACAGCATTGTAAGTATGTCATATTCATACACAAAATGTCAGGAAAATTACACACGCGTAGGTACACACACACACACACCACAAACATGCTATAGTCACACAGAGCCCCAGAAGGAATTCCAAATTAAGAGAAACACAGTAAGTTCAAGATAAATTAGCTTCACATATACAGCCACAGGAAAGTTTTAGAGAAACACTGAAGACCAGAACAACAGCAAAAGCCGCAAACCTACACACACATCACCTAGCCACAGCACACAGTGACCCAGACATACATCCCTAAGGTAAGTTAAGTCATCTGGTCAACCTGCACATCCTGCCTCTCCCTCTGACTTCAGGGTGTTCATCAGGCAGACAAAACACAAAGGCTAGTTCCCAAGGGATGAAGACTGGAATTGTCAGCTGTCACAGTGACAGAACCCTGACATTCCCATAGCCATGGGGGACTCAGGAATAATGCAGATAGTGAAGTGAGGCCTGGGCGGACTTTACAAGGCAGTTAAGGTTACACCCAAGGCCCCAGTTGGGAGGGTCCTCAGCCAAGAAAGCCACAAGGGGTCTCTCTGTCTCTCTTCACAGACAAAGCCACAAAGGGCCTGAGAGGCACACAGAATCTCCCACACACCCAGAGACACGCAACAACGCCACAACTGGATACATAGGAACCTTCCCACGGATGCCACAGACACACAACAATGTCACAGGTGGACACATACAATTTCTTCTTGTCCACCGAGTCAAAAGACTTTCAAAGGTGGATGACAGGCACACAGCCGCAGATTCTCAACCACATGCACACATACTAAATCACAATGGGGGCTCACACAGCAGCAACGCACAGAGACCCTTGGAAGCACAGGTGTAATTCATGGTAAATTACAGGCAGAGCCAGCCAAGGAATATTGTAACTTCTGTACACTTGGAGCCCCAAACCCACCTCAAGACACTCCAAAGTCACAATGAGGCACAACCTCAGAATGTGTAATTTGCACATGGCGCCACAAAGAAAATGAGACAGGCCTCTCACACAACCATGGCGGGTCCAGAAGCCCCAGATGCACTCAACCCGGTAGCCGTCACACAAGACGATAGGTAACATGCAGAGAGCCACACAAACACTGCCCCAAAGCATCCCAGCTGTTACACACACACACACACACACACACACACACACACCCCACACTCAGAGCTCAGGCACTTCCAAGACACAATCACAAACGGAAAACCGCGGGCACAGGGAATGAAGCAGGAGCGGGGGTTCAGGTTGGAACACACACGACCCCCACCCCGCCTAAATCTCAGACTCAAAGAAGCTCCCTCCCCCAGCTGCCACGAAAAAAACGAGGACCACCAACCCGAGGGACTGCTGGGCCTGCCAGTACTGAGGGGGTGGGGCTGCTCGCGGTGGTCCCTTCATCTGGAAGCTTGGTCGGCCCTCATCAAGAGGGACGATCCAGGCCTGGGGGAGCACCCGGCTGCCCGTGCGCGTCCCAGGCCGGCAGTGACGCCCCAAGCTCGGGCCTCGCCGCCGGGCTGCAAGACCCCACGCACTGCGAGACACGTGTGTCCACTCCCGGTCCCCATCGGGGTCGCTCCTACATGCACGAGCTTCGGGAACCCGCTCCAGTCCCCTGCCCGGGCCCGATCACGCCGCCGTACCCGCTCCCCACCCCGAGATCCGGTCCTTACTCGAACATGGATGCGGCGCCCTGGCTGCAGGGCAGAACCTAGCCGGCTGCGCTGAGCTGGGCCTCCCGGGCCTCGCCTGCCTCGGCCGCCGCCCCCACCGGACCCCGCGGCCCGCACAAAAGGCCGGAGCCGCCGGAGGCCGCCGCGGCGTCAGCGACACCCCCTTCCTGCTCCCGCCCCGCGCGTCACGGCGCCGCCCCCGCCGGGAGGGGGACCTGGACGCAGAGCGCGGGCCTCGGCCTAGAAGGCTTGGGAAAGAGTCCGGCTGGGAGACCTGCACCGACCAGTGGACAGAAGACAATTTCATTAAAATTAAGCAGCCTGGGCCAGGCGTGAGAGCGTACGCCTGACATCTCAGCACCCGAGAGGCTGAGGCAGGAGGATTGCCGTGAGTTCGAGGCCAGCTTGGGCCATATAATGAAGTTCAGGCCGGACTGGAATACAGAGTGAGAACTTGTCTTCGAAACAAACAAGCAAACCAACAAAAGGAGTCTAACCGCCCTGTCTTCCCCGGCTTAGAAGAGTCCCCGGGAGGAACCGGAGAGGCGGGGTGGAGAGGTGGTATCAGGCTGATGCTGGGAAGAGCAGGTCTGGGGCGGAAGTTTGGGGGAAACCGCAGCTGGGGGGCGGAAGGCCTCTGCCTCCTCTCCCCACCCAGTCCTCCAGCCTCAGTTCCTGCCTTAGAAGCTTCCACTTGTGTGGGGACTTCCCCAGCCTAGTCCTGCAGCCCAAACCAGACTCCAGCCCACCCCTGAGAGCCTGGGCAAGTCCCTCAGGCCTGGGGAGCCCACTGCTCGGAAGCAAGGGGTTTCCCCCAGAACAGCGCAGGGGCAGGGCTCATCAGCACTTCTGATACTGGGAAGCTTGCCTAGCCTCAAGACGGGAAATGACCATACATTGCAGTGTAGGATGAGTTCTCGTGCCAGCCAACCCTGCACCCACTCTGCAAGCCAAGGGTGGTTGTCCTGGCTGGAGAACAGTGTGAACCCTAGCTTTGGGACCCAGATGGCCAGCCCAGGGGTTTCTCCCGACTCCTCCCCAGCCTCTGGTCCAGCTGCAGCAGACCTGGTCCTGCCTTGGTCAGCTTCCATTCCTGCCCCCACTCTGTTGCCACTTGCAGCCAGAGAGCTCGTGAACAGCCAAGTCCGTCCCTCGGCTGTAATATCTAAGTGCTCACCTTGGTGTCCAGAGCCCTCCTGATCCGGCCCCTTTCACCTGTCTGACCTCTTGCCTCCTCCTTTGCCTCCTCCTTTGCTCATTCCAGGAGTCAGCCTGCCTCCCTGCCCCTCCCACTTGCCTTCGGCCTCAGGACCTTTGCACTGCTAACTGACCCTTCTGCACTAGGAAGCTCTTCTTGTACGCCTCCCTTCCATCCTTCCGTGTTCGTTGCTCGTTTTATACTTCCGTTGCTCGTTTCCTCTTTGAAAGACATTTGCTTTGGTGGTGAGGGCGTGGGGGTAGGGTGAAGAGAGGGTCAGGTTTTCATTGTGTAGCCCAGGCTGACCTCAAACTCACTGTGTAGCTGATGCTGGCTGGCCTCGAACTCCCCCCTACCCTCCCCACAGACAGGGTTTCTCTGTGTAGCCTTGGCTGTCCTGGAACTCGCTCTGTAGCCCAGGCTGGCCTCAGCTCACAGAGATCTGCCCACCTCTGCCTCCGGAGTGCTGAGATTAAAAGTGTGGCGCACGCCTTTAATCCCAGCACTCGGGAGGCAGAGCCAGGCGGATCTCTGTGAGTTCGAGGCCAGCCTGGTCTCCAAAGCGAGTTCCAGGAAAGGCGCAAAGCTACACAGAGAAACCCTGTCTCGAAAAACCAAAAAAAAAAAAAAAAAAAGTGTGCACCACCATGCCTAGAAACCTTTCCATTTTTAAGTAGAGAACATTTATTTATGTTAAATGGCCATCTGTGTCCCTACCCATATACATTAAGTATGCATTAAAAAGTCTCTTTAATTTGTTTAAATATTCTGAGTTATATCTAAGGACAATGGAAAGTCATAAAGGGTTTAAGTGGGAGATTTGCATATCAAAAGATCACTCCGGACTTCTCCTTTTGGTTTTGGTGGTTGGTGGTTGGCCATTTTAGTTTTTTTTTTTTTTTTTTTTTTTAAGATGAATTAAAACTGTTAAGCTGATGTGGTGGAACAGGCGTTGGAGGCACTTGGGAGGCAGAGGCAGGAGGGTTGCTATGAGTTTTAGTGCAGCTTGCTCTACATAGAGAGCTCAGGTCTGCCAAGGTTATATAGTAACTGTCTCAAAAA
The DNA here is from genome assembly GCF_949786415.1 of Peromyscus eremicus. NCBI lineage: Eukaryota > Metazoa > Chordata > Mammalia > Rodentia > Cricetidae > Peromyscus > Peromyscus eremicus. The sequence goes on along the minus strand of NC_081416.1, from coordinate 156,782,570 downwards.
AAAAAAAAAAAAAAAGAAAAAAGAAAAGAACAACAAAGGCAGGATTTTGGAGGGAGGGAAGGACTGACTAGCTGTTAAGTCCCATGCTATGGTGCTGTCATCCTCGCACTCTGGAGGCTGAAGCAGGAGGATCATGAGTTTGAGGTCAGCCTGGATTATCATGCAAGACCCTGTCTCAAAAACCAACAGTCTGAAGAGCTGACTCCATGGCTATGAGCATGTACGCTTTTGCTGAGGGCCTAAGTTAGGTTCCAGTACAGACACATGCATGGAACTCCATCTCCAGGGGATCCAGCGCCCTCTCTGGCCTCCACAGGAACCCACATGTGCATGCACAGATACACATGCAGACACTTTTTTTTTTTTTTTAATTAAATACACACTTAAAAACAGATAAACTTCAACAGCCCAAGCGCCTCTTTTCTCTGCCTGAGCACGCTGAGTACCTACTGCCTTGAAGTCAGTGTGGGTCCCTCCTGGGCAATTTTGCAACATTGTTATCAACAAGCCAGCCTACTTCTTAGTGTCTTTGAAAGAGGTACACAGCCAATCCCTATTGTATCCTTTTGCAGGCTGTTTTTCCTCCTGCTTTTCACCCTTGTTTCTGAGACTTCTGGGTGGGGCAGACTCTGCTTCCTCAACATTGGTTCTTCTTAACCATCGTCTGTGGCTGGGCGAAACCCCGACACATGCTCCTTTCTATTCAAGGCCAGTCAGTCGGGTTCTTTCCTTTTCTGCCCCTCTGCCCTTGAACCTTTTAGTTTGCATCTCCAGGGGTAGAGGTAGTTTTCCTTTGCAGAAGTTTTGTGTTCTGGCTGGTTTTGTGTGTCAACTTGACACAAGCTAAAGTCATCCGAGGAAGGAGCCTCAGCTGAGGAAATGCCTCCATGAGACCAGATGTAAGGCATTTTCTCATTTAGTGATCAATAGATGGCCCAGCCCATGATGGGTGGTGCCGTCCCTGGACTGTTGTTGGTCCTGGGTTCTATAAGAATGCAGGCTGAGTAAGCCAGTAAGCAGCACCCTTCCATGGCCTCTGCATCAGCTCCTGCCTCCAGATTCCTGCCCTGTTTGAGTTCCTGTCCTGACTTCCTTCAGTGCTGAACAGTGCTGTGGAAGTGTGAGCCAAATAAACCCTTTCCTCCCCAACTTGCTTTTTGGTCATGGTGTTTCCTCGAAGCAAAAGAAACCCTAAAACATTTTTGTTTAAATATTTTTCCCACCTGTCAGCCACAGCAGGAAATAGCTCTTGTGATGGCTGGTGGCACATTTAGAAATATGTCTTGTCCCTGGAGATGCCGGAAACCACACTTATTCTCACTTTGCCTTGTTCATGGTGTTATTTTCAATTTTTAAAAGTGAATTTTAAAAACATTTTGTTGTTTTTGAATATAGGTGTGTGTGTGTGTGTGTGTGTGTGTGTGTGTGTATGTGTATGTGTGTGAATATGTTGCATGTGATTGAGTCCAGAAGAGGACAGGCATCTCATACCCTGGTGTGGAGTCGTAGGTGGCTGCAAGCTGCCTGATGTGCGTGCTGGGAACCTAACTCAGGTCCTCTGCAAGAGCAGTTCATGCTCTTAGCCTGTGGACCATCACCCCAGCCCATGTTTAATGTCAGCCTATTTCCTTGTGGGCACCAAGTTCTGTTTACAATTTACCACCTTCATTTCATAGCCCTAATCCAGGTCCTGACTCACAGCCTGTGCTAGTCTTGCTGGCAGCATGCATTTAGACCCACAGCCACTGCTCCCAATGCACATTCCTGAGCTTTGCGGGGCTGTGATGGGTAGTTTTGCTGGTTTCATTGGATTGATGCACATCCAGAGCGCTAATGAGTGCTGTGTCTGGGAGTGCATTTCCAGAGTCGAGAAGAGTAGCCTCGAATGTGTGTAGCTTAGTTCTGAGCTGGGGGCAAAAGAGAAAGAGAGCATGGGGCTGGTATTCCCGTCTCTCTGCTTCATGATCCTGAAAGATGTGAGCAGGCAGGCAGCCTCCTTCCTGCTGCCACAGCCTCAAGATGCTCCTCCCACCATACCTTCCTTGCCATGATGGATGGTGCCCTCAAACAATGAGCCCAAACAAACCCTTCTGTAATTTCTTCTTGTCAGGTATTTGATTACATGTAAAAGAAACATAACTAGTATACATGTCTATTTCATAGCTTCAAATCTAGACTCTGTGGGCTCAGGCTAGACTCTAATTGCTCTTCAGCACACCAACCAAAAGGAGCCTACACTTGAGCTTAGGTCATAGGAAGAGACAAGACAAAGAAGGCTCCCATCCCATTCCCGAGTCTGACCTGTCCTGAGATGGACACTCCAGGTCCTGGGTCTTCAGTCTCTGAAGGCGTGGTGGATTTGGGGTGCCTGGAGGTGACTCCACATCACTAGATGGAGTTATGTGAATAGCAGGCACCCCCAAGAGCCTCCAGGATTTAGGGGATAGGTCCTGGACACACTCAGCCTGTGTTTGCTGCTCAGCTGGAGAACCAGGTGAGCCCTGGTCACCACCCTGGGCCCCCTGGGGAGCCCAAGGCAACAGGGGCAGGAGTTCAGCCATGAGGAGGAATTTGGACAGCAATGTGGCCCCTAGGGGAGAACAAGAAGAGGTAAAACAGAGCCCCTGTCCAAGTACAATTGGGGGGGCATTATGGCAGAGATCTGGGTGAGACTCCCACCCCTGCTGACATCCTACCATCACGACTCCGAGCTCCCGTTTCTTTCTTGGCATACTAAAGGCCCTCTAGAGATAAAATATCCCCGAATGGACAGCCAGTGCTGAGAGCCATGCAGAGCCCAGCTCAGAGCTCACGGAGTGCTCGGCAACACAGCTGGTCACGTGCCCAGGCTGGGGGTCTTTCCTAAGTGTCCACTACGGCTGTACCCTGAGGCCCAGACACCATGTCCCCTTCACATACAAGGCCACGAAAGAGCCAGGCCTCGCTGGGCTTCATGGCTAGCCAAGCTGGGACAGAGAAAGGCAGACTCTAGGACTTTCCTTCCCTGGTGTTCTCAATGTCTCAACCAAGACGAACAAAGGGAAGGTGGCCCCGAGGTTGGCACAGCTGTGGGGGAAGCAGAGCTTGTGGTTAGAGCTGCTTGGGTCTGGCAATGCCAGCCCAGAGCCTGTCTGCTCACGGGAGAACACAGCAATGGCTTCTTGCAATCCGGCAGACCGGGAACAAGGGAAGGGTGACCGCGAGGGCTGGGGGGGTCGGGGGGGGGGGGACGGGACCAAAGGTGGTTTTTCTTAGTTTGAGGAGGACCTTGACTCCCAGGCCCAGCTTGGACCTTACCAGCACACTAGAGCCCCGAGACTCTACCTTTGAGTTCTTCTTCTGTCTCACAGGGTTCAGACTTCTAGGATGAGAGAAGACCGGGCCCTTCCTTCTCTCCCTGAGGTGGGCCAGGCCTGAGACTCCTGACCTTCAGGCCGGAACAGCATGTCTGACTGGAGTCCTGTTACCTCTGGCCAGCTGTTCCTGGAAGAAGTATAGAGCGAGGGGGGGGATGGGGGAGAATGGGGGGGTGAGCGGGGGAGGGGGGGTATTCCTACTACCGAGGGCACCTGGGAAGGCCTCCCTCCCTTCTCTCCTTCACTGTGCCCTTCAGGCCTCTGATGATTTCTCACGAATTAATGAGGTGCTTTTCTCTCCCTTACCCATATGTGTGAGTGCCCTCGTGAATGCCTCTGTGGCGTGGTGCTTTGAATGAGAACTGTCCTCTATAGGCTGGGGTACTTGGAACACCTGGTCCCCAGCTGGTGGCACTTTGGGGCGAGGTTGTGGAGGAAGCATGTCACTGGGGCAGGCTTTGGGGGTTTATAGCCTCACGTCACTTCCAGTCTCTCTCCCTTCCTGTTTATGGATGAACACTAGGCCTTTGCGGGATGCTTTCGTTGTAAACTACAGTGCGTCCTCTGCATTGTGTCTCCCTTCTCCACAGTCAGGGGAGTGACAGGGTCGTGAGCTTGCCCGCAGGAGTCCCAAATGAGATGGGGTGGTAGATTAAATGCCCAGAGCTGTGTCCTTTCTAGAAGTCCCCACATGAAGATGAATGTGCAGACAGTGTGCCCTGACAGGATGTCTTCACTCCCAGGTGGGGGCTCAGCTCAGCAGCCTTGTCTATTCCTGTAAACAATAAGCTGTACCAGGGTGTCTCCACCCTCAGTTACAGCAAGATTTGTATCTGTTTCCAGCCAACTGTGGTCTTGGTTGTTTCTTTGTTTTTTGGTTTTTTTTTTTAATCTTTTCCTGAGTACTCCCACCCATGAAGTTTTGACATCTTGCCACACCTCACCCACATTCTCTGTATGTGAAAGACTTCTGTATCAAATGTGTGTGGTTTGAGCCAGACCCTATCCCACCCTTACCACTTTGTAAACTCTAGAGTTGTTTTCATTTTTAAGAAGGGGTCTCAGTATATCGCCAGGATGGCCTTGAGCCGATGACTGCCCTGCCTCAACCCTCCGAGGGTTTGGGAATGCAGACCCACACCAGCCATTACACAGGCTCCGATTCCTTTGATGTTCCACACTCAGGTCCTATTCATGTCCCAGGAATTCTGAAGCGTCTCTGCATGCTCACCAGGTGTCTTAAGCGGTCAGGTCCTTCTCAACCTCCTTCTTGGTGATGTCCTGAGAAAGCAAAGGAAGGCGTGAAACATGGACGTTCTGGTGAGTGGATGCTTGATTCCGGGCAGATCCTGTGGTCCTGGTGAAACTTTGTGGGTTGTTTTAAGCAATAAGGTGGGACCACCAGAGACAGACTCAAGCCTGTGTGGGGACAGGTGACAGATTACAAAATGGAAGCACACTGAGCTGTCTGTGGCCACGAAAATCCTAAGCTCTGGATGTGTTCAGTGTCACCACACCCACAGTGCTGGGTGCTTGGTCACTGAGACAGTCATCATAACAATGTCCCAGGCTTTCTCTTTTTCCACTGGACTGGTATGCTCATTGTCAGCTGATTTCTAGAATAGGGATTAAACTGGACCTGGCGATACAGGCTTGTAATCCCAGCCACTTAGGAGACTGGAGCAGAAGAATTGTGAGGACATGGCCTGTGCGAGTTACAGAGAGAATTTAAGTCCAGCCTGGTCAACTTAGAAAGACCCTGTTTCAAAATAAATAGTAAAAATAGGGATGGGGCCATAGTTTAGTATTTGAGCCCTTGCTTAGAATCCCCCAGTGAGGAGTTGGGAGTGTGGCTCAGTGGTAGAGTCCCTGCCTAGAACCCCCCAGTGAGGAGCTGGGGGCAAGGCTCAGTGGTAGAGCACCTGCCTAGAATCCCCCAGTGAGGGGCTGGGGGCATGGCTCAGTAGTAGAACCCCTGCCTAGAATCCCCCAGTGAGGGGCTGGAGTATGGCTCAGTGGTAGAACTCCTGCCTAGAATCCCCCAGTGAGGGGCTGAGGGTGTGGCTCAGTGGTAGAGCCCTGCCTAGAATCCCCCAGTGAGGGAGGGGCTGGAGTATGGCTCAGTGGTAGAACCCCTGCCTAGAATCCCCCAGTAAGGTGATGGGGTGTGACTCAGTGGTAGAGCCCCTGCCTAGAATCCCCCAGTGAGGGGCTGGGGGCATCGCTCAGTGGTAGAGCATCTGCCTAGCACATGTTGAGGCCCTAGGTTCAAACTCTAGCACTGAAAAAAGAGAGACAAGAAAATGGGAATTAAGCTGCAGACAAAGTCCTTGCAGTCAGTCGGTTTACAGGCCTCATTTGCCAAGCATGGGCAGTGTTAAGAGACTTTAGGAGAATCTGAGGTGATCCCATAAGTAACAGGTCTTCCCAGGCTGGAGCAGGCACCCGAGTGTCCAGTCACTGTTGTAGGAAGTTATTACTTTATGTTTCCAAGGGAGCGTTGACATGAACTTGATGGTCACGATCTGTCGTGACACCCACACTGTACAGGATGCTGGGAGCCAGATGCTGGGGACCAGAGCCAGCACGAGCTAACCTTTCTAGAACGCCTGTCATTTCCCGGTGTTGGGTTTGTTGAGCTCAGGGTGTTTTTCCACACTGCTTACCAGAGAAGGTCTTAAAGATGAGCCGGTGATGCCGGTCTGTTTGCAGGGGAGCAAGGCTGGGAGAGCTGCGTGAGGAGCCGCTTCCTCCCGCCAGTCACCACCATCAAGAGGTACAGTTGCCTTGGTAACCTTCAGAAGACCTTGGCCCACAGTCAAGGCAAAGAGTAAACAAGTAGCAACAGCCAGGTCTGTGGTAACAGTAGTAAGGCTCTAACATGCCCCGCTGGGAAGTGAAAGCAAGGATAATCCCCACCCCCCACCCCCGCCCGGCTCCATTACCCCCCCCCCCCCAGGAGATTCAGCTACCATGTCCTCCTTCCCAAGCTGCACGTGGTCTTGGGAGGGATGAAGTGTACAGGAAGTGGAAGGCTGACTGGGGTTTGGGACTTCAATGCCTCTGCCCTAGAGTTGTTCATGCTCCCGTTTGTAACCCCAATAAACTCGCTGGCTTGGATAGACTCTTCCTCTTTTTTATTCCGTTTTCTTATTTATTCTTTGTGTGCGTACGTGTTTAACTCTGTGTGTGTATTCACATAGCACACATGTGGAGGTCAGAGGACGAGTCGGTTCTCTCCTTCCACCATATGGGTCTCCAGGATCGAACTCGGGTTGTCAGCCTTGGCGGCAATCACGCTCACCCTCACATCCTGCCAGCCCCAACGAATAGAACCTTTCTTTAGGCTGTCGGTGCCCTCTCTGTCCAGAGCGGATGCTTCTTCCTGCGTCCCAGTCACACTTTCTCAACAGACTTGAGTGATCACTGTGTGTCCACAGTCAGGTTGCTGAGAACTTTAATCCAGCTCTTACTTGGTTGGTCAGTTCCCCCCATTTTATGGATTGCAGTTATATGTATTTGGTTTTGCTTTTAGAAAACAAAAAAAGTTTTATGAATTCTCACGCTGAGCTGGAGAGATGGCTCAGCTGTTAAGGGACTTCGTTGCCCTTGCAGAGGAGCCCAGCACGCACAGTGTGGCTCTCAGCCCCCTGTAACTTCAGTTGCAGGGCATCCAATGTGTTCCTCTGACCTCACTGGGCTCCTGAATGCATGTAGTGCACATACATGCACTCAAGCACACACACATGAGATAAAATAAAGAGATAGTTTTAAAAAAGAAAGCCTTGGCCATGTGGGGCCCTGGCAAAATGATGGACAAAGGCAGTTTTTTAAAGGGAGGGTTGTTTAGACTTGCATTTTGGGAACGCAGTCCGTCATGGTGAGGAAGGCGCATGGCAGGACCGTGCGGCAGCTGCTCACAGCATCCCCAGTCGAGAAGCGGGAGGGATGCAGGCACTGTCCAGCTCGCCTTCTCCTTTCTATTCTCTCCAGGACTCCAGCCCACATTCAAGTCGGATCTTCCGTTGCCCAGCTAAACCCCTGTGGAATTTCTGAATGCAGTCAAGTCAGTTATCAAGACTAACCAGGCATGGTAGGACATGTTTTTAATCCCAGCACTAGGGAGGCAGAGGCATGCTGATCTTCCTGAGGACAGCCTGGTCTATATAACAAGTTTCAGGATAGCCAGAGCTATAATATAGTGAGACCCTGTCTCAAAACACCAAACAAATTAAACAGATTAACCATCGCAGAATGGACTTCTCCCTCTAGAACCATGAATCATGAGTCAAATACATTTCTGTTCAGTCGGAATTGTCCAGTCCATTAAACCCCCAAAGAGAAAGATAGGCCCCTCTCTCAACACCTCACATTACACAAAACCCCGCTTGTGTGGGTTACCCTTTGTGTCACTGTGACCAAAACACCTGCCAGAAACAGTTGAAGGGAGACTAGGTGGATCTGGCTCATGGTTTCAGGGGATTTATGTCTAATGTGGGGAGGAAGTCTTGGGAGAACAGTCTGGCAGGCGTCTGTGCTGGGGGATCCTATTTCATGGTGAACCGGGACATGAGAGAACAGGACAGGAAGCTAAGAGAACACCATGGGAAGCAGGCTTGGTTGTGACCCTCAATGGTGCCCCTAGCGACTTATCTCTGCCAGTCACGCCCCACCTCCTAAGAGCTCCATAGCTTGAACATTGTGTCTGGAGTTGGGGGACACAATGTTCAAAATATGAACGAACCAGTGGGGCCCATTTGGGATTGACACATCATCTGCTCTCAGAATAAAGTGATAGCTTGGCATGGGAAGTCTGTTCTCAAAACACTTTCTTGAAATTTCCATTTGGAAGCTCCCGAGCTCTCCTTGACCATGCACTGCCCTTCACTGCCGCATAGGACCCAACAACAAGGCTCTCAGCTGATGCCAGACTAGGTTCTTGGACTTCCCAGGGTCCAGAACTGTATGGAAAGCCAAGTTCAGTTGAAAATGAAATAGATGCACACATGTCATAAATGTGGCACAGAACGGAGCTGGCAAAATACCTCCTTAATTGTATTTACTTATTTGTCGTGTGTGTGTGTGTGTGTGTGTGTGTGTGTGTGTGTAAGCTCTCTCCTTCCACCACTGCAAGCCTCAGGGACTGAACTCAGGCCATCAGGCCTGGCATTAAACTCTTCTCCCCACTGAGTCATCATGCCCACCCTCCAATACTTTGGCCAGGGTGTTGAAGATAAAGCTTAGGCTCCTGAGCACTGGGGCCAGGCTGCCTAAAAGATGTCTGGCTGCTCCTGAGACTGTGCATCCTCGTGCCTAAGTTTCCTGTAAAGTGATAATAAAAATGGTACCTCGTTCAAATTTTTTTTCAGGTTTGGTACATATTAAAAACGAATACAGATGGATATTACTAAAGTTATTATATTTTTAAGACAAAGACTCACTGTGTAGTCCAGGCTGGCCTCAAACTTATGGTAATCCCCCTGCCTCAGCATCCCAAGTGCTGAGACAACAGGGAGCCACCATGCTTTGTTAACAAAGTTAAAAGTGTCTGTTTGTTTCCCAGGGGTGCTGTGATAAAAAACCACAGGCATAGGTTTGAAGCAGCAGACGTGTGCCTCCTGGAGTTCTAGAGTTGTCAGTAGGCGTCATTCCTGACTGCCCTGCCATTTCCAGGCTCTGTGGGCTGGACATGCCTTAGCTTGTGGCTATCCCATTCTGACTTCTCCTTCAGTCTTTGCACAGCACCCCACTCCACCCCCGTGTCTCTCATGAGGACATTGGGTTTTTTGTTTGTTTCTTTTGTTTTTGTTTGTTTTTTAAATTTAACTTTTTTTTTGATTCTTTGGGAGTTTCACATCATACACCCCAATTCTGCTCACCTCCCAGTCCCCCATATCCTCCCCTGCCTCACCCCTCCACAAGGAAACAAAACAAAGCAAGCAATCAAGCAAACAAAAGCAAAAACCAAAGCCAAACCAAACCAGAACAGAACAACAACAACAGCAACAAACCACTTTGCTCCTCCTTCTTTCCTGCCTCTCTAGCACTTCTTCAATTGTCCTGGAGGCCTTGGAGGCCTTGGTGTGTCACATGGTTATAGCCTTGTCTTAGCAGCTTTACTAGCAAATGGTCATTGTGATGGGTCACTGGTCTGGTTCAAGGCCTCTGGTTTCTGGTACATCATCATCACTGGGTCCTCACCAGAACTCCTCTGGGATATCTTGTGGTTGCCCCAGTCTTGGAGATCTTACAGGTATCGTTCAACATGACCAGTCCCTTCATGAGCTCCGGCAGGTCCTGGATGGGGTAGATCCTAGGGTGGGCCAACCCAGGGCCTGCTGTGGGCCTGGGTGGTAGCTGAGCTGGTCAGTCCAGGCCCTCATGAGGACATTTATAGTTAGATATAGTTCCTTTTTATTTGCTTGGTTTTTTGTCTTGTTGGGGATGGGGAGCAGGGTCTCATGCAGCCCAGACGGACTGTGAACTCACCATATAACTGAGGATGACCCCGAGCTGGTGGTCTTCTTGGTTCATCCTCGAGTTTTGGGATTACAGCTGTGTGCCACCATATCTAGCTTTTGTTATTGCGTTTAGTCCTGTAGGAAAATCCAAAACAGCTGCAATTTGGGACCCTGAACTTACTCTCCTCTACAGAGATCCCTTTTCCAAATAGGGTAAGGGCCACAGTTATTCACTGTAAGACATTTTGGGAACAGAGCAATTCAACCTGCTACAACACTCAAGTGAAGACTCTAAATGTCCACTAAAAGCTACATATCTTAAAAATTATATTAGCAGCTGTCTTTGTAGTGGCCCCAAGCTTGAAAGAACACAAACGTCTGATAGAATGATTAAGGAAATTGTGATACATTCATAATATAGAATACTATGCAGTAAGGAAAGGGAGCAAATTTGTTACATGCCTCAGCATGGGTGCTTTACCACTGACACAGCTCCGGGAAGGACTGGGGGTGGGGAGGATGGCTCAGCATGTAAGAGCATGTGCTGCTGCAGAGGACTGGGAGTTGGATTCCCAGCACTCACATGATGTGGCTTACTCCATGATGTGGCTTACTCCGTGACGTGGCTTACTCCGTGACGTGGCTTACTCCGTGACGTGGCTTACTCCGTGACGTGGCTTACTCCATGACGTGGCTTACTCACATTGAGAGAGTGAGACAAACATCATTTTAAAGAAAAACTGCATTTCTAATAGTAATAGAATAGAAGCTGAAATAAGTTTCAGTAAAACTTAAAATAGTCTTCAAAATAGCTCTTAGGGAAATGCAAATAGCCAGCTAGGACCCTGGTCAAGGCGACCCCACCAGGGTGGGAAGACTGCTGGCCAAGAAGTAGTTATGATAAACAATATCTACTGGGCTCAAACATTCTTGGACAGTGTCTGGGAACTCTCCAAACGTCCTTCGACAGCCGTTGTTGATGAAAAATTCTCCTGCACCCAGCCAGTAACCTAACCTTGTAACGCCAAAGCTTGTACCTCCCCAGCTTGGGTTTTTTCCTTTAAAAACCCCTCACCCTGAGAGCCCGGGCCGTCCTCCTTCACCTGGCTAGCCAGTGTGTCGGACGAGGACCAAGCCCGGGCTTGTAATAAACCCCTTTGTGCTCGCACCAGATATTGGCTCTGTGGTGGTCTTGTTTGGGGGCCTTGAGAGACATGGGCATTACAACATGATGTGGCTTACTCCGTGACGTGGCTTACTCCGTGACGTGGCTTACTCCATGATGTGGCTTACTCTACTCCTCACATGATGTGGCTTACTCCATGATGTGGCTTACTCCGTGACGTGGCTTACTCCATGACGTGGCTTACTCCGTGACGTGGCTTACTCCGTGATGTGGCTTACTCCGTGACGTGGCTTACTCCATGATGTGGCTTACCTGAAGTGCCTGTAACTCCAGTTCCAGGGGAATTGAAGTGCCTCACCCATACAGGCAACCACACTCACACGTACAAATCCACACACAGACTGACATAAATAAGCGTAACTTAAACTACAATTTTTAAAAAATCTTTACATTTTTCTTTCCAAATAGAATTGCTGCTATGTTCTTTCTTGTAGAATTGCACCTGGCCAGCAAGGGGAATTCAGAAATGCTGTGCCCACTGCCACAGCAGAGTCACCTGTCTCTGAGGACAGCTGTGGTGAATCTGCCTGTGTTCTTAGTGCAGGAGGTTGAGGCAGCAAGATAAGGAGCTCGCCGGGTGGTGGCGGCGCTCGCCTTTAATCCCAGCACTCGGGAGGCAGAGGCAGGCGGATCTCTGTGAATTCGAAGCCAGCCTGGTCTACAGAGCGAGATCCAGGAAAGGTGCAAAGCTACACAGAGAAACTGTGTCTCGAAAAAAACCAAAAAAAAAAAAAAAAAAGATTAGGAGTTCAAGACCAGCTTGGGTGACATGAGACCCTGCCTCCAAAAAGAAAGAAAGAAAAAAGAGTCTATAAAGCCAGGAAAGAAAATGTGCCCGCAAAGACGGTCTCAGACTCAGCCAGCAGAACACAAGAGGTAGGTCAGCGGTGCTGAACAGATCAACAGCCACTTGTTCTGAGTGTGAAGAGTGAGACAAACTCTGGCAGCTGGAACCAGCTGACAATGAGGTCTGGCACTAGAGGAGTCAACACACACTTGTCTGGGCAGGAAGCAGCTTGTCTGCCAGGGACGAGGCAGGGCTGAGGGCAGAGGAAGGTGCAGACTCTCTCAGCACAGGGTCCTGTAGCTCAGGACCGATGCTAGAGGTCACATGGTTCCTGTCACCAGGAAAGTTTCCTGTCAGGAAGAGACAAAGGCTCTCCTCTCTCTCCACAAAGCTTCTGATTAGATGGCATGAAGGAGGACAGTCCCCTCAGTCACGCATGAGCCACAGTAACTTAAAGGCAGGCGCAAGAGGTGGCCTTAGAGGTAGGGGTCTGTAACCCCAGCACTCAGGAGGCTGAGGCGGGAGGAATTATAAATTCACGGCCAACCTGGGCTACATAGTGTTTTGTCTCAAAACAAACAAACAAACAAACAAACAAACAAAGTAAGGGCTAGAGAGTTGACTTGGCAAGTAAGAACACTTGGTATTCTTGCAGAGGAGCCAGGTTCAGTCACCCACACGATGCCTCGCAACCATCTGTAACTCCAGTCCCAGGGGATCCAAAGCCCTCTTCTGATCTTTGCAGGCACCAGGCATGTTCTCTGTGTACATAAATACATGCAGGCAAAACACTCAGACACATAAAAACGTAAAATAAACAAGTCTAAAAAACCCAAATCCAACAGAGCCCGTGTACATGATAATAATGGACCGACAGGAAGGACGTTGGAGAGAACTTGCTTCCCAGTCTTGGTGTCGCTCAAGGGGAGCGAGGGCTACTGACAAGAATGGGCGAGAAGACGGAACTTGTGTGAAACAATGGAGTGTGGAATCCAACCGAGAGCAGAAATGGTCAGTCCGAAGACACCAGAGGAAAAAGAAGAAACACACAGAGAAAATAAACAAGGCCCAGGTGACGGGATGTTTTTAAAAATGAGCAGCTGTAGGTCTGGAAAGATGGCTCGGTGCTTAACAATCCTGGCTGCTTTTCCAGAGGACCCGAGTTCAGTCCCCAGCACCCACACCAGATGACTCACACCTGCCTGTAACTCCAGCGCCCTCTTTGGGAGTCCAGGGACGCTGCCCTCGCATGCACATATACACATAAATAAAAGTAAACTTTGGAAAAAATGAACACTGATAATACAGGAGAATGGACCACTTATTGAAAGTTAAAAGGAAAAAAAACTTTCAAACGAGAAGCAAAGATCTAGCTGTGTGGTATTTGCGAGACAAATCACAGACACATGGATGGAAGGACAAGGAGGAAATAATAACATGAAAGGGGGCGTGGCTTTAACAGTGGACAAAAGCAAAGGCATTCTTAAAAGCACCAACTTTAAGGGGTGTGGTGGCACATATCTGTGATCCCAGCACTTGGGAGGCTGAGGCAGAGGATCATGAGTTGGAGGCCAGCCTGGGCTACACAAGTCCCTGCTTCAAAATAAAACAGGAAACAGACAACATGGATAGGGCAACGCGGAAGTTCACTTAATGGGGGTGGGGGGAACATAGACTTGGGTGCACTGATAAGCAAATTTTATACAATTAGGAGGAGGACATATGTATTCTTTTATTACGTATAGAAGACCGATAAAACTTCAGGTACACTGGTGGGGAGGAGAGGGAGGAAGAGAATGGCGGTCAGGGAGGAAGGGACTTATCCAACAAATATGAAAATATTGAGTGTATTTTAATCAACTTCTTGTCAATGTATTTAAAACTTAGACACAGTGGTCCAGTTCCTAGGAATTATTGAAATGTACTCAAGAAAAACAATCATAAGTTACATTAAAATTCAATAATTGAGCTACTAATCACACACACACACAGACACACACACACACACACACTCACACACACACACCCTTGCAACTCATGTCACCATTTCCACACAAACAGACCGACCGAAAGGTTCTGAACCAGGTTTCCAAGGGAACGGTAATCCCATCTAAATGAAATGCTCTCTAGAAAGGAAAGGGAGAGCGACTCCCTGGTCTGCCTCCCAGGTTGGCACTCTGCTCTCTGACCCTCTTCTTGTCTCACCCCCCCCCCCCAGGACTGAAGTGGGCAGAGGTTAAGAATGAGCGACCAAGGGGAACTTTATCAATGGGAAATGAACAATTTGAGCGGAGGAGACCACAATTAAATGGAACCCTAGGATGTGAACTCTCGGTAGCTGCAAGAGGCTGGCAGAGAGTTTGCTGACACACGTTAGAAATGTCACCGTCTCGTAGATCTCCACGAGAGTCACAGGCTCAGAGCAGCAGGCCTCAGAAATGGCAGATCTTAGAGGGCAGGGCACAGCAGCCAGAATGGATTCTCATCTGCAGTGGGAGCATAGGGGCTCAGAGGCTGAGGCAGGAACGGGTTTCCTTGACTTTAGCCACAGGACCTGTCTTGGAGGGTAGAGCAGTTGGAGCCTCAGTGAGTTCCCTACCTGAGGAAAAGCCTCAGGGCCTGAGTCTATACGAAGGCTGTCACCTGTTAGGTTTTTTGTTTTGTTTGAGACAAAGTCTCTCTAGGTAGCCCTGGCTGTCCTGGAACTCACTATGTAGACCAGGCTGGCCTTGAACCCCCCAGATCTGTCCACCTCTGCCTCACAGGTGCTGGGGTGAAAGGGGTACACCACCACTCCCAGCTTCTTACTAGTCTTGAGGGCAGTTTCCCATCTCCTCTATCCCCTCCTTCATCTTCTCCTGCTCCAGTGAGGATGGCTGAGGATAAGCAATTGGAGGACTTTGCTGACGAGGAGCCTCTGTACCTTGTTATAGACAGCCAGGGGTGCCCGGATCCGCTGGGTCTGTGCAAGCAAATGGGGCGGAGAACGCAACCAGTCAGGACAGAGCTGTCAAACCTGGAGTGAGATGAGGGCACGCAAGCCTGCCAAGAGCCTCCCAAACCTAGTCTGTGGCTTGGTTTCTCTTCTCACCAAAGCAATGGCAGGCTAGCACGTACTCCACCACCGGAAGGGCACCCCAAACAGTTCACACTAGAGTTTGAAATAGTTTGAGCTTGCACCCGCCATGTTCCAGCCACCTTTGCATTGGTAACTACTACCGTGTTCCACTCCGTGGAGCGGCTGCGTGCCGTGGTCATGCTGGGGCTGTCTGATCTTAGATCACCGTGGGCTTCAAACACAGCTTGTTCCTGGCCCCTATCGGACTCAGGGCTTCGGGACCTGGTTTTCCCTCTGTTCCCAGCTGCCACTTAGGATAGCAGTCAGGGCCCTTCTAACCCCTCAATACCCCATGGTTTCAAAATCTGACCATTTTGTCAATTTTCATTGTGGGAAATATTAAACTCATAAACATAGATGCAAATACAATAGATAAAATATTAGTGAACTATAGTTCACAGACCAATTTATGCCAGGAATGTAAGGATGGCTTGACATAGCACATCAATAAATGTAACCCAACTAATTAATAGATGAAAAGATGAAAAAGAAATCTAGGCAATTCCACACTGATGCATAAATAAAATCACCCAGGAAACTAGAAACAGGAGAGTAGGTGTTAACTGGTACGAGAGGGGTGAGAAGCAGCTCAGTGGTGAAGAGCACTCACTCACTGCTCGTGCAGTTTCCAGCACGCACTTCCGGTGGCTCGCCACTACGCACGACTCCAGATCCAGGAGATCTCTTCTGGCCTCTGCATGTACCTGCACACACACTAATTTTAATCTTAAGAAAATTAAGCTAGTAAATGAAACATCATCTACAAATGTTACATGAAGAGGCAGAGTCTTAGTGGTCTAAAAACTGAACATGGAGAATAACAGAAAAGATAAGAAAATTGGAGTATAAATGCAGAATTTCAAGAAATAGGAAATAGAGTAGAATAGTAAGTAAAATATTAAAGAAACACTAAAAGGAAATTTCCCACAACTGAACATGATTGGGGCGGCCTGGAGAACACTCAGTGCGATTGATAAGCCGTAGGAATGATATTTGAAAGTGTTCAGTTTACGTTCCAGATGGTAGCTGAAAGGACCCTGGCAGTTTGGGGGTGGGGGTGGGGGTGGGGGTGGGGGTGGAGGTGGGAGTGGGGGTGGGGGTGGGGAGGAAACCAGCTGTTTAACTTAGACTTCCAGTGAGAGTAGCCATTTTGCCAGGTGACAGCGGCAGCGTAGGCGGCCCACGCCTTTAATCCCAGCACTCGGGAGGCAGAGCCAGGAGGATCTCTGTGAGTTCGAGGACAGTCTGGTCTACAGAGCGAGTTCCAGGAAAAAAGAACACGAGTAGCTGTTTGGGGGCAAACAGTGTCTTGGCTCAAAAGATCAGTGATTACCCGTGAGCATTCTTTGAGGAGGCTTCTGGAGGATATTCCCACCAAGGAAGAGCAAGTGAACCAATGCAGGCAGAGGCTGCCCGAAAAAGACACGTCTGGCTTGGAGGCCGCAGAGGCTGACTGGCTAGGAACCTTGTAATTGTAGAGGTGGAGTGCTGCAGATGGACAGTCAACATTATCTCAGCCTGTCTTCAGTCTTCGTAATAGCCGTGCATTAGCGACTTCCACGTCTGACCTAATGTCTTTGAGCTCTAGGTAATGTGCTTAGGAATGCTGTTGCCTAGGAGACCACTGGCTTCCAGACCCCAACACTAAGAATGTTAAAGACGGAGTCTGACACCTGCAGGAGAGCTATGGCCCTCCCTGGTGTCACCTGCTAACCTCAAGGCCCCACCAACGTGTTTGGTACAGGCATTGCTTTATGTATGGCTGTCTCCTGTGACTCTTGAAGTTTATGTGACTACTTTGACAGTGGAGCTTGTCATGTGGGGTAGCCTGAGTCTGTGTTCCTGGGCCATGACCACTCATGTTTGGCTCAGATTAAATTATCTCTTTTTATGTTTTATTTTTTTTTTTAGAGATTTTTGTTTTTACTTATGTTATGCATGTCTTTGCCAAGTGTGTGAAGGTGTCTTCATAGGACAGAAGAGGACGCTGGATCCCCTAGAGGGGGATTTACAGGCATCTGTGAGCCACCTAACGTGGGTGCTGGCAACTGAATACAGGCCATTGATAGAGCAGCACGCATCCTTAACCACCGAGCCATCTGTCCAGCCCCTCTTTTTACGTTACAAATAAAGTTACTATTGTGCCACAGTGGGCATGTGGGGGTCAGAGGGCAACTTTGTGAAGCCGGTTCTCCCTGTCCACCCTTACGTGGGTCCTGGGGATTGAACTCAGGCCGCCAGGCTTGCTCAGCAAGCGCTTTTACCTGGTGAGCCATCTTACCGGCTCTGAGAAAAACTAGCCCCATTCCCTCTGGAGCAAGAGTTGTGTTTTGAGTTGATCCCATGAAACAGAAACGGAGGCTAGACACAACGTGATGGTGAAGGAACATCCCAGCGCTCCAGCGTGGAGTGGAAGGGCAAAGATGAAATTCTTCAAACGGGAGAAAAGGGTCCAACTCTGGGCGGAAGGGTAAACAGAGAGGGCTGCTCCAGAGGGAACTCTAAGAGCGGTGCACACACGTCTCAGCTTGACGTCTGTGTGCCTAGTGACATGATACAGTCACTGAAAATTAATTCAATAAGACTCATAGGTATCAGTTTGGGGAGGGAAGTCGGAGAGGGATGGCGCCGTGGTCCGAACGCCCCCTCTAAAGTCACTGAAAATTTAATTGCCATTGCAACAGCGTTAAGAGAAGGCGCCTGTGGGCGGGAGGTGGTCGTTCAGAGTCTCTGTCTTCAAGAATGGATTGATGCCATCACCATAGCGACCTGTGAGCTACCTCCAGGTGGGTTCCTGATTTTTAAAAAGTGTGACACACACACACACACATTCAGGGCCAAGAAACGATCAGTGGGTACCGTGCCCGGCGCACAAGCATGGGGACCTGCATTTGTGTCCTCAGGACCCATGTAAAAAGGTGGCCATGGTGATGCCTGTCTGTAGCCAGAGCCCTGGGGATGGAGAAAGGCAGAAAACAGGGCCTCACTGCTCAGCCCCTCTAGTCAAAATAGCAAACTTCAGCCAGGCCTGGTGGTGCACGTCTTTAATTTTATCATTTGGGAGGCAGAAGCGGGTGGATTTCTGTGAGTTCAAGGCCAGCCTAGTGCTCGATTTACACGTCTACACTTTCATGCTGAGCTTTTCACTTGGATCCCCGGGGATCCAGGCTAAGGCTCCTGTGCTTATTGACTGAGCCATATCCCAATCCTAAAAATCTGTTCGGTTTTTTCCTTTTTGTTGTTGTTGACACAGAGTTTCTCTGTGTAGCCCTGGCTGTCCTGGAACTTGCGCTGTAGACCAGGCTGGCCTCAAACTCACAGAGATAGCCTGCCTCTGCCTCCTGAGCTCTGGAATCAAAGGTGTGTGCCACCACCGGGGCTAAGTCGAAACACTGTCTCAAATAACAATAACAATAAATAATAATCTCATCACACCCCAGGTCAGGAAAAATCGTCTTTGGAGGTGGATGCCCACGAATCAGGAGTTTTTCTTTTTTCATTTATTTATTTATTTATTGGCTTTTGGAGACAGGGTTTCTCTGTGTAGTTTTGGTGCCTGTCCTGGATCTCGCTCTGTAAACCAGGCTGGCCTCGAACTCAGAGAGATCCGCCTGGCTCTGCCTCCTGAGTGCTGGGATTAAAGGTGTGTGCCACCACATCTGGCTCAGCTGAATTTTAAGGTTGATGGGTTTTGTTATTGCATTTTCATACATATGTCTCATTCATTACAATTTGTTCTTAACTACATACACTCTCCTCTATTGCACACCTCCATCTCCCCATCTCCCTTCTCCGGTTCCATTTCTCTCCCCCGTATCGTTTTCTTTTCTGTTTTAGAATGGCTGGACGTTAAACAGGACAGGGGTGGGGGGGTGGGGGGGTTGGAGGGGCAGGGACTGAGACAGAGTTAGCTGTGTTCTGAACTCACTCTGATCCTTTTGCTTCATAGATGGATCATTATGATCCCAGGATGTATAACCCTGACTTTGAATCAGAAAAAATAGCTAAAGATTTTTAAAAATACATGTATTATATATACATATATTTATGAATATGTACATACATACACATAAAATACATATATTCGTGTGCATAAGTTTATGTATACCAGTGCGTGCATACAGGTACTGGCAGAGGCCAGAAGAGGGAGTTGGATCCCCTGGAGCTGGGGTTACAGGCAGTTATGAGCTGCTACGTGGGTATTGGGAAGCGAACCAGGTCTTCTCCAAGAGCAGGAAGCAAGCATTCTTAACTACTGAGACATCTCTCCAGTCAGAAACAGGCATTTTTAAAAGCTCCAGCAGCTCTCACGCATAGTCAAGGATGAGAACCACTGAATTCGGGTGCTCTTCCTCGTGTGCGCAGGAAATGCCTGAGAGTCAACAACGATGAAGGGATTTTACAAGTCTGGAGTTAACACCACCCCCACTCCCCCACCTCCCCAGGGATCTGATTTAGGGCCCTCTGGCATCTGGGCCACAGCAGCCAAAGCACCGGTGGAAGGCACGGGAATCGTGGTTCTTGTGCCCTCTAGTGGTCAGAATAGACCTAGCAGCCCCGGGCGGAGAAGCTAATGTAGGCACCTCCACCCCACCCCACCCCACCCCAGTGCTCTTGGAGCCTTTGCAGAGTCCTCCTTTGTGCTCCCCCCCCCACCCCCCCCCGCCTCCAAGCCCAGCATGCTCACACCTTGACTTTGGCCTTGTAACCTGAGCAGGCCTCATCCAAGCTGTCCCAACTTTAAAAAAAAATGTATTTACGTGTGTGCACACGTCTATGTGAGCTCCCCACCCCCCCGTGTGTGTGTGTGTGTGTGTGTGTGTGTGTGTGTGTGTGTGTGCCTGCCCATGGAGGCTAGAAGCGGGTATTGATTCCCCTGGAGCTGGCGTTACAGGTGGTTGTGAGCCACCATATGGGTGCGGGGAAACAAACCCAGGTCTTATAGGAAGAGCCGTGAGTGCTCTTAACCACTGAGCCATCTCTCCAGCTCCCCTGGTCCATCTCAATGCCGCACCCCAATTTGCCAGCTTGGTCTGTGCTGGTACAATCTGCCCTTCCCTCCCCGTCACCCCACCACTTTACAACCTTCTTCTGTGTGTACTTCATTTTGCTTTTATGGTTTTTGGAGCAATTTTAATTCCCAGTTTATTTTCACAAAAGAAAACAAAATTACAGTTGCAAGACAAAAACAAACCAATCAAACAACAACAAAGTGTTAGTTTTATTCTTCTAAGATTGTCTTCTGAACTGTAGAGGCACACATAAATGGCTGCCCAACCTGGGACACGTACATCCACATACAGCCTGAGAAAGCTTAAAAGGGGGGTTCTAGCCACAAAAACAGAGCCAAGAACAGCTTCATACTTGGTGTCTCTCAGGCAGGCTGTAGTACCGAAACACGTCCCGTGGCGGCGGCATGCATGCTTGAGCCGCAGCATGGTGGATCCCCACAGTCTCACATAAGCCACGGTACAGAGAAGTGTCTCCCCGCTGTGTACTTCGTGGCAGATTTAGGGGTTTTGTTCTTACAGACGAAAAGGGTTAAAGACACACAGTAAGGACAGATTCAGACAAAAAGGACTCTAAACGGGTCACAGTGTGTTTGAAAAGTGTGCGTACGCTTGTGAGAGAGAAGAGAAAGGGTAGAAACAGTCATAGGTTAAAAAAAAAAAAGATTGCCAGGCATGGGCGGTGGTGGCGCACGCCTTTAATCCCAGCACTCGGGAGGCAGAAGTTCCAGGAAAGGAGCAAAGCTACGCAGAGAAACACTGTCTCGAAAAAAAAAAACCAAAACAAACAAGAAAA
Organism: Peromyscus eremicus; assembly: GCF_949786415.1. NCBI lineage: Eukaryota > Metazoa > Chordata > Mammalia > Rodentia > Cricetidae > Peromyscus > Peromyscus eremicus. The sequence goes on along the minus strand of NC_081416.1, from coordinate 156,761,857 downwards.
AAAGATTTAAAAATAATAGTAAAGTCCTTAAAAAGGGAATAGAGTAATAAAAAATTATGATAAGCCATGTAAAGATGGAAAATACACAGAGTCTGGATTCTATATTTTATTGTGTTGTTTTTAGATTTTTTTTTACTGTTAATGGGCAAATGGTAACTGCTGAGAGACATTTGATTGTGAAAGCTACTACATTAAACCAATTTATATATTTTAAAATTATCTTGACTCCAAAATGTAAGTCAAAAGTTATGTCTCTTTCGGGGAGAGGTTGTATTTTTGTTTCCACAGAAAAGAAGCGTCTGTGGATTCATTCCATGTTGAGGAAAATCAGGTTTGATAGAGGAAGACCCCCTGAAATCCTGACTACAGACATGGGAAAATAAACCTGAAGTAAAATACAAGACACTTAATGTATATTTTTCCCGATCAAACACAGAACAAAAAATTATCTTTGGCTGGCTTATGTACAACACACAGTTTATATTTGTATTAATACAGATATGTATGTTACTTTTAAACATTTATATATTTTTCAGAACAAGGGGACCAGACACCAATAAAAACAGCCCAGATGATCCAACATCCAAAAAAGCTTCAAGGCTGCTGACTGAGATGATCCAGCCTCACAAAATACTCCAGCCAAGACTTAACAATTACCTCAGGTTCCCTCAAAGATTACCAGCGTCCACCAATCAGCAGGAAGTAGTTTAGAAAACTGTGCCCATATTTTCAAAATATTGCTTATAAATGTTTTCATTTAAGAAGGGTTGGTTACAAATTGTTATTAGTCATAGTCAACCTCTTTCTAAAAGAAGAAAGGGGGATATGATATAAAAATGATGGGAAAGGGTAGATTATTATGATTGAAAAAAAGGGTAGATTATTGAATCTAATTTTATCTAAAAAACAATTGTTAATCTCAAAATATTTTACATTGGTATGGATTTTAGTTTATTGATACAAATTTAAAGTTAATTTTGTTATACTGTATGTATATTTCTACTCTTGTTTAAGGTATTGTGTTTATGTAGTTCAATTAAAAAATATAATGTGTAATTAAGAAATACAGATTAATAGTCATCTATAATTGTCAAACTTATATTAGATATGTTTTCATATATGGAGATATATTTAAATAGATAGATGGTCCTCAAACAATTCAAAGACCTACAGAATATGGCATTTAATTTTTTTGTTTGTTTTTTGTTTTTTGTTTTTTGAGATAGGGTCTCTCTGTGTAGTTTTGGTGCCTGTCCTGGAGTTCACTCTGTAGACTAGGCTGGCCTCGAACTCACAGAGATCCACCTGGCTCTACCTCCCGAGTGCTGGGATTAAAGGCATGCACCACCATTGCCCGGCCTTAAAATGTTTTAATAACTTAAACTTTTCATGACAGTGAGACACATCTACTCTTGGCAGTACCAATCTACTTCAGAGAAGATGATGGGGATCGGAGAAACTGCATATGCAGTTTATTTTCATTATGGCAAAAGCTGGCCATGTGGGCAAAGAAACTGCCCTTACTTCAATTGCTGACAGTTACTGTCCTAACTGGACCAGCAGGACACAAAAACAGTGACTTCCAAACTTTGCCAAGACAAGGAAGGACAGTCCCTCAGAATTCCTGCTTCACAGGAAAGTCTGTCAGATATGCCAGGCCTGTAGGCCACAGTTGGATGCCCCAACGTTACAGAGCAACTTTGGGTGACTGTCCAGGCAGCCTGATGTCCCTGTCATTAGGTAATTTCATCCTTCTGGAGTCTTTGATGGAGCTGAAGACTAGATAGCTATAGTTATAATTTTTCTTAGTTATGATGGAAGGGTAAATTAGATACGAAACTTTGGACTCATCAAGATAGGATAGATAATTAAAAGATAGGATGAATAATTAAATTCTCTGATTTTGTCAAATAGAAATAAACTGGATATTGCAACTGTAATTCTTACTTGATGACTGTTTTGTTGTATATAATTTTACTATGTTAAAAGTTAAAACCTTCCTTTTTGATTAGACAGAAAGGGGGAAATCCAAATCGAGTCAGCTGCTGCTCCACTCTCTGCTAGGTGCATGCTCCTCGTTTCAAAAGGGCCTGTGCATCCCTTGGCCCCGTCTTTATTTGGATCACATACCTTCCCAAAGAAAACTCTGCCTCTTGGACCCAAACACTCCTTTCAGTTGGCTAGCAGACCAGTGACAGGATTCCCATAACACACATAGCATGCATTCCCAACCCCCACCCCAGACAAAGAAAAACATAAATGCTTAAGTAAATGCATAAATAAATGTGTAGCTAGAGTTTTCCTGCCTGGCCCACAGTCAGGACAAATCTGTTACCCGCCAGTCCCGCAGCCACTCAGACCCAACCAAGTAAACACAGAGACTTATATTGCTTACAAACTGTATGGCCATGGCAGGCTTCTTGCTAACTGTTCTTATAGCTTAAATTAACCCATTTCTATAAATCTATACCTTGCCACATGGCTCATGGCTTACCGGCATCTTCACATGCTGTTTGTCACGGCGGCGGCTGGCAGTAACTCCCTTTCCCTTCCTGTTCCCTTAATTCTCCTCTCTGTTAGTCCCGCCTATACTTCCTGCCTGGCCACTGGCCAATCAGTGTTTTATTTATTGACCAGTCAGAGCAATTTGACATACAGACCATCCCACAGCATAAATGGGTGCTGTCTTAATCTGCTATATGTGTGGCAATCTATTACATAGCCATAAAAAAGGAATGGTTTTATAGGCATCACTGTAATAGGCCCCCTGAGAATGGTAAGCACCCCACAGACATGACCAGTGACTGTTGTCCACCCAGGCAAATGTGCCTGCTTCCGGAATCCGGCTTCCACAGGAAGGGCCACAGGGATGTATCAAAGTCTCATAAAGACTATTCCAGCTCCTCCTTTCTTCATGGGTACACCTCTCTTCACCATGTGGTGTGGAAGCTGGGGAGGAAGTCAGGGGGGTTCAGTCTGTCTGAGGTTGTATTCTCCCAGAGATGAATATCTTATAGGATATAGGAATATAGGAATAGGATCTCCCTCTAGATGGAGACACTCCCTTATTGCCTCCCTTGAGAGTTGAGCCAGCCCTAGAAAGGTGGGTTCACCATAAGATCATGTACTTTTTCTCTCCCAAAGAAATACAAAATGTACAGTTCAGATAGAAAGAAAACACCACTAAATGTAATACTGCATCCAAGGCATGTGCTGGAAAAGATACGAAGATGAGCACAATTAATGACAGGTCTTGGACATCGTGTTAGGCAGCTGCTCACAGTGACCATAAACTAACACACGGATCATATAGAGACATGTCTCACATGTGTCCCGAAGCCTAAGTGATGTATAGTCCAGGAGATGAGGGGCCAGCATTTGCTCCTGCCTCAGCCAGACCTCCCATCCTGTTGTCAGGTCTGTGTGCAGCCTCAGATCCAGCTACACCCTTGTTCCTGTGTTGTGGGGTATTTGTACACTGTGCGAAGATGTATTTCTGTGATTGGTGTCATAAAAAGCTGAATGACTAATAGCTAGGCAGGAGGTAGAGGTGGGATTTCCAGGGAGAGAAAGGAAGAGGAGGAGGAATCTAGGCATGGAGGAGAAGCCAGGAGACTTGGAGAGGAACAAGGTGGAGTGGCCAGTCAGATGGGGAGGAAGCAGGATGGGCAGTACAAAGCAAAGGTAACTGAGCCACATACAAGACATAGATTTAAAAAATATGAGTTAATTTAAGTTTTAAGGACTAGTTAGGAAAAAGCCTAAGCTAAGGCCAAGCTTTCATAATTAATAATAACTCTCCATGTCATTTTTGTGAGCTGGTGATCTCAACAAGAAAGTTCATCTACATTCCTGTGATGGGCATGATTGCTCTTGCAGAGGACCTGAGTTTGGTTCCCAGCACCCACACTGGAAGGCTCTCAAAGGCCTGTAACTCCAGTTTCAAGGGATCTAACACCTCCTTCTGGCCTCTGTGGGTGCACACACACATATGCATACATAAACAATTCTTTTAAAACATAACAAAATAAACTGATGAGATGGCTCATAGGGTAAGAACAATAGCCATGAAGCCTGATGGCCTGAGTTATGTCCCTAGGACCCACATAGTGGAAGGAGAGAACCAACTCCTGCAAGTTATCCTCTGACCTCCACACATGTATTGTTACACACACACACACACACACACACACACACACACACACACACACACACACAGAGAGAGAGAGAGAGAGAGAGAGAGAGAGAGAGAGAGAGAGAGAGAGAGAGAATAAATAATGGTAATAATTTTTTAAATAAAAGAGAATAAGATAAAAATGGTGTTCTATCATGTAAACATTTATTCATTACTGATGAGTCTGCCTGCTCAGTTATTATATTTCCTTTTTGGCTGATTTTTTTTTAAAAGACAGGTTCTGTCTTAGTCAGTGTTCTCTTTCTGTAAAGAGACACCATGACCAATGACGACTCTGAGAAAAGAAGGCATTTAACTGGGGCTTGCCTATCCTTTCAGAGGTTTAGTCCATTATCACCAACATGCCAGGAAGCCTGGTGGCATGCAGCCAGACATAGTGCTGGAGAAGTAGCTGGGAGTTCTGTGTCTGGATCCACAGGCAGGAGGAAGAGAGTGACACTGGGCCTGGCTTGCCTACCCCCAGTGACACACTTCCTCCAACAAGAGGAACAACACCTCCTAATCCCTCTACCTGATGACCAAGCATTCAGATATACGAGCCTATGGGGGCCATTCTTATTCAAACCACCACAGTCTCATTATGTAGTCCAAGCTGGCCTCAAGCCCACACCAATGCTTCAACTTCAGCCTCCCAAGTGCTGGCATTGTAAGAGTGTACCACCACATCCAGCTTAGTGACGATTGTTTCTCATTTTTATAAATATGCATTTCAGAGAAATGCCCATTACTGCCCTCCCACAGAGCTGTTGATGATGATGTGGCTTTGTATGCATTGTACCCAGGGCTCTCTAGGTCCAGTATTCCTATGCTTCATGGGCCCCTCGTGTGGTCTGAATGCTCTGAATTCTTTGTGTCATCTTTAGGAGAGGGTAGTCATGATAATCTTCAGTACTGGTAAGTATTTGCTGTCTAATTGGTACTGTCCAGGGAGCCATCTTCTCCAGTTCAGCGCGTGTGGTGCAATGTTTGTGGGTGTACCATCTCCTGAGGCCAGATGGGTCCACAACTGATATAGAAGCATGGTGTGGTGGTTTGAATGAGAATGGCCCCCATAGGCTCATATGCTTGAATGGTTGGTCTCTTGTTGGTGGAACTGTTTGGGAAGGATTGGGAGGTGTGGCCTTGTTGGAAGAGGAGTGTCACTGGGGGTGGGCTTTGAGGTTTCAGAAGCCCACACCATTCCCAGTGTGCTTGTTCTCTGTCTTATACTTGTGGATCAGATGTAAGCTCTTAGCTACTGCTCAGTGCTATGCCTGCCTGCATGCCTGTCTGCCTGCCTGCCTGTCTGTCTGCCTGCCTGTCTGCCTGCCTGTTTGCCTGTCTACCTGCCCACCTGCCTGCCTGTCTGCCTGCCTGTTTGCCTGTCTACCTGCCCACCTGCCTGCCTGTCTGCCTGTCTGTCTGCCTGTCTGTCTGCCTGCCTGTCTGTCTGCCTGTCTGTCTGCCTGCCTGTCTGTCTGCCTGCCTGCTTGCCTGCACACCTGCCTGCCCACCTGCCTGCCTGCCTGCCTGCCCATCTGCCCGCCTGCCCACCTGCCCACCTGCCTGCCTGCCTGCCCACCTGCCTGCCTGCCTGCCTGCCCACCTGCCCGCCTGCCTGCCTGCCCACCTGCCTGCCTGCACACCTGCCTGCCCTCCTGCCTGCCTGCCTGCTTTCCCTCCTGCATGCCTGTCTGCCTGACATCATGCTTCCTGTCATGATGGTCATAGGCTCTAATCCTCTGGAACCGTGAACCCCAAATTAAATGCTTTCTTCTATAAGTTGCTTTGGTTATGGTGTTTTGTCACAGCAGTAGAATAGCAACCAAGACACAAGGCAAGAAGTGGTGCTAGTGAATGGGGAAGAGTATTGCAGACCAGTGGGAGAGACCTTGCCTAACGATGCTGTGTTCTCTTGGAGGTGGCTAAGCAGGAGTCAGAGTTTGCTGGAATTCTCAGGACCTTCCATCTTTTGGTCCATAACTAGAGGTCCCTGGCCTTTGTGTACGGAGTGCTCAAGGCTACTGCTCCTCTCTCTGTGGTGCTCCATGAGGGAGCACTGAGTTGGAGCTAGCCATTCCCCGGCATGGTGTAAAGGAGGTCTGGTGGTGCACACCTGTAACCCCAGGACTAGAAAGGTGGGGATGGGGAGGAGGAGGATTAGAACACTCAGGTTATCCTCAGCCACACGGCAAGTGTGAGGCCAGCCTGGGCTACATCAAACCTTGTCCCAAAGGAAGAATAGTAATGCACGCCCCCTCCCTACCCCTGCAACAACCCTATCCACCCCCTTCTTTCTGCCATGTGCTCAGAAGTGCCCTAAAGGGCAGAATCCCATGAAAAGGCACACTTCCAGCCAGCCACCTCTCATGCAAGAAGGCAGAAACAAATGTCACCAGTCAGGTTCATTTTGTAAGTGGTATGGGCTCCTGCCCCACCGTGGGTCTCTATCTTATACTCTGTCAGTTTTACCACGGGAAAGGGTCTATGTCACATTTGTCTTCAATGAGGCACACACTCAGAAGTGCTTAGAGGAGACGTGCTTGTAGCGAACATAAGCAAATAAACATTCCTCTCCCCATCTTAGTGAGGGTTTCTAGTATTGCAGCAAAACACCATGACTAAAGCAGCTTGGGGAGCAAAAGGTTTATTCGGCTTACCCCTCCACAGCACTGTTCAGCACTTCAGTCAGGACAGGAACTCAAACAGGGCAGGAACCTGGAGGCAGGAGCTGATGCAGAGGCCATGGAAGGGTGCTGCTTACTGGCTTGCTCCCATGGCTTGTTTCTTTTTTTAAAAGGTTATACATATATATATATCATGCATGCAGTGCTCTGCCTGCATCCCTGCAGGCCAGAAGAGGGCATCAGATTTCATTACAGATGATTATAAACTACCATGTGGTTGCTGGGAATTGAACTCAGGACCTTTGGAAGAATAGCCAGTGCTCTTAACCTCTGAGCCATCTCTCCAGCTCCCTCAGGCTGCTTTCTTACAGAACCCAGAACCAACAGGCAGGGATGGAACCATCCACCACGGGCTGGACCCTCCCCCATCAATCACTAATTAAGAAAATGCTTGCCTACAGGCTTGCCTGCAGCCAAATCTTATGGAGACAATTTCTCAATTGAGGTTCCCTCCACGCAGATGACTTTAGGCTGTGTCGAGCTGACATAGAACTACCCCACACAAGTGGGTGCTGTCTGAGAGTCAGCTGAAACAGAAGCCTAAGACACATTTAAAAGACTGCTTGTCAGGGGGCTGGAGCACAGGTCAGTCAGTAACGTGCTTGCCTTGCAATCAATAGTACCCGGGTTCTAGGCCCAGTACCTCTTTTAAAAAGCCTGGCTTGATGACATGCACTTGAAATACCAGTACGGGGGAGGCAGAGGCAGGAGAATTCTCAGAGCTTACTGACCGGCCAGTCAAGCCTAATTGTTGAGCTCTGGGCCAATGACAGACCTTGTTACAAAGGAGGTGGATGACATTCCTGACACTAACACCTGAAATTTTCCTCTCACTCCCGCACATGCACACATCTACAGGCACAAGCATGCCACACATGCACACACAAAGACATGTATTAAGCAAAATAATTTGCCTGGAAAATGTCCTGTTTTGTTGATGATGTTGTTGTTTTCTATCAACTTGACACAAGTTAGAGTCATCTGGGAAGAGAGGACCTCAACTGAGAAAATGCCTCCATCTCACATTGGCCTGTAGGCGAGTCTGTGGGGCATTTTCTTGTTTGAGAATCGATGTGGGAGGGCCCAGCCCACCGTGGGTGGTGCCATCCCTATGACAGGTGGTCCTGAGCGTGTAAGAAAAGCAGCTCAACAGGCCCCGGGGAACAAACCAGCTAGCAGCAGTTCTCAACGGCCTCTGCTTCAGTCCCTGAGCTCCTGCCCTGGCTTCCCCGACGATGCGCTGCATGTAACCTATAGCCCAATTAAACCTTTCTCCCCATGTTGGTTTTGGTCATGGTCATTATCTCAGCAATAGAAAGTCAACCAAGACATCAAATAACCTCCCAAAAGATGCATATGTGAGGAGGTAGATCAGGGGTTCCAGAGCTCACGGATGAACTGGTTTCTGCTTTCCAGCTGGGCCTGTCAACAAAGTCTAGTCAGCCATCTTCCTGGGGCTTTCTTTCATCCGTGCTGGGAGGGTCCCACAGCACTCATGCCTAGGCTTCTATGTGGCATCAAAATAATATAACAGAATTTGGCAGTCTAACCCTAAACACAGTGTATGGTTTCCTGCCTCCTGAGTAGACCCTTGGGAGTGTCGAATATCTCCTTGGGGACTAAAGGAAAGTGACCTTTGACCTGGAGATTTCCTGCTTCTTGGACTGGGGTTTCTAGGTCAGGATTCTCAAATGATGACTGGTGTCAGCGAAGGTTTCAGGCTGGGAAAGGTGAAGGGCAGGCAGGCTAGGGCACAGGCTTTCTGACCCCCAGGTGGTCCTGCCTGACTTGCTTTCATCACAATACGTCCCCTTCATCTGCTCAGCATCCACATCACCCTGGTTCAGGAGCCAGGCCTGGCTTCTGCATTCTGGCTCTGAAGATCCACTTGCCTGTTGACTGGGTTCCCCTGAGCAATTTTTTTAGCAGAACCTCAAACAAAAGCTGAATTTAACAACTTGTGTAACATCTCTGGAACTGTCCTCCACTGGGATACCCTGGACACCCTGCTTTCCGGTACCTCTTGTACAGTGATGGGGACTCAGGAGGAGTGGGGGGAGGCATGGGTGTTCCATGATCCATGCATTTCACCCCATCTCTTGGCAGGGGCAGGTAGCTGAGAGCCTTGACAGATCCAGCCTACATCTATCGGACGTGGACCATGGCCTGGCCATTGTGGACATTGTCTAGGCAATACTTCTCATTTCACCAAGCGACTTTTCTTCTAATTGCTCTTCTCTTGGCCATCTTTGGTTATGGCTACTGGTACCAGAGGAGCCAGATTCACAAGGGTGAACTAATCAAGGCAGACGTGGCTGATAGAAAACAGTATAGACTGCAAGATAAGTCATTGTCAAAATTGATATATACCCAGCCAAGTCTGCTTATACCCACTAGGAGAGATGTCCTTGTGTTGACCAGTTGGCTCGCCCCGGTTGTGTGGGAAGGGACTTTCAACATCGACATCTTAAATGAGCAGTTCCAACTCCGGAATGCTACCATTGGATTGACCGTGTTTGCTTTAAAAAACTACAAGGAGTACTTGGAGCAGTTCCTGCGGTCTGCGGAGACATTCTTCATGGTAGGACACAAGGTGAACTACTACATCTTCACCGACCAACCTCACACTGTCCCTCAGATCCCTCTCCACGATGGAAGAAAAGTGGTTACTCTCCAGATCCCGAGTTTTGAACGCCCGCAGGACATTTCCATGCAGCGCATGGAGTTCATCAGCACCTATTCCAAGCAGCGTTTTCACAAGGAGGTGGCTTATCTGGTGTGTTCTGATGTGGATGTCACCTTCCAGCACAAGGTGGGTGTGGAGATTCTCTCTCCCTTGTTCGCCACCCTTCACCTGCACTTCTTCATGGCTGGTCGGGAGACATTCCACTATGAACGCAGGCCTAAGTCACAAGCTTATATTCCAAAGGACGAGGGGGACTTTTATTACACAGGGTCCTTATTTGGGGGATCAGTGGCAGAGATATATAGGCTCACTGCAGCCTGTCACCAGATGATCATAACAGATAAAACCAATAACATTGAGGCACTGTGTCTCGGCGAGAGTCACCTGAACAAGTACCTGCTTTACCACAAACCCACCAAGATCCTTTCTTCAGAGTACATGTTCAATAAGAAGATCGCTACTGAGAGGTGGGTGAATGAACACTTCGATTTGTTCCACTTCTTCAAGCGCATTAAAATTTTGGACTTGCCCCCATTACATGCAGACACATAATAAAGATATTGTCAGAAACTATTCAGAGAGAGATGATGACTGCTGTGCCCTAGTCACCCTCTTAGTATGCTCCCTCTCTCTCTTTTTAAAGATTTATTTTATGTGTATGAGAGCCTGAATGTAGGTACACGCACCACATGTGTGTAGTGTCCACAGAGACCAGAAGAGGGCGTCTGACCCCATGGAACCGGAGTTAAGGATGTCTGCAAGCAACCATGTGAGTGCTGGGGACCAAACTTTGCTTTTCTGCAGGGACAGTGAATGGTCTTGACCACCAAGCCATCTCTCCAGCCCCTGCGCCCTCAGCATGCCCTCTTCACTTAAAATCAGTTTGAGCCAGGCAGTGGTGGCGCACACCTTTAATCCCAGCACCTGGGAGGCAGAGACAGGTGGATCACTGT